>NW_020837992.1:710593-1047638 GCF_003676395.1 Aethalodelphis obliquidens | reverse complement strand
GGAGAGTTCTTAATCATTAGCTGGAACAATGTCCCTCGAGCCCCACACCTATTGATCAATGTCTGAAAATCGTTATTTTTTATGTTTTGTCCAGTTTTCTAGTCATTTGTGATATATATAGGGAAGGGGTAAGTCCAGTACTAGCTACTCTGTCGTGGCCAGAACGTTATTAACTTAGACTATGAGAAATTAGGCATACATGTTAACATTTCTAGGGTAATTTCTAAAAACATAAGAATAGATAGCATATACTTGTGGTAGATTGCAAAAATGACCACAAATTCTTCCCATCCCAAAAGAAAGTAGAGTCTATTTTTCTACTCCTTAAAAAAAAAAAAAATTTATTTATTTATTTATTTTTGGCTGTGTTGTGTCTTTGTTGCTGTGCACGGGCTTTCTCTAGTTGCGGCGAGCAGGGGCTACTCAGCTACTCTTTGTTGCAGTGAGCGGGCTTCTCATTGTGGTGGCTTCTCTTGTTGCAGAACACAGTCTCTAGGCTCATGGGCTTCAATAGTTGTGGCATGCGGGCTCAGTAGTGGTAGTGCACAGGCTCAGTAGTTGTGGCGCACAGACTTAGTTGCTCTGTGGCATGTGGGATCTTCCCAGGCCAGGGATCGAACCCATGTCCCCTGAATTGGCAGGTGGACTCTTAACCACTGAGCCACCAAGGAAGTCCCTATTTCTCTACTCCTTAAATCTAGGTTGGCCATGTTATTTGCTTTGGACTTTAGCAAACAAGAGATAAGTGGAAAAATGAAGTTTTGTGTAGTGGAACTTATTTGCTTCATGCTCTTCAAACTTCAAGCTGCCACTGAAAGAAGTCTGAGTGAGATAATGGCTGACAAGAGACATGTGACCCTGTCAATAGTCACCCCTATTGGTCTGGCCAACACTCTGCCAACCACCAGACATATGAGTGAAGTCATCCTAGATCATCCAACTGCCAGCCAATCTGCTAAATGGCCACAGATTCAGAGATCCACCTAGACCAGAGCACTCCCCAGATGGTCCAGGAATTGTGAGCCAAACAAACGATTGTTGTTTTAAGCCACCGTCTGTTTTTGTTTGTTTTTCGTAGAGGAGAGAAAGATCGTTGTACAGCAAGAGCTAATTATATATAAACTTCAAAGACTAGAATTAAAAACTAGAATGAGAGAAAAAAAATTATACAAGAAAAGCACAGGACAAAAACAAATAAAAAGCAAAACAAAAAAAAGCACAAAATGGCAGAAGCAAAATTTTAATTATAAGTGTAATAACTATAGTGACTACAAAAAAACTCAAGTGAACTAAAAGGTACAGCTAAGACAAAGATTGACAGATGGAACTTTTTTTTTTTTTTTTTTTTGCCGCTTCTATGCAGCATGCAGGATCTTAGTTTCCCAACCAGGGATCAAACCAGTACCCAGTGCAGTGGAAGTGTGGAGTCCTAACCACTGGACTGCCAGGGAATTATCCAGACTGAATTTTTTTTGAAAGATAACTATATGCTATTTCCTTGAGACATACCTAAAATAAGATGTTTAGGTCACAACTAAAAAGAGGAAATTAACCAGTATACTTTAAAAAATAACTCATGAGTAAAAATAAATCATAATTAGAAAAATATTTAAATGAACACTAGCATGAAGACTATATCAAAACTTGTGGTATACAACTAATGAAGTATTTAGACTAAAATTTACAGTTTTTTTTTGTGTGTGTGGTACGCGGGCCTCTCACTGTTGTGGCCTCTCCCGTTGCGGAGCACAGGCTCCAGACGCGCAGGCTCAGCGGCCATGGCTCACGGGCCCAGCCGCTCCGCGGCATGTGGGATCCTCCCGGATCGGGGCACGAACCCGTGTCCCCTGCATCAGCAGGCGGACTCTCAACCACTGTGCCACCAGGGAAGCCCTAAAGTTTGTAGTTTTTAGTGCTTATTAAAGAAGTGAAAAAGCTAACAGTGAGTTAGACACTAACTTTGGAAAAAGACCAACAGAGAACAGAAGGAAGAAAGGAAGAGAATAACAAAGATCAGAATGGAAATCCATGAAATGTAATATAAACACATAATACAGAGAAAAAACAAAATCAAAATTACTGATGAAACTGACAAACTGCTGGTGAAATTGATCAAGAAAAAGGAATGGTGGCAGAAATAATCAGCAATACGAATGAAATAGTATATAACTATAAATGCTACAAATATTAAAATATAGCATAAACAATTTAATGTCAACAAGTTTTAAGAGTTTGATAAAATGGACAAACTCCTAGAAAATATAATTCCTGGACTTTTCTTTGTTAGGGGATTTAACTACTGACACTCTCTTTGGTGATTATAAGATTATGTAAGCATTCTACTTCTTGAGTCAGTTTTGGTAAATTACATTTTCTACAAGTTTGTCCATTACCAAAGAATTTATTCCCTAATTTATAAAAAGTTTCTAAGAATCATTGAAAAAAAATAAAATCAATAGAAAATCAATCAAAGAATATGAACAGGCAATTCACAGAAGAAATATAAACATACAATAAAGTACAAAGTATACTGTACTGATAATTCTTGATAAACGGCAAAGCATAATGCAAATAATGGATGTTGTTAACACATTACTATTTATGACACCACAAGTATTTTTTTCTCATTTAATATAGGTAAAACCTCTACTCATTCTTCTCTCTCTCTTCCAGGTTTGTTTCCATTTTTTTTTTTTTTCACTAGCTCTCTGCCTGTCTCTTATTCCATCCTTAGCCTTCTCTTTCTCTCGATCCATGTTTTTTCACATAGGGTGTTCACCACTTTCCATGGTTTCTACTATGCCTATTGAAATTATACTTGTTCTTCAATAATAATAGCTACTACTTACAGTGATTACTTAGTATTTTATCTTTATTAATCATATTGATGAGGAAACTGGGGCACAGGGCTCTTAAGTAACATGCCCAAGAGACATAACTAGTAGAACTCAGTTTTTTTCTTCCAATTTTATTGAGATAAAATGGACATATAGCACTGTATAAGTTTAGGGTGTACAGCATAATGATTTTACTTAACATATATCATTTGACTTAATGATTGTCACATATATCATTTGACTTAATGATTGTCACAAAAAGTTTAGTAAGCATCCATCATCTCAAATAAATATAACATTAAAGAATAGAAAAAATATTTTTCCTTATGATGAGAACTTAGGATTTATTCTTTTAACAGCTTTCATATATAACATACAGCAGTATTAGTTATATTTATCATGTTGTTCATCCCAAGTACTTATATATCTATATCTGGAAGTAGGTACCTTTGACTGTCTTTATTCAATTCCCCTCCCCCCACCTCCTAATTCTGATCATCACAAATCTGATCTCTTTTTCTGTGAGTTTGTTTGTTTTTGAAGTATGATTGACATACAACTCTATGTTAGTTGCTCTTACACAACATAGTGATTAGCTATTTCTATGCATTTCAAAATGATCCCCACAATAAGTCCACTTATGTCACCACACAAAGATATTACATAGTTATTAACTATATTCCCCACACTATATATTTCATACCTGTGAATTTTTGTTTTGCAACTGGAAGTTTGTGCCTCTTAATCTCCCTCATGTATTTCTCTTCTTCTCTCATCCCCCTACCCTATGGCAACCACACATTGTTCTCTGTATCTATAACTCTGTTTCCATTTTGCTTTGTTTGTTATTTAGATTCCACACTTATGTGAAGTCATACAGTATTTGCCTTTCTCTGTCTGACTTATTTCACATAGCATACCTTCTGGGTCCATCTATGTTGTTGCAAAATAGCAAGATTTCATTCTTTTTTTTAATGGCTGAGTAACATTCCATTTGAAATATTTACCACATATTCCTTATCCACCTATTGATGGGCACTTATGTTGCTTTCATATCTTGGTTATTGTAATGCTGCAATGAACATAATGGTGCATATATCTTTTCTAATTAGTATTTTCATCAGGTAAATATCCAGGAGTGGAACTGCTGGATCATATGGTAGTTCTATATTTAATTTTTAAAGGAATCTCCATACTGTTTTCTATAATGGCTGCACAAATTTACATTCCCAACAACAACACAAGGGTTTCCTTTCTTCACATCCTCTCCCAACACTTGTTATTTGTTGATAATAGCCATTCTGACAGGTGTGAGGTAATATTGTGAGTTTGATTTACATTTCCCTGATGATTAGTGATGTTGAGCATCTTTTCACGTGCCTGCTGGCCATTTGTATGTCTTCATTGGAAAAATGTCTATTCAGATCAGCTATACTTTTTCTAATCTGGTTCTTTGTTTTACTGATGTTGAGTTGTATGAGTTCTCTGTATATTTTATATATTAACCCCTTATTAGATATGTTGTTTGCAAATATCCTCTCCCATTCAGCAGGTGGTCTTTTTCTTTTGTTGATAGTTTCCTTTGCTGTGCAAAAGCTTTTTATTTTGATGTAGTCCCATTTGTATATCTTTGCTTTTGTTTCTTTTGCCTGAGGAGGCATATCCAAAAAAATATTACTAAAACCAATGTCAAATAGCTTACTTCCTATGTTTTCTTCTAGACGTGTTAAGTTTCAGATCCTTCATTTAAATCTTTAATCTATTTTGAACTTATTTTTGTTCATGGTATGAGAGAGTAGTCCAATCTGATTCTTTTGCATGTAGCTGTCCAGTTTTCCCAACATCATTTATTGAAGAGGCCGTCTTTTCCCTATTGTATGTTCTTGCCTCCTTTGTCATAGATTAATTGCACATATAAGTGTAGGTTTATTTCTGGGCTCTTTATTCTCTTCCATTGATCTATGAATCTGTTTTTGTGTCAGTACCATACTGTTTTGATGAGTGTAGCTTTGTACTATGGTTTGACATCAGGGAATGTTGTACCTCCAGCTTTCGTCTTCTTTTCCCAAGATTGTATTGACGATTTAGGATCTTTTGTGTTTCCATATTTGTTCTATTTCTGTGAAAAATGACATTGGTATTTTGACAGGGATTGCATTGTATCTGTAGATTGCCTGTGTAGTATGGTTGTTTTAACAATATTAGTTCTACCAATTTATGAACATAGTATATCTTTCCATCTGTTTGTTTCATCTTTAGTTTCTTTCATCAGCATCTTATAGTTTTCTGAGTATAGGTCTTCTGCTCTTTTTGATGCAATTGTAAATGGGATTGGTTTCTTAATTTCTCTTTCTGATAGTTTGCTGTTGGTGTATAAGAATGCAACAGATTTTTATATGTTAATTTTGTATCCTGTAACATTGATGAATGTTAGTATTTTTTGGTGGCATGTTTAGGGTTTTCTATGTATAATATGTCATCTTCAAACAGTGACAGTTTCCTATTTGGATTTATTTTGTTTCTTTTTCATGTCTGATTGCTGTGGTTAGGAATTACAACATTGTGTAGAATAAAAGTGGTGAGAATGGGCATCCTTGTCTTGTTCCTGACCTTAGAGGAACAAGATCCTCAGCTTTTCACTGTTGAGTATGATGTTGGTCATATATGGTCTTTTTTTTTTTCAGTATGTGGGCCTCTCACTGTTGTGGCCTCTCCCATTGCGGAGCACAGGCTCCAGATGTGCAGGCTCAGCGGCCATGGCTCACGGGACTAGCCGCCCCGTGGCACGTGGGATCCTCCTTGACTGGGGCACGAACCTGCATCCCCTGCATCGGCAGGCGGACTCTCAACCACTGTGCCACCAGGGAAGCCCCATATATGTTCATTTTTTTGAGATATGTTCCCTGTATACCCACTTTCTGGAGACTCTTTATCATAAACAGATGTTGAATTTTGTTGAAAGCTCTTTCTGCATCTACTGAGATTATCCAATGATTTTTATTCTTCAGTTTGTTAACATGGTGTGTCACATTGATTGATTTGTGGATATTGAACCATCCTTGCATCCCTGGGATAAATCCCACTTGATCATTGTTTATGATTCTTTTAATGTAACGTTGAATTCAGTTTACAAATATTTTGTGGAAGATTTTTGCTATGTGTTCATCAGTGACATTGGGCTATAATTTTCTTTCCAGTGATATCTTTGTCTGGTTTTGGTATCAGGGTGATGCTGGCCTCGTAGAATACATTTGAAAGCACTTCTTTATCTGCAGTTGTTTGTTTTTTTTGGAAAAGTTTGAGAAGGATAGGTGTTAACTCTTCTCTAAATGTTTGGTAGAGTTCACCTGTGAAGTCATCTGGTCTGGGACTTTTGTTTATTGAGACTTTTAAATTTTATTTCTGATTCAATTTCATTACATGAAATTGGTCTGTTCATATTTTCTATTTTTTTCTTGTTCAGTCTTGGGAGATTGTACACTTCTAGGAATTTGTCCATTTCTTCTAGGTTGTCTATTTTATTGGCATATAATTGTTTGTAGTAATCTCTTATGATCCTTTTTATTTCGGTGGTGTTGATTGTAAATTCTCCTTTTTCATTTCTGATTTTATTGATTTGGGCCCCTCTCTCTTTTTTTCTAGATGAGCCCAACTAACTGTTTATCAATTTTGTATATTTTTTCAAAGAACCAGCTCTTCAGTTTCATTGATCATTTCTGTTCTTTTTTTGTTTTTTGTCTCTATTTCATTTATTTCTGCTCTGAAATAAATAAACAAATCATGAAGATTTCTTTCCTTCTACTAAGTTTTGGTGTTTGTTTGTTCTCCTTTTTTTAGTTCCTTTAGGTGTAAATTTAGGTTGTTTGAGATTTTTCTTGTTTCCTGAGGTAAGCTTGTATCATTATAAAATTCCCTCTTAGAACTGCTTTTGCTTCATTCCACAGATTTTGGATCATTGTGTTTTCATTTTCATTTGTCTCCAGGTATTTTTTTTTTTTTTTTTTTTTGCGGTACACAGGCCTCTCACTGTTGTGGCCTCTCCTGTTGCAGAGCACAGGCTCTGGATGCGCAGGCTCAGCGGCCATGGCTCATGGGCCTAGCCGCTCCATGGCATGTGGGATCTTCCTGGACCGGGGCATAAACCTGTGTCCCCTGCATCAGCAGGTGGACTCTCAACCACTGCGCCACCAGGGAAGCCCCTGTCTCCAGGTATTTTTAAAATTTCTTCTTTGAGTTTTTCAGTGAAGTATTGGTCGTTTAGTAGCATATTGTTTAGCCTCCACCTGTTTGTGTTTTTTGCAGTTTTTCTCTTGTAGCTGATTCCTACTCTCATAGCACTGTGGTTGGTAAGATGCTTGACATGGTTTCAATTTTTAAAAATTTACTGAGACTTGTTTTGTGGTCTACCATGTGATCTATCTTGGAGAATGTTCCATGTGCACTTGAAAATAATGTATATCCTGCTGCTTTTAGAAAGAATGTTATATATATTTATATTGTATATATATTTATATTTATGCTATATATATACATATATGTGTGTGTGTATATATATATATATATATATATTCCATTTGGTCTAATGTATCATTTAAGTCCGATGTTTCCTTATCACTTTTCTGTCTGGATGATCTGTTCATTGATTTAAGTGAGGTGTTAAAGTCCTCTACTATTATTGTGTTACTGTCAATTTCTTCATGTCTGTTAATATTTGCTTTATGTATTTAGGTACTCCTATGTCAGGTGCATATATATTTACAATTGTTATATCTTCTTCTTGAATTGATCCCTTAATCATTACATACTGTCCTTCTTTGTCTCTTGTAATAGTTTTTGTTTTAAAGTCTATTTTGTCTAAGTGTTACTAACCCCAGTTTTTTTTTTTCATTTCCAGTTGCATAACTTCTTCCATCCCCTCACTTTCAGTCTGTGTGTGTCTTTAGGTCTGAATTGAGCCTTTTATAGGCAGCATATGTACAGTCTTGTTTTTGTGCGTATTCACCTACTCTATGTCTTCTGACTGGAGCATTTAGTCTCTTTACATTTAAAGTAATTATTATTGATAGTTATGTACTTATTGCCATTATGTTAATTGTTGGGGGTGGTTTTTGTAGTTCTTTTTTTGTTCCTGTCTTCTCCTTTTACTCTCTCCCCTTGTGATTTGATGACTATCTGTATCTGTAGAGTTATGTTTGGATTCCTTTCTCTTTTTTGTGTGTATCTATTATAGATTTTTGGTTTGTGGTTACCATGAGGTTTATGTATAAAAATCTATACATACATACATGATTATTTCAAGTTGCTCATCTCTTAAGTTCAAACACATTTTCCAATCCTACATTTTTACTCCCCACCCCATGTTTACTATTTTTGACATCATATTTTACATCTTTTTGTTTTTTGTATCCCTTAACTACTTGTTGTGGATATAGATGATTTCACTACTTTTGTCTTTAACCTTTACTATCTTTATACATAGCTGACTTACTACCTTTACTGTATATTTGACTTTACCAATGAGACTTTTTCATTCCTAATTTTTATATTTCTAGTTGTGGCCTTTTCTTTTTTGGTTAGAAAAGTCCCTTTAACATTTCTCACAAAGCTGGTTTAATGGTGCTTGTGTCTTTTAGCTTTTGCCTGTCTGTAAAACTTTTGATTTCTCCATCAAATCTGAACGAAAGTCTTGTGGGTAGAATATTTTTGGTTGTAGGTTTTTCTAATGCATCACTTTAAATATATGCCACTCCCTTCTGGCCTGCAGAGTTTCTGCAAGTCAGCTGATAGCCTTCTCAGAGTTCCCTTGTATGTACCTTGTTCCTTTTCCCTTGCTGCTTTTAATATTCTCTCTTTATCTTTAAATTTTGGCATTTTAATTACAATGTATTTTGATGTAGTCCTCTTTGGGTTGATCCTGTTTGGAACTCTCTGCTTCCTGGACCTGGATGCCTGTTTCTTTTCCCAGATTAGGGAAGTTTTCAGCTATTATGTCTTCAAATACGTTCTCTGCCCCTTTCTTTCTCTCTTCTCCTTTTGAGACTCCTTTAATGTCAGTGTTACTACACTCATGTTTTCTCAGAAGTCTCTTAAACTGTCCTCATTTCTTTTTATTCTTTTTTCTGTTCAGCTTCAGTCATTTCCACTACTGTTTTCCAGCTAGCTGAACTGTTTCTCTGTAGCATCTAATCTACTGTTGATTCCTTCTAGTGTATTTTTATTTCAGTTATTATATTTTTCATTTCTGTTTGGTTCTTCGTTATATTATCTAACTCTGTTTAAAACTTCTAACTTCTCACTCTGTTCATCCAATCTTCTCCTGAATTATTTGAGCATCTTTATCACCTTGAACTCATATTGGGTAGATTGCCTACCTCCACTTCACTTAGTTCTTCTTCTTGGGTTTTATCTTGCTTTTTTGTCTGGAATGTACTCTTCTGTTGTCTCATTTTGTCCAGTTTGTTATTTTTATTTCTATGTATTTGGTACATTGGTTATGTTTCCTGACCGTGGAGAAGTGGCCTTTTGTAGGACACATCCTATATGTTCCAGTAGTGTTCTCCCTTCTGGTCATCAGAGCTATAGGGGTGCCTCCTATGTGGGTTGCATGAGTCCTTCTCTTGTAGCAGCCTAACTACTGTGGGCAGTCTGGTATGTGTGGCTGGCCCCTTGTTCAGTTAATTACCAGGCCCTGCCTTGTGCAGAAGTTGCTAGCCACTGGTGTGCAGGACCAGGTCATGGGGAGGCTGGCTTCAGAGCCCTGGGGGGTTCCAGGGCTAGTGCTGGCCCACTGGTGGGCGAAGCTAGGTTCTATTGTGGTTAGCTGTGGGACCAGGGGTCCTGGATCCAGTGTTGGCCTGCTAGTGGGCAAGGCAGGTTCCTGACATGGTTGGCTGAAGGGTCCAGTTTGTCCCAAAGCTGGTGTCAGCCTGTTGATTAGTGGGGATGGATTCTGAGGTGGCTGGTTGAAGGGTCTGAGGTGTCCCAAAGCTGGTGCTGGACAGTTGGTGGGTTGGCTGGGTACTGACATGGCAGGCTGCTGGGCTGTGTTGGTCCTAGGGCTAATGTCTGCTGACTGGTCAGCAGGGCTGGGGCCCAGGGGATCCTGGAGCTGGTGCCTGCTCACTGTTGGGTGAGGCCAGGTCCTGGGGCTAGTGCTAGCCAACTGTTGGGCAGAGATGTGTCCTAAGGTCTCTGGCTGCTGTGCCCAGGGGACCCAGAGCTAGTGTCAGTCACTAGTGAGGTGAGGTCCAGGGTGTTCCAGGGCTAGTGCCATCTCATTGGTGGGTAGAGCCAGGTCCTGGGGGTCTGCATTCTTAATCACACAGCCATACGTAGAAAATATCACTTCCTCTGAATAGCTATTATTTTCTCAAAGAAGAAATAATTTATTCTTTTCCTGCATCATTAAAAAACTCTGATTTAAACAACAAGTAGTGCTGGGATTCAAGTGTACCTGACCCTTGCCACTTCACCACCCAGAGTAGGAGCAGGGGAGGTAGAAGAAACTGGACAGATTTTGTGAAATCCTGGATTAAGACCATTTGTGTATGCCTCTTGAGAAGCTGATAATGTGCCACACTTTTGCAGCTGTGTAGGGTTCTGGTTGGGGTGTTTGGGTGGTCAGAATTGAGAGAGTCAGCGTATTCCATTAATCTCTAAGTAATGGGGATTTATAGTAAGTGAGCCATGGGATACTCAAGCACTTGTGCTCAGGAATAGCAAGAACTTAGTAAAGTTGGGTGGTCTCACAGAAACAGAAACCAAAGGCAAGAAGGAATTTGGGGCAGTTAAGGAATTTGGGAATTGACCCTCCAGCACCTCACCCTCACCCTTTGAGCATACTTCAGCCACTCATCACCTGTCTAATCCATTCTCCTCTTGCTAAGAGATCCCTTCCACTCTCCATATCTTCTCTCTGTCCTAGAACTACTCCTACTCATGGTGAATGCTTTCCCATGACTTTGTGTTCCCATGACTTCTTATTGCCCTCACTACACATTTATATCATAAGAAGCCAGGTTTTGGAGAGAAGGAACCAGAAGACCAGTTTTGGGAAGGAAGACCATGAATCTTGCTTCAGACATGTTGAGTTAGAGGTGCTCATAGGCCATCCAATTTAAATTTGGCCAACTGGGCCAATGTGAACCTTTCCTCCAATCTCCATCTAGGTCTGGAACATAGAGGACAAGTCTGGGCTAGAGATGTGGACTTGAGAGTCACTCCTAGGTAGAAACTGTTCTAAACTAACTTAAACTCAGGGTACTCTCTTAGTTCCTTCATTTTGTGCTTCTTCAGGGTTTTCATACACAGCTCATGAGGTCGCAGGTAGAGTGGCTAGAGTATGCACAGTCTTTTCAAACAGACAGAGCCAAGTAAACTCCTACTGAGCAACTTACTAGCCATATGAACAAGGAAAAGTCACTTAATGGTTTCAGCCTCTGTTTCCTCATCTTTAGAATGAAGCAATTATCTGAGGGTTAAAAAAAATAATTATACCAGAGGAGAATAAGGAGACATGACAACTAAGTGTAATGTGATATCCTGGAAAAGATCTAAAAAAAAAAAAAAAAAAAAAAAGGAGGGTCATTAGTGGGAAAACTGGTGAAATTCAAATAAAATTAGAAGTTTAGTTAATAATAATGTACCTATGTTAATTTCTTAGTGTTGACAAATATATCTAGTATGTAAGATGCTAGCACTAGGGAAAGTTGGGCAAAAGGCATATAGGAACTCTCTGTACTACCTTTGTAACTTTTCTTTAAATCTAAACTTATTCCAAAATAAAATTTTATTAAAATATAATCAAATAAACAACTATTTATATATAATTTTATATAAATATAAAATTTATATAAAATTTAAGTGTGTATACTTTACATATATATGTATATTAAATTTTATAGCTCTGTTTGTTGAGATAATTAGAAGCAGTGACACCCCAGTAGCAATGAGCACGCCTGAGCCCAGATCTTGGTTTCTGAATACTATTCCCCAATAAAAAGAACCAAGGTTCCTTGAAGAAATGGGATTTCAGGGCTGGGGCAAGGAAAATACAAGATAGGCCTGGAGCACCTTTTAGTGCCAAAAGTAAGAAAATGCTCAAAAGACAAAATGATGGGGAAGTGTCAAAGGGACACAGGAACCAACTGAAAGAGCTCCCAAAACCAAATCTGGAATAATTTGGGCAAGAAAATAGATAACACAGTATTAGATTATAACCTAAGGCATAACATAAATATTCATGAACCCATATGTATATAAATAAATGATTGAACAAATAAATAAATGAAGAGAAAATTTTTCCTTATAGAATTCCAAATCATGTATGTTGATATTTTGACCCCTCCAGAAAGTGAAGCCTAATTCCCCCACCTTGAGTGTAGGTTCCTCTTAGTGACTTGTTTCCAAAAACAGAGTATGAAAAGGGAAACATAGTAACTGTTCAGTTGAGAGATCTGGCAGACACCACCCTAACCAAGTGAGAAAGGTTAACTCACCAGCAGTAAGTCATGTTAACATCATGTGCCCCCAATATGATGCAATGAGAAGGTTGCTTTACTTCTGTGGTTTTCTTTCCAAAAATCTGTAGCTTTAGTCTAATCATGAGAAAATCAAAACTGAGGAGTATTCCACAAAATATTACTTGACCAGTATCCTCAAAATTGTCAAAGTCATGAAAAACAAGGAAAGACTGAGAAACTGTCACAGACAAGAGAAGAAAAGGAAATGTGATGATAAAACATAATGTGGCATTCTGGATTGGATCCTTGAGCAGAAAAAGGACACTTGTAGAAAAATGGTGAAATATGAATAAAGTCTGGAGTTTAGTTAATAGTGATATACCAATGTTAATCTCTAGTTTTGCTAAATGTACCATAATTATGGAAGATGTTAATATTAGGGGAGACCAAACAAAGGTATATGGGAACTCCCTGTACTATCTTTACTATTTTTGTAACTTTTCTGCAAATCTAAAATTATTCCAAATTTTAAAATTTTATTGAAAAGAAATCATCTGGTCTATTGGATTCACAATGTGAATTATTTAAAACTTTCAAGAAATTTAAAATTTCCATATTATATAATTTATTCCAAAAAAGATGGCAAGATATAAATTCAATTTATTAGGCATATATGGTCCTGATAAAGGTAACACACACATTCAAACAGGATAATAATAATGACCAATGAAACGTGTTGAATATTTAGTATGTTCCAGGCCCTGTTCTAAGTAATTTATGTGAATTAACTCAATTCATCCTTATAACAATCCTGTGAAGGAGTTAATTTGATTATTATCATTTTATAGTTAAGAAAATTGAGATATAAGCTTAAGTAAGATTCCTGAAGTAAGATGTGGTAGATTACAGACCCTAGGACACATCAGTAGACTACAGCCAGTCTTAAAATGGAATTTAACATTATATATAAGCATAGTGTCAGAAAACACACTTTTTCTCAATGTAACACACTCCTAGTTGTCCACATTTTCTCCTTAAGTGTCATAGTTTGTGTTCCTCCAAAAGCCAAGGCTGAGGTCAAGATTTGGGTACAAGTAGTTTATTTGGGGGATGATCACAGAAAGCACAGTATGAAAGTGGGGAATGAACAGGGATGACAGGAAAGCTAACAAAATTGTTTTAATAAGTTGGTTAACCACTGTGGGTAAATGGGGCTCAATCTGCTGGGGACCCTCTGAGAGAATGTGCAGAATATGTCTCAGAATTGTAACATGGGTATTTTCCCTCATTTCCAGTTTCTTATTAGTTAAGGGTTGCTCTAAGAGCATTAAATCTCAGGCAGCACATGGACTGAGTGTGTGGCAGTGGCCAGAGAATGCCCCCAGGCAGAGATGTAAGAAGTGATTGTTGTGTACAGTAAATGGTCTGCAGGTGCCCTCAGTTTGAACCAAGGAAACATGGGCTGAACACTGATAGTCACAGTAACAAAAGAATGATTTTGTTTGGTGTGGTAATATGTTGAGCTAAAAATGCTGTTACGGACTGAATTGTGTTCCCCCCAGATTCAGAAGCTGAAGCCCTAACCCCCATTGTGACTGTATTTAGAGATAGAGCCTTTGACAAGTTAGTTGGGGTGGGGTCATAAGGGTGGAACCCTAAACCAATAGAATTTATAAAAAGAGGAAGAGACACCAGACACCTCTTTCTCTTTCCTTGCACACACAGAGATAAGGCCACGTGAGGACACAAGGAGAAGACAGTCTTCTGCAAGCCAGAAGAGGGCCTTTACCATAAACAGAATCTGCTGGAACCTTGATCTGAGACTTCTAGCTTCTGGAAATGTGAGGAAATAGATTTCTGTTATGTAAGCTACCAGTCTGTGGTATTTTGTCACTGCAGCCCAAGCAGACTAATACGTTTACTTTTTCAGACATCCTGGTAGCTAGGAGTGAACAGTAAGTCTTGGTTATGGCTAATGATATACAAAGAAGCCTTTGGGTGGAAACTCTGAGAAAGTTTTTTTAAAAAGGTCAGACTCAAATGCCATGCTTCTTCAAGCTCCCTCCATTTTCCTAGTGGAACAGCAGTCCTTTCTTATGATCACAAAGGGAAAGGCATATGGATAATTCTCTCTGTGACAAAGGAAGCAGCAGGGAAAGATGGAAGTAGCCTGGGTGTCTGATGGTGTTGTTGGACTCCCATACTAGCACTGCAATGTGCTATATACCAATGGGTGGCACAGAGCTCGACTGCCTAGCTCAGATTTCTTACTGTGTGTTAAATAAATGTATATTTGTTTGAGCTACTGATACTTGGCTCCTGTGTTATTCACAAATTTCCATATGATACCATATTCCCAGATGATAAATCCAAGGAGAAAAGATGGAAAAACAAGAAGTTATAAAGTTGTGAAGCCACAGCATAAACTGAAGCATTCTTCTCCTTCAGAGAAAGAACGTGGAAGGTGAGTTAAGTTTTTTAAAACATTATTTGTTTTAAATAAAATATTAAGTAAAATGTTTTAAAATGTTAAACAATGATGAAAATAAATGGAAAAAAATATAAGCAAAATCTACATGATTTTTTAAGATAAAACTTAACACTTTAAAGAAATCTCTTTCTTTGATGCATATACAAAAGCCCAGGACCAGATGGCTTCACATTCTATCAAACATTTAGAGAAGAGCTAACACCTATCCTTCTCAAACTCTTCCAAAATATAGTAGAGGGAGGAACACTCCCAAACTCATTCTACGAGGCCACCACCACCCTGATACCAAAACCAGACAAAGATGTCACAAAGAAAGAAAACTACAGGCCAATATCACTGATGAACATAGATGCAAAAATCCTCAACAAAATACTAGCAAACAGAATCCGAAAGCACAATAAAAGGATCATACATGATGATCAAGGGGGTTTATCCAGGAATGCAAGATTTCTTCAATATATGCAAATGAATCAATGTGATAAACCATATTAACATATTGAAGGATAAAAGCCATATGATGATCTGAATAGATGCAGAAAAAACTTTTGACAAAATTCAACACCCATTTATGATAAAAACCCTCCAGAAAGTAGGCATAGAGGGAACTTACCTCAACATAATAAAGGCCATATATGACAAACCCACAGCCAACATTATTCTCAATGTTGAAAAACTAAAACCATTTCCACTAAGATCAGGAACAAGACAAGGTTTTCCACTTTTACCACTATTATTCAACATAGTTTTGGAAGTTTTAGCCACAGCAATCAGAGAAGAAAAAGAAATAAAAGGAATCCAAATCGGAAATGAGGAAGTAAAGCTGTCACTGTTTACAGATGACATGATACTACACATAGAGAATCCTAAAGATGCCACCAGAAAACTACTAGAGCTAATCAATGAATTTGGTAAAGTTGCAGGATACAAAATTAATGCACGGAAATCTCTTGCATTCCTATACACTAATGATGAAAAATCTGAAAGAGAAATTAAGGAAACACTCCCATTTACCACTGGAACAAAAAGAAGAAAATGCCTAGGAATAAACCTACCTAAGAAGACAAAAGACATGTATGCAGAAAACTATAAGACACTGATGAAAGAAATTAAAAATGTTACAAACAGATGGAGAGACATACCACATTCTTGGATTGGAAGAATCAATATTGTGAAAATGACTATACTACCAAAGCAATCTATAGATTCAATGGAATCCCTATCAAACTACCAATGGTATTTTTCACAGAAGTAGAACAAAAAATTTCACAATTTGTATGGAAACACAAAAGACCCTAAATAGCCAAAGCAATCTTGAGAAAGAAAGATGGAGCTGGAGGAATCAGGCTCCTGGACTTCAGACTATACTACAAACCTACAGTAATCAAGACAGTATGGTACTGGCACAAAAACAGAAATATTGATCAATGGAACAGGATAGAAAGCCCGGAGATAAACCCATGCACATATGGTCGGTCACCTTATCTTTCATAAACGAGGCAAGAGTATAAAATGGAGAAAAGACAGCCTCTTCAATCAGTGGTGCTGGGAAAACTGGACAGCTACATGTAAAACAGTGAAATTAGAACACTTCCACCAGACACACAAATAAACTCAAAATGGATTAAAGACCTAAATGTAAGGCCAGACAATATAAAACTGTTAGAGGAAAACACAGGCAGAACACTCTATGACATAAATCACAGCAAGATCCTTTTTGACCCACCTCCTAGAGAAATGGAAATAAAAACAAAAATAAACAAATGGGACCTAATGAAACTTAAAAGCCTTTGCACAGCAAACGAAACCATAAAAAAAGATGAAAAGACAACCCTCAGAATGGGAGAAAATATTTGCAAATGAAGCAACTGACAAAGGATTAATCTCCAAAATGTACAAGCAGCTCATACAACTCAATATCAAAAAAACAAACAACCCGGGGCTTCCCCGGTGGCACAGTGGTTGGGAGTCCGCCTGCCGATGCAGGGGACGCAGGTTCGTGCCCCGGTCCGGGAGGATCCCACATACCGCGGAGCGGCTGGGCCCGTGAGCCATGGCCGCTGTGCTCCGCAGCGGGATAGGCCACAGCAGTGAGAGGCCCGCGTACCGCAAAATAAAAAAAACAAACAACCCAATCCAAGAATGGGCAGAAGACCTAAATACATATTTCTCCAAAGAGGATATACAGATTGCCAACAAACACATGAACGTCACTAATCATTAGAGAACTGCAAATCAAAACCACAATGAGGTACCACCTCACACCAGTCAGAATGGCCCTTATCAAAAAATCAACAAACAATCATTGCTGGAGAGGGTGTGGAGAAAAGGGAGTGCTCTTGCACTGTTGGTGGGAATGTAAATTGATACAGCCACTAAGGAGAACAGTATGGAGGTTGCTTAAAAAACTAAAAATAGAATTACTATATGATCCAGCTATCCCACTACTGGGCATATACCCTGAGAAACACAAAAAGAGTCATGTACCACAGTGTTCACTGCAGCACTATTTACAATAGCCAGGACATGGATGCAACCTAAGTGTCCGCTGACAGATGAATGGATAAAGAAGATGTGGCACATATGTACAATGGAATATTACTCAGCCATAAAAAGAAACAAAATTGAGTTATTGGTAGTGAGGTGGATGGACCTAGAGTATGTCATACAGAGTGAAGTAAGTCAGAAAGAGAAAAACAAATACTGTATGCTAACACATATATATGGAATCTGAAAAAAAAAAAAGGTTCTGATGAACCTAGGGGCAGGACAGGAATAAACACATAGATGTAGAGTATGGACTTGAGAACACGGGGAGGGGGAAGGGTAAGCTGGGACGAAGTGAGAAAGTAATATTGACACATATACACTACCAAATGTAAAATAGATAGCTAGTGGGAAGCAGCTGCATAGCACAGGGAAATCAGCTTCGTGCTTTGTGACCACCTAGAGGGGTGGGATAAGGAGGGTGGGAGGGAGACACAAGAGGGAGGGGATATGGGGATATATGTATGCATAGAGCTGATTCACTTTGTTAAACAGCAGAAACTAACACAACATTGTAAAGCAATTATATTCCAATAAAGATGTTAAAAAAATTATATTAGTTTCATGTGTGTTTTCTATATGGAAGGTAAACTATGGTTAATTTTGGTCAGTTTCAGCTCTTAGCACAGTACTATTCCCCATCCCCATCCACATGGCAGGCAGCTGTGCATATGTTCCTGGAGCAGATTGCACACATCCAGGTTGGGTAAAAAGGACCCTGTTCTCCAAATACTGGAAAGTTGTATTCTAATTGGTGATGGCTGCTTCTGATCACAGAGGTGCAAAGAGGAGGTGCCATTGTTGTTGCACCTCCACCCATTGTTGCAAGCCACTTCCCCTACAGCTGAAGTGAACTTACAGGGGATTTAAAGTGCCAGTGCCCTTTTCTCCCTCCCTTTCATTTTTCTCTTTTTTCCCACGTTGGCAGCCAGACATTAAAAGACTGTGACATTCAAAACCAACTACATATATGGGGAAAATTAGAAAGTGCTCAGGCTCAAAAAAGAACTGAGAAGACCTGAAGTTTAAACCTCCAGCTGATCCTTGGTACTGAGACAACCCATAACAATAAAATAATAATAATAATAACAAAAAACCTCAGGTAAGGGGGAGAATCTGATTTCCAGAGATAACATTATTAGATTCAAATGTCCAGTTTTCAGCAAAAAAAATCACAAGACACACAAAGAAACAGGAAAATATTGCCCATTCAAAGGAAAAAACTAAATCAATAGAAACTGTCCCTGAGAAAGACCTGATTGCAGATCTGCTAGACAAAGTCTAACATATCATCTTAACAATGCTCAAAAACTAAGGAAGATGTGGAGAAAGTCAAGAAAATGATATAGGAAATCTAAAAAGAAACTAAAAATATTCTGGAGCTAAAAAGTGTAACTGAGGGACTTCCCTGGTGGCGCAGTGGTTAAGAATCCTCCTGCCAATGCAGGGGACACAGGTTTGATCCCTGGTCTAGTAAGATCCCACATGCCACGGAGCAACTAAGCCCATGTGCCACAACTACTGAGCCTGCGCTCTAGAGCCCATGACGCAACTACTGAAGCCCACATGCTTGGAGCCCATGCTCTGCAACAAGAGAAGCCACCGCAATGAGGCCTGCACACACTGCAACAAACAGTAGTCCCTGCTCGCCACAACTAGAGAAAGCCCATACGCAGCAACGAAGACCCAGCACCACCAAAAAAAAAGTATAACTGAAAAGAAAAATTCAGTAGAGGTATTCAAAGGCAGAATTGAGCTGCCAGAAGAAAGAATAGGGAAACCTGAAGAAGATAGGACAATAGGAATTATTGAGTCTGAAGAGCATAAAGAAAAAAGATGGAAGAAAAGTAAACAGAGCTAAGGGACCTGTGGCACACCATCAAGTGGACCAACATATATACTGTGGGAATCCCAGAAGGAGAAGACAGAAAGGGGCAGAGAGAATATTTAAAGAAAAGATGGCTGAAAATTTACCAAATTTGATGAAAGACATGAAAATAAACATCCAAGAAGCTGAACAAACTCCAAGATGAACTCAAGGAGACCCACTTATAATAAAATGTTCGAAAACCAAAGATAAAGAATCTTGAAAGCAGCAAAAGAAAAGTGATTTGTCACATACAAGAGATCCTCAATAAGACAATCAGATTTCTTATCAGAAACTCCGGAAGCCAGAAAGCAGTGCAGCTGATACATTCAAAGTGTTAAAAGAAAAAAACTTTCAACTGATAATCCTATATCTCACAAAACTATCCTTCAAGACTGAGGGAGAAATTAAGACATTCTCAGATAAACAAAAGCTGAAAAAGTTTATTACCACTAAACCTGCCCTGCAAGAAATGCTCAAGGGTGAAATGAAAGGACACTAGACAGTAACTCAAAACAATATGAAGGACTAATGAGAACACACTGTATAGCATGGGGAACTCTACTCAATGCTCTGTGACCTAAATGGGAAGGAAATCCAAGGAAGAGGGGAAATATGTATATGTGTGGCTGATTCACTTTGCTGTACAGCAGAAACTAACACAACATTGTAAAGCAACTATACTCCAATTAAAAAAAAATAAACAGAGATCTCAACAAAGGTAAATGTACAGAAGTAATTATGAAAGCTAGAATTATTTTAAAAACAGTCTCTATCTCCACTTTTTTTCTACATGATTTAAGAGACTAATGTATTTTTTAAAAAATTATTAGTCTAGGGGAATTCCCTGGTGGTTCAGTGGTTAAGACTCTGCACTTTTGCTGCTGAGGGCCCAGGTTTGATCCCTGGTCGGGGAACTAGGATCCCACAGGCCACACGGTGTGGCCAAAAAAAAAAAAAAAAATATATATATATATATATATATATATATATATATATATATATACACACACACACAAAACAATAGGATTATTGTAATTTTGGTTAGTAACTCCACATATTGCTTTCCACAAAATTTAAGAAACTGATGCATTTAAAAGAATTATTATTTTATGTTTTGGGGCATAGAGTGTTTAAAAGATTCAATTTTGTGAATTGACAACTGAAACCAGGGGGACAGAGCCATAAAGGAGCAGAGTTTTTGTATGTTATTGAAATTAATCTGGTATAAGTTCAACTTAGAATGTTGCAACTATTGAATGTTAAATGTAATATCCATGGTAACCAGAAAGAAGATACCAATAGAATATACACAAAAGAAAATGAGAACAGAATTTAAAATTTTTACTACTAAAAAATCAACTAAACAGGACTGCAGGAAATTAGGGGGGAAAAAAACTATAACTCATAAAAACAAATAGCAAAATGGCAGAGGCAAGTCCCTTATTACCAGTAATTACTTTAAATGCAAATGGATTAAACTTTCCAGTTAAAAGACAAAGATTGGCAGACTGCATAAAAATACATGATCCAAAATATATGTTGCCTGCAAAAGACTCACTTTAGATCCCAAAACACAAATTGATTGAAAGTACAAGGATGGAAAGAGATATTCCATGCAAATAGTAATGAAAAGAGAGCAGGATTCGCTATATTAATATCAGATAAATAGACTTTAAACCAAAAAAGATTACAAGAGAGAAGGGAGATATCATATATTAATAAAAGGCACACTACAGTTCATAGTAATTATGAACATTTAGGCACCTAATAACATACCAGCAAAATATATGAAGCAAAAACAGAATTGAAGGGAAAAATAGACAGCTCTACTATAATAGTTGGAGACTTGAATACCCCACTCTCAATAATGAATAGAACAATCAGACAGAAGATAAATTAGAAAACAGAGGACTTAAACAACACAATGAACCAATTACATCTAAGACATATACAGAACACTCTACCCAACAACTAGCATGCACATTCTTCTCAAGTGCACAAGGGCCATTTTACAAGACAGACTACACTTTAGACCTCGAATTAAGTCTCAATAGATTTAGAAAGATAAATGTCATACAAAGTTATCTTCTGTGACCACAAGAGGACAACGTTAGAAATCAATGAGAAGTAAAATTGGGAAATTTATAAATTGTGGAAATTAAACAACATACTCTTAAACAACCAATGAGTCAAAGAAGAAGTAACAAGGGAAATTAAACAACAGAGATAAATGAAAACAAAAACACAGCGTATCACAACTTGTGGGATGAAGTAAAAGCAGTATTAAGAGGAAAATGTATAGCTATAAAATGCTTACATTTAAAAAAAATCTGAAATCAACAACCTAAATTTACAACTTAAGGAACTAGAAAAAGGAACAAACTGAAACCAAAGCTAGCAGAAGAAAGGAAATAATACAGACTAGGGCAGAAATCAATGAAAAAGAGAACAGAAAAACAACAGAGAAAACTCAACGAAACCCAAAAGTTAGTTCTTTGAAAAGATCAACAAAATTGATACAACTTTAGCTAGATGAACTAAGAAAAAAAGACTCAAAATTACTAAAAACAGAAATGAAAGTGGGGACATTGCTACTGATTCTACAAAAATAGAAAGGATTATGAGAGTATTATGAACAACTATATGCCAACAAATTGAATAACCTAGATGAAATGGAAAAATTCCTAGAAACATAAAACCTACCAACATTAAATCATGAAGAAATAGAAAATCTGAATAGACCATAAAGGAGATAGAATCAGTAGTCAAAAATCTCTCAACAAAGAAAAGCTCTGGACCTGATGGCTTCATTGTTGAACTCCACCAAACATTTGAAGAACTAATATTAATCCTTCCCAAGCTTTTCCAAAAATGAAAAGGATAGGGAATTTTTCCTAGCTCATTCTATGAGGTCAGCATTACCCTGACACCAAAGCCAGACAAACACACTATAAGAAAACTACAGATCCAATATTCCTTATGAACAATGACATAAAAATCCTCAACAAAATACTAGCAAACCAAATTCAGAAGCATATTAAAAGGTTATATGCCATGACTAAGTGCTATTTATTCCTGGAATCCAAGGATGGTTCAACATACAAAAATTGATTAATGTAATGTAACACATTAACAGAATGAAAGGGGAGAAAAACCCACATGATCATTTCAGTTGATACAGAAAAGGCATGTGACAAAACTCAACAGCCTTTCATTACAAAAACACTCAACAAATTAGGAATAGGAGGAAACCATCTCAACATAATAAGAACCATACCTGAAAAACTCACAGCAAACATCATACTCAAAGTTTCAAAATGGATTAAAGACCTAAATGTAAGACTGGAAACCATAAAACTCCTAGAAGAAAACATAGACACAACACTCTTTGACATAAATCATAGCAATATCTTTTTGGACCTGTCTCTTAAGGCAGAAAAAGAAACAAAAGCAAAAATAAACAAATGCCTAATTAAGAGTTTTTGCAGAGCAAAGGAAACCATCAACAAAACAAAAAAACAACCTACTGAATGGGAGAAAGTATTTGCAAATGATATGACCAATAAGGGGTTCATATCCAAAATATATAAACAGCTCAGACAACTCAACATCAAAAAAACAAACAACCCAATTAAAAAATGAGCAGAAGACCTGAATAGATGTCTTTCCAAAGAGGACATAGAGATGGCTAACAGGCACATGAAAAGGTGCTCAGCATTGCTAATCATCAGAGAAATGCAAATCAAAACCACAACGAGGAACTTCCCTGGTGGTCCAGTGGGTAAGAATAATCCACACTCCCAACACAGGGGGCCCAGGTTCGATCCCTGGTTGGGGAACTAGATCCCACATGCATGCCACAACTACCAGTTCGCATGTTGCAACTAAGAAGGCTGCACACCACAAGAGCCCGTGTGCTGCAACTAAGAAGCCTGCATGCCGCAACTAATAGCCTGCATGCCGCAACTAAAGATCCCACATGCCACAACTAAACATGCTGCAACTAAGACCCAGCACAGCCTAAATATTAAAAAAAAAAAACCCACAATGAGGTATTACCAATATCACCTCACACCTGTTAGAATGGCTAACAGCAAAAAGACCATAAATAATAAGAGTTGGCAAGGATGTGGAGAAAAGGGAATCCTTGTACAATGTTGGTGGAAATATAAATTGGTGCAGCCACTGTGGAAAACAGTTATGGAGGTTCCTCAAAAAAACTCGAAATAGGGCTTCCCTGCTGGCGCAGTGGTTGAGAGTCTGCCTGCCGATGCAGGGGACAAAGGTTCGTGCCCCGGTCTGGGAAGATCCCACATGGCACGGAGCGGCTGGGCCCATGAGCCATGGCCGCTGAGCCTGCACGTCTGGAGCCTGTGCTCCACAATGGGAAAGGCCACAAGAGTGAGAGGCCCGCGTACCAAAAAAAACAAAAAAAACAAAAAAAAAAACTAGAAATAACTCACAGACATAGAAAACAAATTTATGGTTACCAAAGGGGAAAAAGGGTTGGGGAGGGATAAATTAGGAGTTTGGGATTAGCAGGTACAAACTACTATATATAAAATAGATAAACAACAAGGTTCTATGGTATAGCACAGGGAACTACATTCAATATACTGTAATAAACCATAATGGAAAATAATATATATGAATAACTGAATCACTTTGTTGTACACCAGAAGTTAACACAACATTGTAAATCAACTATACTTGAATAACATTTTTTAAACTAATTAATTAAAAAGGAAACTAAAAATAGAACTACCATATGATCCAGCAATTCCACTCCAGGGTATACATCTGAAGAAAACGAAAACACTAATTCGAAGATACATGCACCCCAATGTTCATAGCAGCATTATTTGCAATAGCCAAGATATAGAAGCAAAATAAGTGTCCATTAACAGATGAATAGATAAAGACTTGGAGAGAATTATGCTAAGTGAAATAAGTCAGACACAGAAAGACAAAATACTGTATATTACTTATATGTAGAATCTAAAATGTAAAGCCAACTAGTGAATATAACAAAAAACAAACAGACTCACAGATACAGAGAACAAAACTGGTTACCAGTGGTGAGAGGGAAGAGGGGAGGGACAGGATAGGGTAGGGGATTAAGAGGTACAAACTATTATGTATCAAATAAATAAGTTACAATATATATTATATAGCACAAGGAATACAGCCAATATTTTATAATAACTATAAATGGAGTATAACCTTCAAAAATTGTGAATCACTGTGCTGTGCACCTGAAACTTATATAATATTGTAAGCCAATATACCTCAATTAAAAAAAATGTGAAAGCCTTTCCTCTAAGATCAGGTATAAGGCAAGGATGTCAACCTTCCTCACTTTTGTTCAACTTAGTACTGGTAGTTCTAACTAGAGCAATTAGACAAGAAAGAGAAATAAAAGGCATCTAATATGGAAAAGAAGAAGTAAAATTATCATCATTTACAGATATGATCTTTGATAGAGAAAACCCTAGTCTACAAAAAATTGTGACACTAAAATGTTAATTCAGCAAAGTAACAGAATATAAAGTCAACATACAAAAATCAGTTATATTTGTATCACTAATAATCACCAATAATAAACAATCTGAAAAGGAAATTACAAAAACAATTCCATTTACAATAACATCAAAAAGTATAAAATACTTAGGAATGAACTTATCTAAGGAGTTGAAACACTTGTACAATGAAAATTACAAATCATTGCTGAGAGAAATTAAAGAAGACATTAAAAAATGGAAATATCCCATGCTCATTTATTGGAAGACTTAGTATTGTCAGCACTACCCCACAGATGTCAAGACTACCCAAAGTGATCTACAGATTCCTAACAAATGTAATGCATTTCTTATCAAAATCCTGATATTTTTTCCAGGAATAGAAAAAAAACCCAAAACCCATCCTAAAACCAGGGACTCTGAATAACCAAAACAATCTTGAAAAGGAAGAACAAAGCTGAAAGACTCACTTCCTGATTTCAAAACATACTACAAAGCTCCAAATAGTGTGGTACTGGAATAAAAACAGATATATAGACCAATAGAATAGAGAGAGCCCAGAAATAAATCTTCACATGGTGAAATTATTTTTGACAAGGGTGCCACAACCATGCAACAGAGAAAGGACAGTCTTCAACAAGTGGTGCTGGGAAAACTGGATATTCACATGCAAAAGAAAATGAAGTTAAACTCTATCCAATACCATATACAATGAATCAAAGACTTAAATGTAGGACCTAAAACCATAAAACTCAGGAAAAAACACAGAATAAAAGCTACACAACACTGAATTTGGCAATAATTTCCTGGATATGACATGAAAGACACAGGCAACAAAAGAAAAAAATAGGCAAACTGGACTTCGTGAAAATTTAAACATTCTCTGCACTGAAAGACACCATCCAGAGTAAAAAGGCAACCCACAGAATGGGAGAAAATATTTGCCAATCATATATGTGATAAGGGATTAATATCTAGACTATATAGAGAATCCCTAAAACTCAAAAAGCAATTTGATTAAAAAATGGGCAAACACTTGAATAGATATTTCTCCAAAGATACACAAATGACAGATAAGCAAATGAAAAGATGCTAAACATCAATAATCATTAGGGAAATGTAAATCAAAACCACAAAGTCAATTAATGTAAATTATTGCAGTATTGTAAGATAGAAAATTCATATAATCATTAATGAAAGCACTCTATAAAATTTAACATACATGCAGGATAAAAAGAAGGAAAAAGTATTGTACACTTACAATTTTGTTAAAGGGTAGATATCATGTTAAATGTATTTTCCACAATAAACATTTTAAAAAGAAAAAAAAAACAACACAATGAGATACCACCTCACACCCATTAGGATGGCTACTATCAAAAAAACAAAACAACAGATGTTGGTGAGGATGTGGAGAATCTGGAACTGTTGCATGCTGTTGGTGAGAATGTAAAATGGTAGGGTTGCTGTGAAAAACAATATGGTGGTTCCTCAAAAAATCAAAGACAGATTTACCATATGACCCAGCAATTCCACTTCTGAGGATATACACTCAAAAGAATTGAAATCAGGGTCTCCAAGAGATATATGTACACCCATGTTCAGAACTTTATTTACAATAGCTAAAACATGGAAGCAACCCAAGTGTCTGTTGATGGCTGAATGGATAAGCAAAATGTGAGATATATATATACGCAATGGAATGTTCTTTAGCCTTTAAGGAAAGAAATTTTAACATATACTACAACATGGATAAACCTTGAGGACATTATGCTAAGTGAAATAGCCAGTTATAAAAAGACAAATACTGTATGATTCCACTTAAATGAGGTACTTAAATCATAGACACAAAAAGTAGAATTGTGGGGGCTTCCCTGGTGGCGCAGTGGTTGAGAGTTCGCCTGCCGATGGGTTCGTGCCCTGGTCCGGGAAGATCCCATGTGCCGCAGAGTGGCTGGGCCCGTGAGCCATGGCCACTGAGCCTGCACGTCCGGAGCCTCTGCTCCGCAGTGGGAGAGGCCACAACAGTGAGAGGGCTGCGTACCGCAAAAAAAAAAAAAAAAAAAAAAAGTAGAATTGTGATTGCCAGGGGTTGGTGGCAGGGTGGGGGAGATGAGAGGATTGTGGGAGTTATGAGCATAGGGTTTTAGTTTAACAAGATGAAGAGTTATGAAGATGGATGGTGACATTAAATATTGACCTGTACACTTAAAAATGGTTAATATAGAAAATTTATATGTATTTCACACAATAAAAATTTTTTTTTAAACCCATCAAGAGGTATTGAAACCTCAAATACTAACCTCTGGAAAAAGAACAGTAGAGATCCATAACCAAATTTTTGAAAATTTCCTTGCAATAGCCTGTCTTCAACAAGTCTATACAATTTCTTCACCTTCTTTTCTCTAGGCAAAGTTATAAGATCCCCAAACCCCAGGGTATGTATTTTCCAGGTTTCTTCCTCTTTCTAACCTACTTTTGTAATATATAATAAATATATAAAAATATATTTATATAGGTAAATATATATATTTACCTATATAAATGTTGGTAGTTTTTAAATACACAAACCCACTCATGGAAATATACCTCATGAAGTGCAAAAGAGATGCAAAAGGATGTTCACTGTGGCATAATTTATAGTAATGAAAAAGCTACATAAAGAAATATTTCATAAATTATGATTTGTCAACTCAGTGGAATGTTATGCACAAAGCCTGAAGGACAGCAGGAAACAGCTATTACAAGGAACCATGATTATGGGTGATAATTTAAAAATCCTTGAATGCCATAACAAACTGTTTTTAACAATGGAATCTATAGAAAAAGGAACCCTCTAGAGTTGAAACAAGGTAAAAAGACTGCAGCAGAAAGTACCTTTTCATTTCTTTAGCTGTCTGAAGGAAATTATGAAGAGGAGAAAAGGAAATGCCCTTATTGACCTTCCCTCCAGCCTTTCCTGCTGCTAATTCCTTGACACTCAACACTAGCCAACACTTTAAAAGGGAGCCTATACAGAAGTGGATTCAGCACTCAGGTTTCCTCTAAGAGGAGGTGGGAAGGTTACGTATGAAAAGATCTCAAGCTGAAGCCAAGAAAAGACCCACCTGGTAAAAAAAAAACAAACAAACCCTCACGTCTCTTAAAAAAAAAAATGACCTGAAAAATTATTCCCAATCCAAAAGTTAAAAACTGATAAGACAGAAAAGATGGGACTTCCCAACCAGATATTCAGGTAGGTATATGTGAATCTTGTTACTGACTATCTAAAGCAAAGATAGCAACAATATATTGAGGAATTTATAACACATCTAAAAGTATGACAAAAGAGTATGAACAATGTGAGGAATAAGGTTCTAACGCCATACATGAAGCAGTAAAATACTATTGAAGGTAAACTATAATAAGTCAAATATGTATATTGTAATCCCTAGGGGAATCATGTAAAAAACTTTTTAAATGAGGTATAGCTAACAAGCCAATAGACAAATAAAATGGAATCATAATAAAAACAATCCAAAAGACAGAAAAATAGATAAAGGGCTTCCTGGTGGTGCAGCAGTTGAGTGTCCACCTGCCGATGCAGGGGACATGGGTTCGTGCCCCGGTCCGGGAAGATCCCACATGCCGCAGAGCGGCTGGACCCGTGAGCCATGGCCGCTAAGCCTGCGCATCCGGAGCCTGTGCTCCGCAACGGGAGAGGCCACAACAGTGAGAGGCCCGCGTACCGCAAAAAAAAAAAAAGAAGAAGAAATGGGACTAATAAAAAACAAGAAAGATGGATTCAAGAACTGTGAAGTATCTGAAATTTTACCCTACTTGCAAGCTAACAGGTTGGCCTGTCACAGTTTCATGGATGCTGGCAGAAGACATGAGGCATTTGAGTTACAGAAGGGCAGCTTATTATTCCTATCAATGGAAATACCCAGAGTATCAGTTTTTGTTTTTTCTACTGGTTCCCCAAATCTCAATTAGCACAGAGCAATGCAACTAGGGCCACATGACACTGACATATAGTGCTTTGTCAGGTTCAGAAAAACCGTGAACTTGGAGAACTAAATTTTTTATGTGGGCAGTAAGCATGCCTGCTCCTTGCTCTAGAAAGATACTATCTTCCAAGGCTGTTTGCTAAATAAACATCCTTGAAAAAAGACAGTCAGAAACAAAGGGCAGTCAGTACCTTGCTTGCAAGACACACAGAAATGCAAAAGACTTATGAAGCTCTGTCTCCCACTAGATGGCAGATTTATTTTTAAGTTTTTTGTTCTTTTTTGATTTTTAAATTTTTTATTTTATTTTTTTGGCCGTGCCATGAGGCATGCAGGATCTTAGTTCCCCGACCAGGGACTGAATCCATGTCCCCTGCATTGGGAGTGTGGAGTCTTAACCACTGGACCGCCAGCGAAGTCCCTAGAACACACATACTTTATAAGTGCATGTGGAATAGTCACCAAGACAGATCATGTGGGCTATCAAACAAACTTAACAAACTTAAAATAACTAAAATCATATACTGTGTATTATCTGTACACACAGAAATACACTAGAAATCAATAACAGAAAAATAACTGGAAAATCCCCAAATATTTGGAAATTGAACAACACACTTCTAAGTAACTCATGTATCAAAGAGGAATTTAAAAAGGAAACTGAAAAGATTTTGAGCTTAATAAAAATGCAATATATCAAAATTTCTGAGACATGATGAAATGCTTATATTAAAAATGTAACCGGGCTTCCCTGGTGGCTCAGTGGTTGAGAGTCTGCCTGCCGATGCAGGGGACATGCCCGAGTCTGGGAATATCCCACATGCTGCAGAGCAGCTGGGCCCGTACGCCATGGCCGCTGAGCCCGCGTGTCTGGAGCCTGTGCTCCGCAACGGGAGAGGCCACAACAGTGAGAGGCCCGTGTACCGCAAAAAAAAAAAAAAAAAAAAGTAACCAATATTTTTATATCAATAATCTAAACTTCCACCTTAAAAAACTAGAAAATATCAAATTAAACCCAAAAGCAAGCAGACAAAAGAAAATAAAAAGCAGAAATTGATGAAATTGAAAATAGTAAAACATTACAGATTAATGAAATGAAAACCTGTTTCTTTAAGAAGTTCAATAAAAATGATAAATTTCTGACCAAGGAAAAAACTTTGACACAAATTACCAATATTAGGAATTAAAGAAAAGGTGTCTCTATTAATCATACCAATATTAGGAATTAAAGAAAAGGTATCTCTACTGATCATACAGGCATTAAAATAAAATAAGAAACATTATGAACAACTTTATGCCAGTTTGATAGTTTACATAAAATGGACAAATTCCTTTATAAAGTTTCCTCTCAAAACTCACTCAATAAATGTAGATAACCTGAATAGTCCTAGATCTATTAAAGTAATTGAATTAGTAGTAAAAAACCTTCTATCACAAAAACAAGCTGTAGAGATAGGTGAACTTAGGGGACAATGAGTTATTGGTTTTGAATACAGAGGCGTCCTAGGAGTCCTGGGGGATAAGGCGAAGTCCTGAGAGATAGATAGACTGTAGAAAGCATTGAAAGTCAGGCTAAGGACTTCAACTTCCATTACACAGATGATGTCTTTCTTTTTCATGGTGTGCCCCAGACCACCCTCCGCATTTATGCCAGTGAATCTTTTTTCTTTTTTTTTTTTTATTGGAGTATAGTTGATTTACAATGCTGTTAGTTTCTGCTGTACAGCAAAGTATGTCAGTTATACATATATCAGTACATATATCCACTCTTTTTTAGATTCTATTCCCATATAGGTCATTACAGAGCACTGAATAGAGTTCCCTACGCTATACAGTAGGTTCTTATTAGTTATCTATTTCATACATAGTAGTGTGTATATGTCAATCCCAATCTCCGAATTTATCCCTCCCTCCCCTTTCCCCCTTGGAAACCGTGTTTGTTTTCTACATCTGTGACTCAGTTTGTTTTGTAAATAGGTTCATTTGTAGAATTTTTTTAGATGCCACATATAAGCAGTATCATATGTTATAGGATATCACTGTCATATTGTCATTGTCATATTGTCTTTGACTTACTTCACTCAATATGACAATCTCTAGGTCCATCCATGTCACTGCAAATGGCATTATTTTGTTCTTTTTTATTATGCCAGTTAATCTTTAGTATTTATATAGTGCCTTGTACTATTTTCTCTGTTGATTATATGTGTAAGAGTGCCCTAAGCAAGTCTGTAAATTCCTTAGGATAGGTCACATGATAAAGATTTCCAAGGGGGCAAAGTTACAGAAAACTTCCAACTCAGGTGGCTTCATAGGCAAAAATATACCAAACATTTAAGGACGTAATGATATGAATCCCATACAACTCTTCCGGAAAATAAAAGATGAGGAAACACTTCCCAACTTTTTGAAACTATTACCCTGATACTAAAACCAGATAAAAACACCACAAAAAACTACAGATCAACATCCCTCATAAGCACAGACACAAAAAACCTTAAACAAATAAGCAAACTGAATTTAACAATATATAAAATAGATAATACACCATGACTAAGTGGTGTTTATCTCGGAAATGCAAGGTTAGTTCAACATTGAAAACCAGTTAATGCAGGAACTTCCCTGGTGGTCCAGCGGTTAAAAATCTGCCTTCCAGTGCAGGGGACTCAGGTTCAATCCTTGGTCGGGGAACTAAGATCCTACATGCAGTGGGGCAACTAAGCCCACACGCTGCAACTACTGAGCCTGCGCATCACAACTAGAGAGAAGCCTGTGCACCGCAACAAAGAGCCTGAGCACTTCAACGAAAGATCCCGCGTGCCACAAATAAGACCTGACACAGCCGAAAATAAATAAATAAATATTTTTTAAAAAAGAGAAAACCAGTTAATGCAATTTGCCTTATCAGACAATAACAGAAAAACCATGTGATCATCCCAATAGGTGCAGAAAAAAGTAGTGACAAAATTCAACACATATTCATGATAAAAAACGCTAAGCAAATTAGATTTGGAGGGAACTTAACCAACTAAAGGGACATGTACCAAAAACCTACAACTGTATCGTACTTGATAGTATGTTTTTTCATTAATGGTATACTTTCTTGCTAAGATCAGGAACAAGACAAAGATGTCTACTCCTACCACTCATACTAGAATGGCCCTAGCCATTGAAAAAAGGCAAGAAAAAGAAATAAAAGGCTTAGTCTGGAAAGGAAGGAATAAAACTTTTTCTTTGAATTTTTATTTCTTGCATTTTTATTTGCAGGCAAAATGATCATGTATATAGAAAATCCCAAGCAATCCACAAAAAAGAGACTAGTATTAATAATTGAGTTTAGAAGGGTCACAGGATACAAGGTCAACTTATAAAACTCAGCTGTACTTTATAATAGCATCAAAAAACATGAAATATTTAGGAAAGGATAAATCTAACAAAATGTGTGCAAGAATTTTATGCTGAAAACTGCAGAACACTGATGAGAGAAATAAAAGAAAACCTAAATAAGTGGAGAGATATCACGTTCATCAATGGAAGATGATAGTAAGATGTCAATTCTCCCCAAAACTATTTACATCAAGTAATCTCAACCAAAATCCCAGCAGATTTTTTTGTAGAAATCGACACGCTGATTCTGAAATCTATATGGAAAAGCTAAGGCCCTGGAACAAACTACTTTAAAAGAACAAAGCTGGCTGATTCCCACCACCTGATTTCAAAGCTTATTATAAAGCTGTAATAGTGAAGTCAATGTGGTATTGGTTAAAATACAGACCTACAGAGCAATGGAACAAAAGAGCCCCGAAAAAGTGACCCACACATACGGTCAACTGATTTTCAACAAAGGTGCTAAAGTAAATCAATGGAAAATGACAGTCTTTTGAACAAATGGTCCTGGAATATTGGTCATCCATCTGCCAAAAAAATGAACTCAATCTATACCTCACACTGTATTATAAAATTAACACAAAATGCATCATAGATCTAAAGGTGCACCTAAGATCTCTAGAAAAAAGCACCAGAAAAATCTTTGTCACCGTTGGTTTGGCAGAGAATCCTTATGACACAAAAAGCATAAACCATAAAAAAATTTTTTTGATAAAGGAAAACCTTGAAAATTGAAAAAATGAAAAATTTGTGTTAAGACATTGCAGAGAAATGAAAAGATAGCCACAGACTGGGAAGAAATATTTGTAAAACCCCTCTCTGATAAGGAATTTTTTGTGCAGAATATATAAAGAACTCTCCAACACTAAAAGAGGAAAACAGCCCAAGTTTTAAAACAGCAAAAGGTTTGAAGAGACACTTCATCATAGATACAGAAGGCAAATAAGCACATGAAAAGACAGTTGGCCCTCCTCTGCATCTGAGGGTTCCACATCTGCAGAACAAAAATTTTCAGAAAAATAAAATTACATAAGTTCCAAAGTGCAAAACTTGAATTTGCCCCCACACCAGAAACTATTTGCATAGCATTTACATTGTATTTACAACTATTTACATTGTATTAGGTATTATAAGTAATCTAGAGATGACAAAGTATATGGGGAGGATGTGCATAGGTTATATGCAAATACTACGCCACTTAATATGAGGGACTTAAGCATCTGCAGATTTTGGTATCCTGTGGGAGGAGGTGGGGGGCAGCCACCCAGAAACCAATCCCTCAAGGATACCAAAGAATGACTGTAGTACTCACAATTATTCAATATTAGGAAAATGCAAATTAAAACAATGAGATACCATTATATACCTGTTAGAATGGAGAAAATAAAATCTGACAATACCAATTGCTGGTGAGGATGCAGAGCAACTGGAACTCACATACATTGCTAATGGGAATGCAAAATGGTATAGCCACTTTCAAAAGTCTCACAGTCTCTTGTTAAACATACACTTATCATTTGACTGTCACACCACTCCCTTGCCAAAAACTGGAAACCCAAATGTCCATTAACTAGGTAATGGATGAACAAATTGTAGTATATCCATACAATGGAATACTTAGCAATAAAAAGGGAAAAAACCACTGATACAAGAAACATGTATGAATCTCAAAAGCATTATATGAAGGAAGCCAGACACAAAAGGCCATACATTGTATGATTCCACTTATATGACATTCTGGAAAAGGCAAAACTGTAAAGTCAGAAATCAGATCAGTAGTTGCCAAGGAGCTAGGGTGAATGAAGTGGATTGGCTGTGAAGAGCCTGAGGAAACCATTTTGGATCATGGAAATATCAATGTTATGTTTTGACTGTGGCAGAGGTTACATGACTATACATTTGTCAAATGTCATCAAAGTGCACACGTGTGAAGTGTGACTTTCAGTATCTGTAAATTATGCCTCAGTAAACTGAACCATGAAAAACAAAACAGATTCCCGAAGTTGTGATCTGTCTTGTTCTATGTGGAACAAGTTTACCTTTTCCCCACACATTCCTAAATAAATCTTTTAAACGACAGATCTATCCTCATTTGTAACGAGACAAATAATACTTCTTGAGCATTCCCGAGGCCTGATAGGTACTTTACATGTATTATCTCATGAAATTATTCCACCAGCCCTATGAAACTGAGGTTAAGAGGTTTGGATAATTCCAAAGTTGCCGTTTAAACCTGAGTATGCGGACTACCAAGGTCATTTTTCCCTCTGTACCTCGCTGCTTTCCCAATTCCCCAAAGACAAGGACTAAACTTTTTTTCTTTTTTAGTAAGTTTATTTATTTATTTATGGCTGAGTTGGGTCTACGTTGCTGCGAGCAGGCTTCTCACTGTGGTGGCTTCTCTCGTTACGGAGCACGGGCTCTAGAGCACAGGCTCAGTAGTTGGGGCGCACGGGCTTAGTTGCTCTGTGGCATGTGGGATCTTCCTGGACCAGGGCTGGAACTCATGTCCCCTGCATTGGTAGGCGGATTCTTAACCACTGTGCCACCAGGGAAGCCCAGGGACTAAATTTTATATTCTTCACTATGTCTAACATATAACATGCAAATAAAAACTGGCACTGGTGAAAAACAACTTCCCAAACAGAGTACCTTATCAAGTGTAGGATCTAAAGAAAGATGCTTTTCTGGGGAAAATCCTCCCTTTCCCACTCTACTCCTACCATCTCTGGTTTAGTATCAGCCCATCAAAAGGAGGCACTCATTTGTTTATTCTCCCTAGTTCCTCTCTGCAATTTCCCAGCCCTGCAAAACATCACAAACTCAGGTGGCTCTGGGGATGAGGCTAATCTGTTAATACTCCAGAGACAGCAATTTCTATGGACATAGAATGGTGACCCAAGATCATCTTTCTCAGGAATTATTTTCCTAACTAAGGAAGTTTACTGTTTTATTGAATAAAATCAGTCACATCAATTCATTTGTATTCCCTCCTACAGTCCAAGATTATCACTTCAATTGCCAACTTTCTTAACTATGGCATTTAACGAATCTTCATTAAACAACTAATCCCATCCCAAGTTTAAGAGGTACTGAAGACAAGTGGCCCCATTCTGACACTGTTCTCAGTTACAATGCTTTAATTGTAATCCAACCAGGAATTTTCTGCTATCACATAACAAGTTAGGTGGTAGGGAAGTTCCAGAGTTAATTCAATGGTTCCAAAGTCATCAAAGGCCAAATTTTTTCCATTTTTCTATTCTGGCATCCTTAGGATGTTGGCAATTATTATTTCATAGTATCCTCACAATAAGCCTGTGAGTTTCATTAAAGCTGCTGCCTAACGGTTGCCTAGTATGAAGAAAACAATTTTCTCACATGTACTTTGGAAGGCAATTTAGAAGTACCTATATAATTTTTTTTTAATGTGTATATCCTTTGATCTAGCAATTCCACTTCTAAGAATTCATCTCAGAAAATGTTAAGTGGACAAAGACAGGCATGAAGACGTTCATTACAAAATTTTTTTTAATGGTAAAAAATGAGAAACAGCCTAAAACACCCATCAATAGGGTGTGATTACTTAAATTGAGAGACTCATATATAATGGAATACAACATAGCTGTTTAACATGGAACTATGTGCAAGTTTTGTTATAACAGCAGAACTGCAAAGAGTATGTGTGTAGAAATAAATAAAAATACCTATGACACTAAAAAGGCAGCAGGGGATTCCTGGCGGTCCAGTGGTTAGGACTCTGCACTTTCTCTGCCAAGGGCCTGGGTTCCATCCCTGGTCGGGGAACTAAGATCCCATAAGTTGCAGCAAGGCCAAAAAAAAAAAGGCAACAAAAGCAAAAACAGATAAACTGGATTACATCATAATTAAAAAATTCCGTGTATCAAAAGACAATGAACAGAATGAAAAGGCAACCACAGAATGGGAGAAAATATTTGCAAATCATTTATTTAAGCCAGAATATGTAAAGAATTCCCTCAAATTAACAACAACAAAAAAAACTGTTTAAAAATAGGCAGAGGACTTGAATAGACATTTCTCCAAAGAAGACAAGCTAATGACCAATAACATATGAAAAGATGCTCAACATCACTAATCATTATGGAAATACAAATCAAAACCACAACCTCACAACCATCAGGATGACTGCTATCAAAAACAGAAGTTTTACCTCTCCGAAGAATCGACAAGACAGCAGAAATGGAGCAGAAGCAGCAGACCTTCGGCAATTTCACCTACAGCAGCGTAGGCCTTGTAGGCCGTGTCCTACAAGCAGCTGGTACAGCTGTACAGCACCCAGCTACTGCTGAACCAGGACTGCCAAGGAAGCACACCCTGCTAAAGCGCCAGTGCAAGGCCAAGAAGGAGGCACTGCCCAAGGAGCCACCTGAGGTGGCAAAGATGCACCTGGAGGACATCATCATCCTGCCTGAGATGATGGGCAGCATGGTGGGCGTCTACAAGGTCAAGGCCTTCAACCAGGTGGAATCAAGCCTGAGTTCTCAATCATCTACACAGCCAGGTTGGCATCAGGGCCACTCCTCTGGCTTCACCCCCTTCAAGTAGCCTGCTCGGCCAATAAAGTCACAGACTTCTCTTAAAAAAAAAAAAAAGAAGTTATTTTGCCAAGGATGTGAAGAAACTGCAACCTTTATGCACTGTTGATGAGAAAGTAACATGGTGAAGCCACTGTGGAAAACAGTATGATGGTTACTCAAAAATCTTCAGAGAACATACTCAAAAGAACTGAAAGCAGGGTCTCGAAGATTCACAGCAGCATTATTTACAAAAGTCAAAAAGAGGAAGCAACCCAAATGTCTATCGACAGTTAAATGTATAAACAAAATGTGGTATATATACATGCAATGTTATTCAGCCTTAGAAAGGAAGGAAATCCTGACACATTCTACAACATGGATGAAATTTGAGGACATTATGCTAAGTGAAGTAAGTCAGTCACAAAAAGACAAATATTGTATGATTCCACTTATATGAGGTGCCTAATCAAACTCAGAAACAAAAAATCAAATCCAAGGGCTGAAGGGAGGGATGGTTAAGTTGTTGTTTAATAGGTACAGTTTGTTTTTTGCAAGATAAAAAAGTTCTAAATATTGGTTGCATAACAATGTGAATATACTTAACACTACTGAGCTGTACACTTTAAAATGGTGAAGATAGGGACTCCACGCTTCCATTTCAGGGGGCAGAGGTTCCCTGGTTGGGGAACTGAGATCCCGCAAGACGTGAAGCACAGCCAAAAAAAATAAAATAAATAAACAAGATGGTTAAGATAGTAAATATTATGTGTATTTTACCAAAATTTTACCTAAATTTTAAAGTAATACCAAAATGAGAATCAAACCAAGCTATACATATCTGTAAAGAGTTCAGAAAGCACCTAACTGTTAACAGTGGTTATTTATGGAGAACACTGATGGGAAAAGAAGGGACTTCTGTTTTCTGCTCTGTATATTTCTGTATAGTTTACATTTGATCATGAACATGTATTAAGTTAATGCTTTTAATATTTAAAAATTCCACTGGATATAACTTTTAAATTAAAATTAAATTCTAAGTAGTAACAGACTTAAGTTCTCATGTCACCTTAAGTTTTACCAAGCATCCCCTCAAAAAAGCATGCCACGAGTATGTGGTTATGATCAGTTCTAATACAAATAATTAATTAGGGAAAAGATCCTGTGTCATCCAGTTAACATGAGATGGTGCTATTAGGTTTTCCCCAGAAAATGCCCGTGACACTTCCTGGCTAATAATGCCTTAATCCAAATTAGACAGAGATCTACTCTCTAGTCTTGAAATTGACAAATGTGATACAATAATATTTGGTGCCTGCATATACAAAATTCTAGCATTTTCAAACTATTCTTATCCTTCTTTCTCCCTACTTACTACTTACAGAACACCAGGCCCAAATCAGCACTTACTTTTTCAGAGGCTGATTCTCCTCCCACCCCTCACTTCAATAATGTTACAAGAGAGTTCGTGGGTGGTTAGCAAGACCCCCTTCGGAAACCAACAGCCATTCCAGAAAAATAACCGCTCACATACCAAGGGCTGCCAACAAGAGCAGCTTCCCAGCAGCATGTTTTAATAACCTTAATGAAGCAGACAGCAACTCCCTCTGTAATACAAATTCTGGTTGGAAGAAAAGATCTCCAGATTGTGGAAAAGTACAACTTAAAAAGTAAACACCACAGGCTCCAGTACAGCAGGAAAGCAAGCAGAGATTTCTAAATACAGAGCTCAATTTTAAGAGTTCACTGTACCTTATTTCTCACTATCACCACTTGCTCTGTCAAAAATAGACCTTTCCATGTCTTGATCCATTCAGGATAAGCCACAGCAGGCACAGCTTTGCTTACATAGGGCAGCCAGGTCAGAAAGGCCATACAGGGAACTGGAAAAAGCAGCCAGCAGGTTTTCTTAGGGATTATACTGCTCCAGTTTTTATCCTGCTTCCCAGCTATTTTGGTGCCAAGAAAGCTGCAGGGAGGTCTTTGCTCTGCTCTCAAAAAGCTTTTCACCAGAAAGGCTGAAGCAGTCTCAGGACTGCAACTCCCTCTGCTGCCCAATGTTTTCTTTGCATGCTGTAGCAGGTTCAATTGAATTTCAAACTCAAATATGTTAAAAGAGCTAAAGCAGCCCTTTATTTCAAAATATGACCAAAAAGGCACAAGTTCAAATGGAGTGGAACAGCTAGAATGCCAAGTTCTAAGCTAGACTGATTTCTACACTTACCGACAAATCTCCTCTGTCTCATGAAGTGATTCTTTCACTCAGTTTAAAGAAAAGTTCTGGGCTTCCCTGGTGGTGCAGTGGTTGAGTCCGCCTGCTGATGCAGGGGACACGGGTTCGTGCCCCGGTCTGGGAAGATCCCACATGCCGCGGAGCAGCTGTGCCCATGAGCCATGGCCGCTGAGCCTGCGCATCTGGAGCCTGTGCTCCGCAACAGGAGAGGCCACAACAGTAAGAGGCCCACGTACAGCAAAAAAAAAAAAAAAAAAAAAAAAAAGGAAAGTTCTGTATCTCCCTCATAGGCACTTGGAAAAGCAGGAACTGGACTTTTTGATTCTTCCTTACCTACCCTTAATAATACTGCCCATTACCAGAATTTAAGGTAGGTCTTATTCATCTTTCAAGATTCAACTTAAATAACACTTAGCATGTGGTATTAAAGCTATGTTTATCAGCCTGTTTCACTGTATATATTCAACTAATAGCAGATGCTCTATAACCATTTAACAGAATTCTAACTATAACAACCTTGAGATATTGGGGCAAGAGAGAACTGACCACATAATTTAATTAGGAAATAAGCAATTACTGGAGGAGGAACCAAAATTCTTGGAGATAAGAATAGGAGAGGTGTTTCCCCAACTAACATACTATTGTTCTGCCTAACAACAACTTACCAGTGTTGCCTGTGGGTCTTTTTCAGGTTACCAATCTCACAGTCTCCCTCCAGTTAACTCTTAACAGAGCTCCTTTTTAACAAACTTTCATTCTTTGCCTATATCCAAATACTTCTCACATTCTGATCTTAATCAGAATTCACAAAGGCCTTACACAATAACTCTAAGAGAGTGCTAAGCAAAAACTGAGCTACTATAATGTCCCCAACCTATTGTGGTTAGAAACCCTTGTGTCCCAGCATTCAGAATTAGAACTGATGATATTGGCACCATAATCTTTACTTTTGTGAACACTCCCCTTCTCCACCACCCAGTATCAGAAGATTACATGTCAGGCAGAATTCCTACTCTTTGCCTTAAGAATCTACAGATCCCAGTTCTGTGAAAAGCAAATGCCCAGGACAAGTGCCATCTTCAGAAAACCTTAAAATAAATACTAACAGCTAATGGTGCCATTGTGTAAAAACTCTCTACAACTGGATAAAAGAAAACAATGTAAATATTTTAATAAAAACAATCCCACAGCATTTATTGTCATCTGGTAATAACATAAAGGTGAGCAAAACAATATGAATAAATGCTTTAGAACTACACTTCTAACAAAGCACACCTAAAAAAACTGTATTGCCTTCTCAACAATTTCTCACTTCATTGATCATTTCTAGTTGGAGACACTTTGGAGCAGAGTAATGTTATCTCCTTTTAGCATGATCCGACCTGCAACACAAAATTAAAAAAAAAAAAAAAGCTATTAATAGCCACTCAGACTACTTTGTAACCACCTTTTAGCCTCAGAATTTCATATCATTCTTGAGTGATTTTGAAAATGCTTTCTCTCTTGAGAAGGTATGTGACATTTTCCAATATTCATATATTGAAAGGTTGTGCATATCAGACCATGTGCACTTTTCCAACAATAACATAATGAAGGTAGAGAAATGTTATTTTACAAAAAGTAGTTTCTGTAGACTAAGTCAACTACCCCAACATTTCCTAATGCTCCAAGTTTGTAGAAGTTGAGAAATTGGTTTTTTTTAGGAAATGCAGCATATTTACTATAATCCCTTTCTTAGTTTTTTTTTTTAAACATCTTTATTGGAGTATAATTGCTTTACAATGGTGTGTTAGTTTCTGCTTTATAACAAAGTGAATCAGTTATACATATACATATGTTCCCATATCTCTTCTACAATTCTTAATAGATTTCATCCTGTGGTACACAAATTTGTTTAAGTTTTACCTAACATTTTCTAAACTTATTTGAGCAGAGAATACTTTTTTCCTGAGAAATATCTATAAATATCTTCAGGAACACTGGTGTTCAGTAAAACAGTTTGAGAAATTCTAATCAACACCAATAGCAATTAAATTGTTTCACTTTCCCAGGCTTCTACAACAGGTAATATTAATCTGTTCTACAGGGTGGATATTACCATGGGAAATCAACATTTTGCAAATAATTTATAAATAACATCAATAAGGTTAGCTTGGCCTTCCTGGCAAGACATGTTTAAATTCGAAAAATCCAGGCTTTCACAAAAATAGCCTAAGCAGGAAAAAGCAAAGCCAAACATTATACCACTCCTTAGAATCTACTTTCCACAGAGCTAGTATAGGCTCAAGAGAATCCTCAAGGACTGGAAGAAAGAGGCACCTGAAACCCACCACTGATAAAAATACTAGTGAGCTCTGAAGTGGGGCATTAAACAATTAAAGACAAAATGTCTAAATAAACCTCAAGTTAATGGAGTTTTAACAGAAATGATTCAGTAGGTCTTGATGAAGCCATGAATCCTAAAGAACGTGGGTTAATAAACTGCCTTCACTGTTCAAATATTTTAAAATTTCTACTACGTGGCATGCACTGAGTTAGGCACTGAGCATATTAGGGAGCAAAAAAGACAGGACTCATGCACTAATGGAGCATGTGGTCCAGTGGCAAAGACATTAATAATCCCAGTAATGAATATTTTACTACAAACTCAGCATAGCACACCCTCCATCAATCCCCACCCCAAGCAAAACCAAACCAAACCCTGGCAGGAAGTGACATTTGGTCTGAGTCCCAAGAAACAGGTAACAGCATATACAAAGATTTATGATGGGACAAATGTACAGATTCCAAGAATTGAAAGAAGTGTGGGTGAAGCTCAGAATATGAAGTGCAAAGTGATACAAAATGAGCAGAGGGAGGTAAGGCCAGATCATGAAGGACCCTGAAGGATACATTAAAGATTTCCTTATCCTATGAGCAATAAGAAGCCATTGAAGGCTTTCTAGCAAAGAGATAACAAGTTCAGATTGGTGTTTTAAATAAAAGATGACAGGAGCCTGCAGAGCAAACTGGAGGGAGCTGAGGTAGTTGCAGAGAAATTTATTAGCAAACTGAATAGAACTGGTGCCATTCAGCATGGCAGGGAACACTAAAACTGCTCTAAACAGTGTGTGAGGGGTTGGAACTGAGTTTGATTTCTGATATGCTAACTTTGAGGAGCCTTTGAGACATCCAAGTAGAAATGTTGAATAGGCTCAGAGAGGTCTAGAGCTACAAACGTAAATTTGGAAGTCAACATATAAATGTAATTTAAGGTGCAGTCTTGAGTGCCTAGGAAAATAATACTGAGTGACAGAAGGACGTAGAACCAAGACTTGAGCAACTCAAACAGTTAATGGCTGGGTCCTAAAGAATGAATATATAAAAGTCTGAAAAAGGAACAACTAGTAATGAAAAGCAAAAACCTGACTATAGTACCACAGAGCCAAATGCTGCTTAGAGCGCAATAAAATGAGGACCATTCGATTTAACACCATTAGTCTTTGGTAACCTTTGTGAGAGCTCTCTGAGTGGAGAGACAAAAGCAAAAATGGAGTGGGGTAAAGAATAAGTGGCAAAGGATGATTTCAAGAGTATATTTCTCTCCCAAATAATAACTTCTCAAATGCAAACTAAATTTAAACGTGAAATGAGTTGCAATTCAATTCTGTAAGTGAATAAAAATTTCTACAATTCTTTAAGGCCATCTATAGTCTTACCCAGTTGTTTTCTTGACTTTGTTTTAGAATGAATTTCTTCTGCATCATCTAATACGAGGTTCATATACTCATCAAAACCCTAGAAAAATAAGCCAATTGACTGTCATCTTCACATAAGATCATATCCAAACCATTCTAAATGAAAATGGCTATATATAGAGATGCTAACTTCAGAAACTCACCTCTCCACTGATCTTTTAGCTGAAACACCACCTCCCCGTCCTAAGCCTTGTTTTTTTTTTTTTTTTGGCCATGCTGCACGGCTTGCAGGATCTCAATTCCCCGACCAGGGACTGAACCCAGGCCATGGCAGTGAAAGCTCAGAACCCTAACCATTAGGCCACCAGGAAACTCCCTAAGCCTCTTTTTAAATAAAGGAAGATGGAATGTACTTCACATTACTTCTGGAACCTTTGGGACTTAAGATTTCATTAACTATGCCAAAGAGCCATTTCCCTTATCTTTTATAACGTGCTCAATATAGTGTGTGTACATATATGAATTAATTCTTCCCATGTTCCCCACAAGACACTACCACCACCAACCACCGTGCTTGTTTTCTAACTAGTAAACAGGGAAGGGGAGATTATTGATGGAATCTACACTGTCTAAAAGAAATACCAGAGTCGTAGCATAACACTTCCATCCATATCTTCCTTTTTAAAAACATTATTTAGGCTATTCTGCCATCCTGGACATCTTATTTAACTAACCCCACCCAGTTCTATTCAGGTATCACCTAACCCAGAACTAATACTCCATTAATCCCATCTCCCCGGCCCCATTTTATTTCTTTTGACCCCTCCTTTAAGGACTAATACTGTTGTTTAAATAATTTTCCCTCTCTTTTATGAATTACATAATCCCTATCAAGCAAAACAATGAGACAAGGACAGTGGGTCCTGAAGAACTTTCCGTGGGTTGGGTCTTTGACTTTTTGTATATTGCTCTGCTATCTTTTGGTAAGTCTTTTTCTATAAACAAACTGCTCTGAGATAAAATATCTTGGGTACTCACAATGATACAGCCCTCTATCCGCATATTCACTTGCTCATAAAGCCACACCTGAATCCGAGATCTCTGAAATAATCAACAAAAATAGAAATGTTAAGAAATAAGTAAATAAAATCCAACCACTTTGGTCAAACAACAGACAACCATGGCTCCTAAAAAAACCTTAACAAATAAAAGCCAAGACTAGTTACTTATCAAGAAACATTCTCACTTAATAAATATATTGGAACTAAGTTAATAATTTTCCTGTGAACTTAGAACTCAATCATATTTCCACTGCTTCTAGTCTCTATACATTTAAAGTGAAAATTTGTGACAGGATAGCATTTAAAAGGGCTTCTTTCTTATCTCCTATAGCAAAATCCAGCTCCAAGACAGTTTTCTCTAGGTACTCAGTTCTCCATGTCTCACACCTAATAACCAGGAGGGGGACTCTCAATTCCTGTGATTAAAAATTACAAGAGCTTGATATTAATCTGTTTTTCAATTGTGTTGTCACACACTAAAGTTTGTCAGAACAACAGGAGCCACATTTTCTTTCAGAGATAACTTAAATACTCCGCCTTGTCAAGTCAAATTTTGAATTGCTAAAACTCCCCTCAAAGGAAAGAAGGCTGCCACTAAATCCTCTAAACCTATCCTTCCTGTCTTCCTTTTTTTGGGTCTTTTCTATAAATATGTGTCCCCCACCCCGCAAAGTGCTAAACACACCACTTTATGACCTAGTTTAAAGCCGACTGAATTTTTCTTCCAGTGTCTCATCCTAAAGGGAAGGGGGAAAGGTTCCAATGTTCTGGCCATACCCACTGCAACAAAAGTACCCAATTACCACTGTCATGTCAACCAATAATTACTTTTTGAAATTAGTAATTTTGGTCTTGTAGAGTAATTACGACACAATTCTTTGCATGCTTGGAGTTGGCATGGTTACACACCATTTTAACACATTAGAGCTTTCCCAGCACTCCTTCCCCTCAAATACTCTCACAATCTCCAGTTTCATCTACATTTAACTCTAGAACAATGATCAGACAGGATGAAACAAACAGACAAATAAATTCACCTTTAACTTAAAAAGTAATTATGAAACAGTTAACAACAAACAACTTACATTTTGCAAGTATCTGAAGATGAGATTCTGCAGCAGTAGTTAAGGAAAAAATACACGCATAGCATAGACTCTGCTTCCTGGAACTGGTCAACCCTACCCCCATCTCACTTTTCTGAACGCGACGTCTGTGCCTATGCAAAGTGCCCAACTAGGCACCCATTTGGGGCTCCCTAAACACTGTAAACGAATCCCCTCCCACTCTCATTCTCCTGGAGTTTCTTCGGCGCCGACATCTTCCTCAGGCACGAGACCGGTAACTCCCGCTTTCACTGAGTACTTAACTAAGGTTGTCTTCCAACAGCTCACCCCCGCCATTCTTGCATTTCCCACCGCAGGGGTCGGCCAAGCCCACCTCCCACCTGTAATTGCTTCTTCAACTACCCGCGCTTTCTCCCAGTCTCGGCCGCCCCAGGGGCTCATGGGATGAGGGGCCGGACTCCGCTCCCTCTGGCCTGCTCCGTCTGCTCCTTCGCCCCCCATTTCCTGACCCGAACCTCCTCCTTCTCACATCCCGAGTAGGATACGATTGGCTGCACCATCACCTTCTGCACCTTCTGGCCCTGGCCTCGGTACGCCATGGTGGAAGCTCACAAAGACCACACTATCCCGCACACTACCTCAAAAAGCAACTTCCGGAATAAAGAGCCGGAAGCGGAAGTGCATGGTGCTCGCGGGGCGACCTGGGAGGCTCCTGGGAAATACCTCTCTAGCCACGGGCTCCGCTTATCTCGGTGCTTTGTAGCAACTGGGGCGACTGCATTTTGGAACGTGGGTTAGTCCTACAGCGCCACCTGAAGGGAGGCTGGAGGTGGAGCCTAGCGGCTTCGGTTGTGCCTCGGCTGCCGGGAGGCGGTGCACAGCGCTTGGCCATCGCGACTTCGTTTTCTGAGTCGGCTTTAAGAGCCAGATCGTCCCCTTGCGTACCTCTGTCTGTGAAATAGGTTGGTTTAGTGCTTTTTCTGAGGCCTGTTTCCCTGGAATTTAGGCTTGATAGCAGCGTTGTGGTGGACAGGGTAGGGCCGCAAGAAGCCCAAACTCAGGGCTCCCACAGCTGACACTTTCGGCCACAGCAATCCGAATTCAATAGCCAGATGCTCTGGTTTGCTCCAGTAACCGATTCAACTCTCATCAACTTTGTGAGGAGTTAATTGTAAGGTGGCAACAGAAGATCTATGTAGCATGAAAACCCTGAAGTCTGATTTCTGGCTTCAAATCTGGCACTGTTATAGTTTGTGACCAAGAATAAGTTATTCAGCCTTGGACTTCACTGGTGGCGCAGTGGTTGAGAATCCGCCTGCCAATGCAGGGGACACGGGTTCGAGCCCTGGCCCGGGAAGATCCCACATCCTGCGGAACAACTAAGCCCGTGTGCCACAACTACTGAGCCTGCGCTCTAGAGCCTGCAAGCCACAACTACTGAGTCTGCGTGCTGCAACTACTGAAGCCCGCGAGCCTAGAGCCCCGGCTCTGCAACAGGAGAAGCCACCGCAGTGAGAAGCCCGCGCACCGCAATGGAGAGCAGCCCCTGCTCGCCACAACCAGAGAAAGCCCACGTACGGCAATGAAGAGCCAACGCAGCCAAAAATAAAATAAATGCATAAATTTATTTTAAAAAAAGTTATTCAGCCTTGCCATGTCTTGGCTTAGTTGTTACCAAAGTGGAGATAACAATGTTCCTTCGGGGGCTTCCCTGGTGGCGCGGGGGTTTAAGACTCCGGGCTCCCAATGCAGGGGGCGCGGCTTTGATCCCTGGTCAGGGAACTAGATCCCACATGCATGCCGCAACTAAGAGTTCGCATGCCACAACTAAGGAGCCCGCTGGCCACAGCTAAGACCTGGCACAACCAAAAAAGAAAGTTCTTTCCTCATGGAGTTAAAGATTCAATGAAGTAGTAGTATACATGTGTACACATTAAGGTCTCAATGTTTGACCTTTTCTTTTCCTGGGTAACACAGCTGGAAGGGGAGGAGTTGGAATTTGTTAGGGTATGTTGTGGGCTGGCAGAAATTTCATTTAATTGGAATACCCATTTTATAGACAAGGAAACTGAAGCTCAGAGTTGAAGGGGCTCGTCAAAGGGGACACCACGTAGGGCAAGTAGCAAAATCTTAACTTGTTTAACTGAGGTTGTTACCAAACCAAACTTAGGTCCACTCAGCGGAGGAGCAGTAAAGCCAAGCGGTTGACGCTGGTTTGTGATGAAGGAAAGTACAGTGTTTATTGTGAGGCCAAGCGAGGGGAACAGGCAGCTCACGTTCAAAAGACCCGAACTCCCCAGTGGCTTTTAGGAAAGGATTTTTAAAGACAAAGTAAGGGAGAGGCTTGCAGGTACATGATCAGCTCATGCACAATTCTCTGGGTGTTGAGGTAACCACGTGAGGTCACAGGGGTCAGCATTATCAATCCTCAGGCTCCAAGTGGTCTGGAGGCTAGGTGTTTATGGTCAAGATGCAGTTAGCTTCTTAGTTGTTTTGGTATCTGAAAAACAACTCAAGGATATGGCTCAGGATATTATCTATAGCCCTTGACTTTGTTTTATGGCTAAACTATCATGATTTTGTCTTGTTTGACTGTTTTCCTTTGTTTCTGCATTTTCTCACTTCTCTGATTAAATTTACTCTTAGAAACTCAGGGAAGTCCTAGGAGGTTAAAGCTTTTCTATAAACAAGAGGCAGGAGATACAAGGGGGTCTGTCCCCTGGAAGGCCTTGCAGGGTCCTGCTCAGTTTCAAGGCCTTCTGTTTAATGAGGATAATATTAATGGCAACCTCATAAAAATGTGAGATCAAAGGATATGAAAGTGATTTTTTAAAAAGGGCTAGATGGGACTTCCCTTGTGGCACAGTGGATAAGACTCCATGCTCCCAATGCTGGGGGCCCGGGTTCAAACCCTGGTCAGGGAACTAGATCCCACATGCATGCTGCAACTAAGAGGTCACATACTGCAAATAAGGAACTGGAGAGCCACAACTCAGGAGTCTGCCTGCCACAACTAAGACCCAGTACAACCAAATAAATAAAAATAAAAAAAGAGAGAGCTAGAAAACACACGGAATAATTATTTCTTTTTAATCAGCCCCCCCCAAACCAAATAGAGGGTCATGATGTGCGTGGAGTAAAGTTGAGATTTGCTGAATTTGAAGACAGTGTGACTAGAACACACCAGTATACCTAGCCCATCTCATATGTAGAGATACTTAGCTACTTGTTTTTGCATTTTCCTGTTTCTGAAGTCATGATTTCTAAACTTTTAAGGATTGATCTCTATAACCAATCATTTGACTGATTATACAACTCAAATCTTTGATCCATCTAGAATTTATCCCAGTATATCCTAGAACTGATACAATTTTAAAATTTTCTAGGTGGCTACCCAGTTGTCCATCACTATTACAAAAAAATAATCCTTTGTTCCTCATTCAATTTTAAATTCCACTTTTATGATATACCAAGTGTATGTGTGTGTGTAGGTATGTGTTTTTATGTATAGCATTTATATTTTGTTCAGTTGATCTTAGTGTCTATTTATAGACTAGTATCACTGTTATAAGTTTTGTAGCTTTATAATGTTTTCTTATTTGCTAGGACTAGAATTACATAGAATTTTCCTAGTTATTCTGGTTTTTCTTTAAAACTTTAGAATAAACTTATCTAATTTAAAAAAATCTTCTTGGTATTTTTACTGTGATTACATTAAATCTAGAACAACTTAGAATTCTTTTTCTTTTTTTTTCTTGCAGTACGCGGGCCTCTCACTGTTGTGGCCTCTCCCGTTGCGGAGCACAGGCTCTGGATGCGCAGGCTCAGAGGCCATGGCTCATGGGCCCAGCCGCTCAGCGGCACGTGGGATCTTCCCGGACCGGGGCACGAACCCGAGTCCCCTGCATTGGCAGGCGGACTCTCAACCACTGCGCCACCAGGGAAGCCCCGTAGAATTAATTTTTAAAAATCTAAGTACATGATGGCTTTCTATTTGTTCAAATTTTCCTTTGAGTCTTTGAGAAGTTTTTAATTTTCTGTAGTTTTTAGTTTCTTCTTTCTAGTTCATCCAGTTTAATCATAGATATTTCATCTCTCTTGGACTGAAAAATTGTCTTTTATTCAATTGTATGCTCTAACTGGTTTTTAAAGAAAAGTAATACATTCAATTATATAAAAATTATAAAGTTTTGCATCACTAAAAAGCCACCATAATAAGCAAAATGAGAAGATCTGGGAAAAGTATGTTTGTACCACATCAGAAAAGTGGGTGATTTTACTAATATATAAAGAACTCGAAAAAAAAAAAATGCTGTGCAAGAAATATTCCAAAACTTAATGGCTTAAAACAGCATACTTTTTTTTTTTTTTTTTTTTTAATTTGTGACCTTTGTGGGTCAAGAGTTAGGGCAGGGATCAGCTGGGTGATTTTTCTGCTTCAGATGGTCTAAGGCCTTGGCATGTGTATTTAGAAGGCTAGCCCCACCTGAGTCAGTCTCCATGTCTATATAGCCTCAGGGCCTCACCTCATGGTCTCTCTGGCAGAGGAATATGCTTTATTATACGGGGGCCCAAGGCTCTAAGAAGCCAAAGCTGAAGCTAACAGTACCCTTTAAGACCAGGCCTGGAACTAGTATAATATTCACACCCCAGGCCAGGTTCAAGGGCTGGAAAAATAGAGCCCAACTCTTTATTGGAGGTGTATTAAAGAATTTGCAGCCATTTCTAATCTGACACAAAGACCCAAAATAAAAATTGGCAATGGATATGAACAATCAGTTTTATAGCAAAGGAAATACAAATGGTCTTCAAAGGTATGAAAAGAGGTCAAACTTCACTCATTATAAAAGAAATGCAAACTAAACTATACTGAGAAATCATTTTCTCTCACTAGGTTGGCAAAGATCAAAAACTGGTGGTAATATACCTTATTAAGCTCCAATTCTAGACACTTAATCATACAAACTTACATGTGTGAAATAATATAGTCATTGCAGCATTGTTTAAAATACCAAGATGGGAAACAACCTAAATGTCTGTCAATAGGAACTAGCTCAATTATTGCATGTTCATATAGTGTAACACTACGCAACTATAATAAAAATTGCAGTTCTTTGTGTCCTGTTATGAAAAGATATCCAATATACAGTAAGAGAAAAAGTAAGCTATGATACATTTCAGATTAACTTCAGAATAATTTAGTGGAGCCAGCAGAGCTGGATCTCAGATGGGGCAAGCCTAAGGAATAAAATTTTATGAGTCACACTTGCATGTACAAGTACAACCCTGAGAGTGAGCACTTCCTTAAATTATGCCCAGGTACCTTGCTTGCCTCACCCTAGCCCCAGTCCTGGGGGCCAGAATAGGGGATGGATAGCTGGTATGGGTATAGGTGAAACAGGATTTGTCATGAATTTGTAATTCATAATTTAAAACTGTTCATAATAAATATAATAAAAGCAAGGTGCAGGATATCACGTTTTATATATAATATTATATAGAAGTATATTTGTTTATATGTGCCTAAAATATCTGTAGAATACCTGAGAAACTGAGAACATTGGTTTTGGAGAAGTGGGTAGCTGGGGCAGGAGTAGGAGGGAGGATTTTTACTGTATACCCTTATACACATTTTGAAGTTTGAAACTTGTGAATGAATATCACCAATTCAATGAATTTATTAGATAGTGGAAAGTACTATGACATGTTTCCCTTTTTTTGTTCCAACTAATCATAATGTTCTTGTAAAATTTGAGATTTTCATGACATTCCCAAGGTATCTGCAAATGGCTGGTACAGAGACATACCCTGAGAATCACTGGTCCAAAGGGACATATCCTGAGAAGAGTCACCTCCAGGCCTTCTGAATATTGAAGAACATCCTTCCTCTCAGCTTAAAGTTTCTTGCATATCAACCAGGAGCCTCAAAACTTGCTGAATGAAGCATGACAAAGAATGGGGTTGGGAAGAGACAGGGGCAGCCTAACAAAGATCAACAGCCCTTGAAATGGGCAGCAAGTATTTATTGAATGCTTTCTGTTATTTTCCGAAGTGTGCCCCCCAAAATTCATGTGTTGAAGCTCTAAACCCCCAGTACCTCTAGAATGTGACTATTTGGAAATAGGCCCTTAAAGAGGAAATTAAGGTTAAATGAGGTCATATGGGTGGGCCCTAATCCAAGGTGACTAGTGTCCTTCTACCGAGAGATTAAAATACAGACATGTATATGCAGAGGGAAGGCCATGCCTCATGTGAGGACACAGTGAGAAGGGGAACATCTGCAAACCAAAGAGAAAGGACTCAGAAGAACCCAAACTAGCCAACACCATGATCTTGGAATTCTAGCACCCACAACTGTGAGAAAATACATTTATGTTGTTTAAGCCACCCAGGCTGTGGTATGTTGTTTCGGCCCTAACAAACTAATATACCTTCTATGTGCCAGACTTGTACTAGCTGCTGAGAATATATAGGTTAGTAAGAATCTCTATCTCAAGGAGTTTATACTCTGCTGATGGAGAGGTAAACAATTTCAAAACAATGAGGGTAAACAAAGAGTATATGTCTAGTAGACAGGCACCAGAGCCCAGTTTGGGGAGAGGGAGAACAGGGTATTGGGAGAGGTAACCTGGAAGTCATGGAGTGTGTAGGAATCAGCCAATGAAAAGAGGAGAAAAGAGACCTTTAAATAGAGGACAGCATTAACAAAGGCAAACAGCTAGAGACAGATTGGTGTATAAGCGAAGTCGACTGTCAGTAATTTTGCTAGTGTAGAGCATGAAGGGTGAGTGATGGAAGAGGCTGGTACAACATGCTATTCTAAGGGACTTTAATTTTGGAGGGAAGGGGAAGGCACAGGAGGATTTCATGAAACACAGTGACTCAGATTCACATTTAAAATAGATCCTTCTTTCTTTGTAAAAGACCAGTTTATTCCTTAGCCAAGAACAGCTGACAGCAAACTGAGCAAGAATGAGACAAGACAGACTCTGAGAATACCAACGGGATTGTCAGAGGTCACTAAAAACAAACCTTACCTGCTCAATTTGGCTTTGTTTGCAGCTCAAATCATCTCCTTTGCTAAGCTACACAAAACTCCAGATCTAACACCTCAAGGAAAACTTCCCTGATCAGTCTTGAACTCATTGATTTCTCACTCATCCCCTTTATAGACAGCATCATCTATTTATTACTTGTACCCATTTCACTCTTGTTACTTTATCCTTAAAAGTATTTCAAAGGCAGGAGTTTACCTTAATCTATCCCTAGTGGCCAGCAGTGTTTAATGATGGTTAGAATTCATAATGTTCTAATTTGAGCCTCTTCAAGGGAAGGCAGTCCAAAACACTTTGCGGCAGTAACATATTTCACATTTCCTTACAGTTTTTCTAAACTTGACTACCTTCCTTGACCTCTCAACCTAAATAAGTGACCTCACTAATCAAATACACCTACCAGGGAAGGGTTCCTTCTTATTTAGCTTCTCCATCCCCTTGAAATTTCTCCTCCTCCTTTGAGTGTTCTTGATCCATCCAATGTCCTATTTCAGTCATTTGTCTATTCAACAAACAGCAGTCTTTTTTTTTTTTTTGGCCGCGCCATGCAGGATCTTCGTTCCCCAGCCAGGGATTGAACCCACGCCCCATACAGTGGAAGCGCGGAATCTTAACCACTGAATTGCCTGGGAAGTCCCACAGTAGTCTTTTACTTAATCATTTTTCCTCCTCTGCATTCTTCAGTCTGAATATCGGGTGTTTACACCCTTAACTCAGTAGGCTATTGCTTTACTCCTATCTGAACACAAATCAGTCACAGAATCTAAAGACCAAAAAGCCCAGGAACAGGCATTACCAAGTTTTAATCCACTGTTGCTCATCACGATTGACTCAGACTGCAACACTTTCCCAATTAAATCCAACCAAACTTTACTAATAGGCCCACTCAGTAAATTTTATGACTCCTATTTTTTAAAATATAAAATTTTAATTGCTGTTCTTATTTATGGCCATTGTTTATGCTGTCAATTTTATTGTACAATGTTAAGAAAATGGTTGGGGCTTTCCTGGTGGCACGGTGGTTGGGAGTCTGCCTGCTAATGCAGGGCACGCGGGTTCGAGCCCTGGTCTGGGAGGATCCCATATGCCGCGGAGCAACTAGGCCCGTGAGCCACAATTGCTGAGCCTGTGCGTCTGGAGCCTGTGCTCCGCAACAAGAGAGGCCGTGATAGTGAGAGGCCCGCGCACCGCGATGAAGAGTGGCCCCCGCTTGCCACAACTAGAGAAAGCCCCCGCACAGAAACGAAGACCCAACACAGCAAAAATAATTAATTAAAAACAAAAGTACCAATGCCACCGTGGATGTGAGGATTAAATTAGTCAATGCTTAAAAAAAAAAAAAGAAAAGAAAATGGCCAAGTATTTTGTGTTGATGCCTCTAACATTTTGCAATTCATATAAATTAGTTTGGAGAATAAATTATTAATGCAGTTAGATGTGTAGGTTGTGGAAACTTCCACAGACTTACTGAGCAGCTTTCAAAGACCAGATTTAAGAAAAAAAGAGTTCTTGAAAGGTTCAACGAATCAAACCCAACTGCACATAAAAATATACTTTCTTACTGTTATATCTGAACACACTGATTCTGACACTCCAGTGGAGATAAAAAGCAGTAATCTTCCAAGGCAGTGTAGGATTTAGTGTCAAAATGGATATGTGAATTAAGAGGCACATAATTAAGTACTCAATATATGTTAGCTACTTTAGAGTGGTGTTACATAGCAACTGGAGACTACACAGTTCCTGTTGGTTCCTGACAAATTCAAAGCAAATATTTTAAAGAACTGCAGAAATATTCTGCAAAATGAAGCCACAATTTTAGAAAAGGATCATAGAACTTTGATCAATATAGAGAACAAGCTTTATTTCTGAAACTGTAATTAAACATCGACCAAAGATTGGTTGAGATGAAAACAAACTATGTTCTGGTCGTATGTGAGAGGATCCACTGGAACTTGAGGTTAAGGCCAGAACTTTAAGGATCATTTATTGAGACAAATACATGAGCTGCAAATTATCTTGAAAGTTCTGGCTATGCTATGACCAAGTTCTACAACATTTGGGCCCTTTTCCTGTTAAAACTGAAAACCATCATCACTCAAAACTGAACAATCGGTTCTGCTTTCTGTGAAAAGCTGACTCAACTTTTTGGGGACTACTTTTAGACTATTTGGGAAAATCTATACTCTCTGGTAAATTATAAAATTTATATGTATTCCCATAACAAAAAACTGGACTTTCCTGAAGTAAAAATTTTATATGCCTTCATGCTTGAAAATTCTAAATTGTTGGAACCATCTAAGATCACTTCTAAACCCTCTCTCCTTTAAAAAAATTAATGACATTACTCGAGTTACAATGCTAATGGCTAAGTATCAGTGTCAGAAAAAATCCTCACATATAATAGTATTTATTCTTACCTAAAGCAAATGCAACTAAAACTGAGCATACTTGTGGAGAAGTCTGGCAGTATGTCTCTGTAAAAGGTTTCTAAAGACCAATAGTATCTGTGAAACTGGGCCTCTATTGAGGCAGATCCCAGGCTGAAGTGATGTACGACTACTTAACTCATAACAGCAAGACTTTCCTACACCAGCTTTATTTAAAACACAAATAAAGTATTTCTCTTTCTGTAATGGCAAATGGTTCAAATAATGCTGAAAATGAATCATTGACTAATACAGGGCTTTAAATATGAAACAAAATTTTTAAAAAAGCAAAAGAATAAAGGTTATATACAAAAGGGACCTGGAATCTACAAGCCGATTCCAAAAATGAAATGAGTAGAAAATTTGCGGTGAAACCAGAACATTCCACCCTTGCTTTGGAGAAGGGCTATTAGATAACATTCAGTCAGCTGAAGATGGATTGGTAGAGAAGTGTCTGTACATAAATTTCAAGTCAGTTTTGCTTGTGTAGAATCATCCAGATCTTCCCAAAACTGAATGGGCAATCCTGTGGCTTTCTTCCTTTTCCATATTCCCAAAAACGCTACATGAAGTTCAACTCTTGATGAGCCGCTTACAACAGCAGTTCCTTAGGAGCCAACATGACAGGTGGGTCAGATTTCCCTATGAGAAACAAAACCAGCCACCTATAGCAAAATATCAAAATGGGCAGGTCCTTTCCTCTTCCTTCTGATTATGCACAGTATGTCTCCTTTCAAGACTATTATTCCCATCATACTTGTTCCTTCACAGTCTAAACCTTGAGGTGATATGAAGGACACCAACATCAAGAAAAGAAAATTCAATTCGGAAATGAAGAAAACTGGAAGGTATACAATACACCCCCAGAGCATCTTGATAATCCCTGCTACTGTACAATTCAGCATACTGCTACAGTCCATAGATAAATAATGGCAGCTTGAATGAGTTCATTTCCGCCCCCCTCAGGTGTTTAAAGGGCACCAAATAAATACTGGGCAAGAGGAGTTTGCTAGGAGAATTAGAAATTAAAAGTTAACCAATTTTTATCCCTGTGATAATTCAATGCTAGTAAGGTGGCAAGTACTGAAGAAGAGAAGGGACAACTTTCTTACTAAAAAATAAATTCCTGTAATCATTATGTCACCATCTCTTATTAAGAATCCAAGGAATCCCAGAAATAGAAAATTAGTTTCAGAGGACCCCTGAGGCACTTTAAAGCCTTAAAAACTTACAGTAATAATAAATCAGCTATTGCTCTTCAGAGGCTTACAGAGCAGTAGAAGCATGAAAATCACATCCAAAAAGTTATGTCCAGATTACAGGTTTCCTGAGCTGCTCAGCTGTCTCTAGAGGCTTAGTTGAATTTTCCAAATACCTTTAAAAAGACGTACAATTTAACACAGACTGAGTGGATTTTTTTGTTTAGTGGTGGCATGAAATTTGGTCCTTAATGGTAGCAGCTGTCTTCATCCTTTTCAAACTCAGGTAACAGTAGGTACATTAGGATAATACATAAAAGAAATAATACAACAAAGGGGAAAAAAGTCAAAACTGACAAACACCTCAAGGAGTCACTAAGTTTTCTTGTACCCTTTCACTTAGGTCTCCCGCTCAGTCTTTTTGTGGAGAGAGGGGTAAGACAGAACTTTTTTCTCAAAGATGCTAAACAATGGCATCAAATGGACAAAACGACTACCAAGGGACTTTAAAAATCTGACCCCAAGGAATCCAGAACACACATGGATAATTCAGAGGTATATTTCTTATTTGGGGAAAATTCTAGACTAAAGAAATGATCATTTTGGATAAATGTTATAATAGATGAAACTAAGTCCAGTTTTTGGTGAGTCTTTTTTTTGTGTTTTTGTTTTAAATGTTCTACTACAACCTTCAGCTATCAATCATTTCTGATAGCTCAAGCAGAAGGTCATCTTCATCCTTCCCAGGATCCAAGTCAATCTCAGCTTCTAATTTGCCTCCTGAAATCTCCCATATTAATTTCTCAAAATCATCCTCCATAGACAGTAGCGGCTTTCCTGTTGAGGCAGAGCTGAGTCGGCGAGTTTTTGTGGCCACCTGGGATGAGGAAGGGCCAGATACTTCTGGTGGGGAAGGATCTGAAGAGGACTGGGTTGGAGGCAGCACAAAACTGTAAGAAAAAAAACCCCGAAGGATTATTAGATAATTGCCCTTCATCAATGGTTGGCTGGACCACCCAGTCTCAGGTACACAAAGAATTTTAGCAAAGAGTTGTTTCTGAAGACACACATAAACAAAGAATTGTTTTACTGATTTGGGATAAAGCATTTTCATCCTTTAAAGGAGAATCCAGACAGGTGTTTAAAAACTGTTTTCAATAATACAGGCAAAATATAAACAACAGCACCAAAAGAGAACAGCAACCTTGAATATCATGTTTTCCTGCAATTAATATGAAGTTTAGCAGATTTATTTAGATGTGGCTAAACTGTAAATTTTTCAAATTATTTAGCAGTGTTATTCTCTAGAGAGCATAAACAATAATAGCGGCCTAAACTTTGGTTAAAAAGAATTGCAAGGTATTACCTGTCTCTAGGTTTTTCTGTCTCAGGCACAGTGACTGATTTGTCTTCAGAGAGAAGTGGGACAACAGCCTACAAAAGTGAGAGTGAGGTAATTCAGTGGGAGAGTCAGGCTTTTAAATTTGAGCAGATTCATTTTCTCTGCTGCCTTCTTAGAACCATTCTTTAAGCCTGGGAATCCAAGAATAAACCCAAAGACTGAGGGTACAAATAAGCAAAATATCTTAATTAGGTTAAAAAAAAAAATTCACCCTGCCACTGCAAATGTTTAAGCTGTAAACATAATATACAGTAACAACCTAAACAACTAAAATGCTTAGGAATTGACAAACTATTAGACATAATACAGAGAGTTAACAGAGAATTCATCTTGCCCACTTTCCTACCACACAGACTAAAGCACCACTGAGGTGGATTTCCTTCTTACCACAGCTGCTTTTTTGACTGGGCTTTTCTGCAGGACACTGCTGGAGGTGAGTGGTTTCACAGATGCAATGACAGCAGAGTGGGGCTCCACTGCCCTGCGTTTTTGGGCCACTTTGTGTGATGAGACAACTTTAGCCACAGATGGCTTCACATTCATTTTAGGTTTAGCTACAAGACAGAAAACATCTGATTAAAAGCTAGAATAATCCCCCTTTTACATGGAGAATAACTCAGAATATCAAAATTCCTTCTCAGCAATTAGGAACAGCACAAGTAAGTAAAAAAACGAACCAACTAACCAAAAAAGAAAACCAGACTGAAAATGATCCACCAGCAATCTGCACTACACTTGGCCGTAATATATACACACACGTGTATATATACACACATGTATCTACATACGTGTGTGTGCATGTACATATATGTATATACACACACACTCTCCCCTCTCCTCTCTCTCTCAAACAATTCCTTTCAGTGCCTCTTGAATTTGCTACTGCTCTTTGCTTCCCTGGTGTTTTTCTCCTTCAAAACCAGAGGGAAAAGGCACCATGGAAAGTTTTAGACAAAGCCTTATAAACAGCAATTTTAAATTGTGAAAAAGGAACTCATCTAGTCTTTCTGTCTTTTTAAATAGAATTTTCAGAAATATTACTACCCACCTGTGTGATCAGTATACAAAGGCAAATGAAATTCAACCCAATTATTGCCAGGCAGTCACTGAAACTTGGTAATTTTGAAATTCTAAAGCAAAATGCACTAGAAAAAACATTCACCTTTACCCCTTTTTTCCAAGGTCTGTGTTGCACCTTTCACATTCAGTTTTGAGTGCCCAATCCCTGAGGTTTCCACCTCTGTCTTCTGGGATATCTTTGAATGAGGCCGTTTAGTCAGGAGCCGTGTGATGTCTGGCACGGTAGCGAGCACTGGTTTCTCTGCTAACTGGGTGTTGCAAGTGTCTAAATCTCCCCGAAGGCGTGCCAAAACTGATTTTTGCTTCTCCGACAGTTTCTGCACATGCTTTTCTCTCACTGTCTCACATCTCTTGACTTGAATTTTAGTGACGTCAACTGCTGTGGTCTCATCTGAAGTCTATGGATAAATTTAAACGACAGAATTAAAATCTAGTACCTCCAACAATCTGTATGATGATAATTATTGTTTATAAGTTACCAAGCTAACATCTAAGTCAAGCAAAGTTTCACATGATCTAGAACACAAGAGCTTTTGCCTTTTATATGATATTAAATAGAAAGATCAAGATAAAAGATGTGTGGAACAATAAAAACCCAAATTCTATAAGCTAGACTATCATGACCGTAAGTCTAACACAAATGGTTCCTAATCAGACACTTGCACAAAAATGTATGTACAAAGACATTCATTATCTTAACTGGGTAAAACAAAATCCAGTCCAGCAACAGACTATATTTGTGTAATAGAACACTACGTGGCCGGTAAAAGCAATTGTCTTAAAGAATTATTAATATGGTAAAGTCAAAGCAGGCTGCAAAATGATAACTGTAGAGTTCTCGCCTATGTTCTAAATATGAGTTAAACATTAAACAAGTTCACGTACATACATATACAAAGAAAAGGCCTGAAAGAAATGCATCAAAAAAACTAAGGGTAGTGACATCTGGAATGTGGAATTATAGAGTTTCTCATTCTTTTTAAAAAATAAAAATTCATGAGTTTTATAAATGAGTAGCATTACTCTCAAAGGCAAGGGAAAACTTAGTTTAAAAAATATGAATGGCCAATTAAAAACAACTTTAAAAGGGCAGAAAACACCGATATACACAGAAGTACAGAAAACTCTCATAGAAAATTATAAGCATAGTGAAAGACTGTTTACCTGAATATATCAGTGAAGTGTTAAATAGAAAACTTATAAACTAAAACTAAAAAGCACATATACCATTCATCTAGCCTTTGCTTGCCATGGACAAAATTATAAAATGATTCTAAATAAACTCACCTCTTTAGCCTCTGTTCTAGTAACACTGCTCTGAGAAGCAACAACACTTTCTTCTTTAAGTTTCCTCTCTTCTTTTATACCTAGATTCACATTAAACACATCACTAGTAATTTTATTCATGCTGCAACCTTGTAACAGATGAAGTTAAACAAAACTTTTCTTAATAAAAGTAATGATAAGATAGGACAAATAAAAATTGTGGACAAAATCTATTTAGTCCTCAAACAGATTCAAAATGCACATTAAAATATCAAGGTCTATATACAGTTGTTGTAAAGAAAGAGCTTTAACAACTTTTTTGGGGGGTGGGGTGGGTGTGGGTGTTGGCACGCCTCACAGCTTGTGGGATCTTAGTTCCCCAATCAGGGATCGAACCCATACCCCCTGCAGTGGAAGCACAGATTCCTAACCACTGGACTGCCAGCTTAACTTCTTTCAGTGCCCAGCTTAACTTCTTTTAATCCAGTGGTTTTCAAAGTTATCTGAGTAAAGAAAAGTTCTCACAGAATTCCTATGAATATCCTGTAGAATACCGCCCTTTGAAATATGATCTGGGGAAGTGGTACTACAGACCAAATTCTTTTGTTACCTGTTCTTTTAGTGATCTGGAGAAGCCGTCTTGCCCCTGGGGTGGCCTCAGGCTGAGGCTGGGAGCTGGTTCTGCTCTCAGAACTCTGCTGCACCCTCAGAGCCTTCTCCAGTTTAATTTCCTCCAGCGTCTTGATATGCACTTCCTGCATAGACTTCGCTCTACCTGCAGGTTCCTCTGACTGTCCTCTGCTGGCTACTACAGGTGGCAAAACCACTGTTTTTTTGATTTCATTATCAGTCTTTAGCTTGATGCTGGTTACATCCTTTTTGCTTTTTTGTCTCTCTGCTTCCTGCTGCCGGTGTTTCTTTTCAGCCAAGACCTCAGAGAACGTTTTGATTCGGACAGTGGAGGAGGTTCTTGTTCCTGTTGTAGAATCATCAACTTTTGAAGGTCCTTCTGTCTTGAGTTTAGTTTGCAATTCTCCACGTTTTTGACTGGCTCTTTCGAGAAGAATTTCTTCTAATGTCTTCACGTGGATCTCACCAACTTTAGTAACTCTCTCTGCTTTCATGGGGGAAAAACAAATCACTGTACTTGGATTTCATCTCTTAATGACTTACGATCTCTCTATTCTTGGATCAGGACAGAGTCCAATAGAGTGGTATCACTTAGGCAAGCAATTAAAATGGTCAAAAGCACATTAGTTTCAATCTCAATTTTAGATAGTGGCCCTCAAGGAAAACTCTCAGGAGGCAAAAATTAGTGATTTGGATTGCTATTCAGAAGCTTATTCTTGAGGATCCTGAAAGCCATTTACTAGTTAGAGAAGCTTGTCATTATAAATCTTACCAATAAAAATAAATTCTTCCATTCGTGCACAGATATAAACACATGCTAGACAGTATGCTAGAAATATAATGGCAAGCAAAATGCAAACTCTGCCCACATGTATTGATAGTTCGCAGTCTAACGGACCAATAATTAAACAACAACAAAGTATGGTAATGATAACAGCTTTGATAAAGGAGGTAAAGTTGACCCTTAAACAATGTAGGGGTTGGGATGGAGTACTGGGGCACCAACCCCTATGCAGTTGAAAACCCACATATGTGACTTTGCAACTGGGCTCCGTATCCATGGTTCTACATCTGCAGATTCAACCAACCAACCATGGAACATGTAGTACTGTAGTACATACTTATTGAAAACAAATCCACGTATAAGTGGACCCACACAGCTCAAACCCATGTTGTTCAAGGGTCAATTGTATAATGCTATGTAGGAGCATACAGCAAGAACACCAACCTTTTTCTACAGATTGGTTAAGGGAAGCTTTTCAGAGTAATATTTAAGTGACATTGAAAGGATGAAAAGGAAGTAGAACATGTGACAAGACAGAAGAAAAATGAGAAAGGCCCAGAGACTGGCATGCCACTGAAGAGCTATTTTTAATGATACATTAATCATTCTATATTTGTTTAAACTAAAGAGAAAATTTCACACTTGGCACATATGCCTGTCCTCATTACTGAAGGGCCTAAAGAAATAATGAAGCAATGTGAGAAAAATAAGAACAATTTGGAGATTATACACACACATATTTAATCACCAACACCTTTTAAAGAAAGATCAAAACAAAAAATATCCTTTTACAACCTTAAACATATCACTTCTGTCTCACCTTCTGAATCTTTGAATATGCTGTCCCTTCTATATGGAATATTCCCTACTGGTCTCATTTCTCCTGCTGCTTAGTTAGTTTAAAGTGAGTTCAGCTTAGAACCTGACACCCTCCAGCAGTCTAGTTTGTTTCTCTGATCACAGCACTGATCACACAGTACGGGGTAACTCCTTGTAATTCCAACCATACTAGATACTTCATGAGAACAGTGACTATGTTTAATTATTTTAGTACAGTACCTGTTACAGAGGAAGTACTCACTGATTTTCTTAGGTTTTTTAAATAAAAATTCTTCCATTTCAAGATGGTAGTCTGATCTCAAAACCACTTTAAGAAAGTATGTGAATGGTCAGTGGTTAAGAATCCGCCTGCCAATGCAGGAGACACGAGTTCAATCCCCGGTCCAGGAAGATCCCACATGCCACGGAGCAACTAAGCAGGTGCACCACAACTACTGAGCTTGTGCTCTAGAGCCCGTGAGCCACAACTACTTAGCCCTCGTGCCACAACTACTGAAGCCCACGTGCCTAGAGCCCACGCTCCACAACAAGAGAAGCCACCACAACGAGAAGCCCGCACAACACAACGAAGAGTAGCCCCCACTCATCGCAAACTAGAGAAACCCTGCGTGCAGCAACGGAGACCCAATGCAGCCAAAAATAAATAAATAATACATGTATTAAAAAAAAAAAAGGATGTGAATGGTGACACAGAGACCCTGTTTCCCTACACTACAAAATTTCATCAAAACAATAGAGAAGACATTAAAAGAATAAATCCACAATAGCAATGGAAAACAAGGATGCTACTGGCAGAACATAAATCTTGAGGAATTTGAGACAGAAAGATGTCTGAAATTACAGAAACAGAAAAAGAATAGATAAAACCATAGGAGTGAGATCTGTTCTTCAAAAAACAGGCAAAGAAAACTGCCAAACTAGTATGAAAATTAACAGTGGTAGAAATTAAGGATGGTTTACAACAGAACAGCTGGATCAATCAAGACCTTCTCCTGAGAACTGCTCCCTAAAAAGAGGAGAATCTGTCAGGGAAGGGAGCACATTATGAGGATGTTGGGGCTGAAAAGAAGTAGAGCATGAAAATTTCAGGCTTTCACAAATACCAAGCAGAAAGACGAGAGGTGAGGGAGAAAAGTAAAAAGCAAAGCTAGAAAATGAAATTAGTTGCACTCTGAAAGTAAAGAAAGGCTTTCTTACCATAGTAATCATATGAGCCCTCAGCCTTGGAGCCTACAACCAACATAGGCTGCCATTTAGTGCACCCTCTCTACTTAGGCAAACAGACCTCCCAGCCAGGAGAGAGGACCACTTGGGAAAAAGATCCTTAGAATCACAGGCCCAGTGATTCTAGGTTGTAAGAAACCTCGGCCCAGTACTTACAACTATGAAAAAGCAACATTAAAAATGAACCAAAATGAAGAGAAGCAATGAGGAAGACAAAATAACATACAAACCCATTAAAAAAAAAAAAGATTCAAATTAGAAACCCCAATCAATGAAACAGAATAAAGAGCCCAGAAATAAACCCACATGCCTACGGTCAATTAATCTTAGACAAAGGAAGCAAGAATATACAATGGAGAAAACACAGTCTCTTCAGCAAGTGGTGGTGGGAAAGCTAGACAGCAGCATGTAAAATCAATGAAGTTAGAACACACCCTCACACCACCATGTACAAAAATAAACTCAAAATGGCTTAAAGACTTAAATGTAAGACATGACACCATAAAACTTAGAAGAGAACATAGGCAAAACATTCTCTGACATAAATCGTACCAATGTTTTCTTAAGTCAGTCTCCCAAGGCAATAGAAATTAAAGCAAACAAAAACAAAACAACCAAATGGGACCTAATCAAACTTACAAGCTTTCGTACAGCAAAGGAAACCATAAACAAAACGAAAAGACAACCTACAGACAGGGAGAAAAATATCTGCCAATGATGCGACCAACAAGGGCTTAATTTCCAAAATATACGGACAGCTCATACAACTCAACAAAAAATAAAAAAAAAAACCCTATTGAAAAATGGGCAGAAAACCTAAATAGACATTTTTCCAAAGACATACAGATGGCCAACAGGCACATGAAAAGATGCTCAACATCACTAGTTACTAGAGAAATGCAAATCAAAACTACAATGAGGCACACTGGTCAGAATGGCCATCATCAAAAAGCCTACAAACAACAAATGCTGGAGAGGGTGCGGAGAAAAAGGAACTCTCCTACACTGCTGGTGGGAATGTAAACTGGTGTAGCACTATGGAAAACAGTATGGAGGTTCCTCAAAAAACTAAAAATAGAATTTCTATATGATCGTGCAATCCCACTCCTGGGCGTATATCCAGAGAAAAATATAATTTGAAAAAATACATGCACCCCGATATTCACTGCAGCACTACTTACAATAGTCAAGACATGGAAGCAACCTAAATGTCCACTGACAGATGAATGGGTAAAGAAGATGTGGTACATATATACAACGGAATATTACTCAGCCATAAAAAAGAATGAAATAATGCCATTTCCAGCAACATGGATGGAACTAGAGATTATCATACTAAGTGAAGTAAGCAGAAAGAGAAAGACAAATACCATATACTATCACTTACATGTGGAATCTAAAATATGACACAAATGAACTTATCTATGAAACAGAAATAGACTCACAGACATAGAGAATAGACTTGTGGTTGCCAAGGGCGGGGGGTGGAGGAGGGATGGATTAGAAGTTTGGGATTAGGAGATGCAAACTATTACATATAGAATGTATAAACAACAAAGTCCTACTTATAGCACAGGGAACTATATTCACTATCCTGTGATAAACCATAATGGAAAAAATACGAAAAAGAATGTGTATATATGTATAAATGAATCACTCTGCTATACAGCAGAAATTAATGTAACATTGTAAACCAACTATATACTTCAACAAAATAAATTTTTAAAAATAAAAAATAAATTACTTTTTAAAAAAGAAAGAAGCCCCAGAACTGCCTGAAATCAGGCTGTACAAAAGGAGAAATCAGAGAACTAAAAAAAGTTCTTGGAAAATAAAAAACCAAGTGACAAAATAAATCCAACCTAATCAAAAAAAAAAAAAAAAAAGACAAGGCTAGTAGAATATCAGCCATCTAGAACAGGGTCAGCAAACTATATAGTCCATGGGCCAAATATGGCCATGGTCTAAATTTTATAAATAAAGCTTTACTGGAACACAGCCATACTCATCCATTTACATACTGCAAATGGCTGCTTTCACACTACAGTGGCAGAGTTGAGTAGTTGCAACAAGAGATTGTGAATCTCAAAGTCTAAAACATTTACCATCTGATCCTTCATAGAAAAAGTGTGTCAATTCCTAATCTAGAAAATATAACCAAGCAAAAGTCATAGAAAGTGAGGCAAAAAAACAAAGGAATGGAAAGTATGAAGGCAAGGTTAAGATACATGGAGCGTATGTCCAAAAGTTCCAACATCTAATAACAATTCCATAAAGAGAAAACAAAAAGAAGGGTGGGGAGGACATGCTCAAAGAAATCAGAGGAATATTTTCTACAACTAAAAAATTTAGTTAAAAAAAAAAAAAAAAAAGTTAGTTAAGTCCTTAAATTCAAAGGACCCACTAAACACTGAGCATAATGAACAAAAAGATCCATGTTTAGATCTATCATAGTGAAGTCCCAGCCTAGTAGGAAGAAATAAGAGGAAATCCTCAAAGTTTCTGAAGAGTAAATTCAGGTTGTTTACAAAAGAATGTTTGACATCAGATTCCCTTTTTATGATACTTATCTAAAGACAAGGATAGGATGAAAAAGGAAAAGCACAGGTTAACACCGTTCATACATATAGATATAAAAAAACTGGAAATCATCTCACATGTGGACATTTTCCCTAAGGAATATGTTTCTATAATAAGAAAATAAATTTCATTCCCCACCCCCCCAAAAAAAAGATTCATATGTTGCCCTAAGACAAAAGCACTTGTATATACTTTCATAACCTTTCTTCGTTCAATACAAGGAGATAAGTTTCCCATATCATTATTGTTCAGAACATGACTTTTCATGACAGCAATTATTTTAGTATATAACTATCTTAATTCCTTTTTGTTAGATATTTAGATTATTTCTAATTTCTGGTTATTAATGCTATCATAAACAATCATTTTGCCACCTTTAACTACAAAAAGAGAACTCATTCCAGTGAGAAAACTATTACTTAAAAAGCAAACCCACAAAAAACAGAAAACGTAAGCCCCAACATAACTCAAAAGGTAAACTGGAGAAAAACCAAAGATTTTAACAGCAAGGAAAAAAATATCAGGAGCTGGCATTAGAGTTTACCTACCTGCTGCCTCCTCATTGTTTAGACCAGCTGACAAGCCTAATCGCTCCTTCAGAGACTTGGAAACTTGAACTGTTTAAAAAAAAAAAAAAAAAAAGTTGGGGACTTCCCTGGTGGTGCAGTGGTTAAGAATCTGCCTGCCAATGCAGGAGACACGGGTTCAAGCCCTGCTCCGGGAAGATCCCACATGCTGCAGAGCAACTAAGCCCATGTGCCACAACTACTGAGCCTGTGCTCTAGAGCCCATGAGCTACAACTACTGAAGACCATGCACCTAGAGCCCACAGCAATCAATGAATCAATCAATCAATCAATAAACAAACACTGTTTTAAAAAAAAAAAAGTTGAACAGAGACTTTCTATAGGTCAAAAATCTTTTTCAAAGGTCACGAATTAGGCTTATACTTGTTTTCTAATGAAAATGCTTTTCAAAAATCTCTTCAGGTCTTACAACTTCTTCTTCACAGTACAGATAGATCTATACAAATAATGGATTCTCTAGAGCACTTGGAAAGCACAAAGAAAAAGTCCTCTCTTTTACATCTGAAAAGCAAAAATTACTGAATTTAAGGAAATAATTTTGTTACTGTGCAACATTCTAAAATCTTATCATTCTAAAATCTTATTGGCATCAAAAGGCTTTTTCCCCCCTAGATCCATCTGAAATATGCTCTTTAGTTATGAGAGTCTTCAATACGATTGATAGGCAAAAGGGAAGGAAATTTGACTGCAAAGAAAAAAAAGTTAACCTCTGTTTACAGCTTTCAGAATACAGGAAAGCCCCCAAACAAGAAAGTCTACTCGTCAAAGCCTCTCGGGCTAGGGGAGAAGTGGAAAGAAGTGTCTTATCTTCGGCAGAAGTTGAAACTAAACACAAGAAGGAAAAAACATTTTTTTTTTCAAGTAATTAACACCACTGCTTCACTGCAAGTGAGACAAGGGGAAAAAAATCCAACCCTTTACTTCCTTCTATAAGTAACACTTCAACTATAAAATCATTCTAACTTCCAAATATCTCTCAAATTAGTCTGCATCTCTTCATACCAACTTCCAGAACACTAAATCTATGACACTAACTCCTCTTGCCTGGATTATTTTAACAGCCTGCTAACTCATTCCTGGACAGCACTCTTATCCCCTTTCTACATATTTTAGATGATGGTTCCAAAATGCCAATATGAGGATCTCTGATCCTTGTTTATAACCTTCCCATTGTTTGCTACTATCTTAGGATAAGCCCAAACTCTCTAATATGGCTTAAAAGGTTCTGTTATCAGCAGTCCTCAAACTTTTTGGCACCAGGGACCAGTTTCGTGGAAGACAATTTTTCCACGGACCCAAGGTGGGGAGGGGGTGGTTTTGGGATGATTCAAGCGCATTACATTTATTGTGCATTTATTTCTACTATTATTACATTGTAACATATAATTAAATAATTATACAACTCCCCATAATGCTGACAGGAGGCAGAGCTCAGGGGGTAATGCGAGCTATGGTGAGTGGCTGTAAATACAGATGAAGCTTCACTTGCTCACCTGCTGCTCACCTCCTGCTGTGCGGCCCAGTTCCTAACAGGCCACAGACAGCTACCTGTCCGTGACCCGGGGGTTGGGGACTCCTGCTCTATACGACCAATCCCTTCTTCCTCTCCAGTTACCATGCTCTTCATTCCAATTCTGATTCAGTCACAGTGAGTCCCTTGAGCTCTGTGCCTTCCGTGTATTATACTCTCTGCCTCTGGCCCTTCAACTTTACCTGGCTAAATCATATTTCAGGTCTAAGCTTCAATATCATTTCCTCTGGGAACCTTTCCCTGACAGATGGTGAGATTAGGTGCCCTTCCTATGTGCTCCCATAACACTGTGTACTTTCTCTGTCACAGAATTTATTACAATATATGTAAAGATTCCTATCTGCCATTATACTACAAGCTTCTGAGGTCTGTGATGGTGTTTATTTTTATCCAATGGTGTCTACCTAGAATCCAGCAGAGTAAACATTCAAATGTTTGTTGAACGAATAATAAAACAGACACAAGAAGATAATAATCTTATTAACCTGAACAAAAAGAATGACAAACCATACCTGTTAACATTACAAGAGACAAGTGTCAAGATTACACACACAAAGTATATTAGAACAAAAGTACCTTTCTTTGGTGTTCTGTCAGTGTCAGTCTCTGGAGCTTCAACTTTCTTCCCTAGCCTTTGTGCAAGGCTATGCTTTAATGGAGGATCACTGTCGCAACCTACAAACAGAGAGAGGGAACTCAGTTTAAGATTTCAAGCCAACCTTTAGCAAGGTCAAGAAATACAGGCAAAAACAGACAATGTAGAATAATTCTGTAAGTTTTCTGCATTTATATGATGTGTTCATTCACTAGCTTCCTTATAACTCAATGTTAGAGAAGGAATAAAAATGTCCCAGAAAAAAAAGGTAAGGAAGGAGATAAAAAAATTAGAATGTACAAATTAACATTTACCAAATAACTAAAACTATAAATGGAGGATTATAAACCCTGATTAAAGCTGAAATTCAGGAATAGGAATATGTGAAAAAAAAAATCTTCATGCACAAAAAATATCTTTAACTGGCCAACTGTTGAATTCTAGGTCGATCTGTGATTAAATACAACTGGGATGATTAGGAGGACAGCAAAAGAACCATAAAATTAAAAATTTTCCAGGGACATGAAGACTCCAAAGGCCAAAGAGCCCCTTTCTTCGATTCCAGATAAGAAATCTAAGGTTATGAAAGATGCTGTATCTTACCCAAGTCACCAATTAGTGACAGAGCCAGGACTTGAACCAAGTTTCCTGACTCCTGGTTTATTGCATTACACTGGTCAATACAAGCTGTTTAAATGTCAAAAGTTTTTAAAAACTATTCTTTGGATCACTTGACTGAAGGTAGAACTTTAGCAGGGTCCCATAAAAACTTTAAAGACCCTACACAGAATGTACTTTTCTCTCTCCTCTTATTTGTAATTTAAATATACAACCCCAAATCACAAGGTTTATTACACATATGCTGATATTAAAATAGATTATTTCCGTAATTTTTTACCTAAATTTCTCAGGCAGCGAGAATGGTATAAAACAAAACACAAAACAGATAAGATTTCATATTCATAAGCACATTTTAAAGGAGTATGAAGGAACCTCTGAAGTCAGATAAGATTTTCAAAATAATTATTTTGAGACAGATACACTAGGGTCAGTACACAGTAATTCAGTTACATGGTAAAATACTTCCCTAAGTATAAAATAGCACTAATAAATTCAAGGACTGAATTTATATTAACTGGACACTTTGTTTTCCCTCTAAAAACTCAAATTTCAATTTATCCATACAAACAGAGGTATTCTTTACTCTTTTTTAAACCGAGTACCTTCTAAAAAGTTGGCCATAATCTAATTAAAACACTATAAATTTGTATAACTTCGCACATGTTAAAAACATGAAGAGATTTTATACATGCTTTCAGCCAGAAATACAAGGGAGTTAATATCAATATTGACACGGCATTTGTATAAAGAGAATTTTGGAGGAGATATGTAATGCACAAACAAGCAGAAAACAAAGGATATGCTCAAAACTTATCTCACCTCCTGAAAATTTGTGTTTCCCCAGTCTCTCCGTTAGACTCAATCTTACCAAAGGTTCTTCTCCTAAAATGGCAAAAACAGAATTTCTCTACCATTAGCCAATTTTTCCGTATTCAGTAACTACTAATGGGTACAAAGTATGCTCTGATATTAAAGTCTCTTGGAAATCAGATCTCAGTCTTAAGGAAAACTACCCACATTAAAAGAAAAAAAAATCAACCTATTAAATAATAATTTAAATAACCAAATGCACAGTCCAAAGGGAAGCAATAGCACAGTCCTAATTAATAGTAGCTAAGTACACAAAGACAAGCTGTGTCTAACCAATTGATTACAAAACCCAAGCTATACTTTTGCTTGTGCACTTCCATATGTTAAATGAAATCATACTTTACTCCACTGCTAACTCTCCTATATAACGTTCCTTGATCACCCCAGCAAAAAGTGAGATCTCTTTCCTCTGATTCTTTGTTATCTGAATGGCACATTTTAATGTATCTGCATACTACAATTACTTGTGTCATATTCCCTATCAGATTTAAAACTATTAAGGGAAAAAGACTTTTACATTTTTCTATAACTTAAAAGGTATATTACAGTTCTTTACTTACAATGGACAGTCAATAAATTTGTTGGATAAAATAAACAGTATATGTAAAAATCAAATACAATACATAATGTGAGAGCTGCATGATTAAGAATTTCATCTTTTTAAACAGTAGGGGCAAATGCACTAATTTTTCATCGTTCTATCCAATCAACATACTGAAGACTCCCTGCAAATCCACCAATATACCCAACCCAAGCATTTTGCTCTCCCAGTCATTTAAAAGTAGTAGGCTGACACCTCTTAAGACCTACCTATACCTCACCTTGTTTGTTGGACAGAGTTACTGTCCTCACCACAGTCCGGACATTCTCTTTTTCAGGACCTGGAATGGTCTGTGGTTGGAGTAAAAGACTGGAAACTCCTGAAGAACCTTCTAAATATAGAGAGTCAAAAACAGTAAATAATTTATGGAAAATACAGCTATCAGAAGTCAAGAAATTCTGTTTTTGAGACCAGGTAAATCCAACACAGACCACTGGACTACAAGTCAATCAGTTTTTGTGTTCCTGTTTGCCTACAGTGAAATGGAGTAGGGAAAGGGGAGATAATCTTATTTTTTATCTGCCTTTGGCACAATGTGAAAGTAAAATATAAAACTGTTTTGAGTGACTCAGGCACTCAATGTACTTTTATTTACTAGGAAGGCTAACATTATTCTAAAGTTAACCTCAGAAGCACATTAGCTATTAAGTGTGTTAATTCAATCTTTTCCATCTATATTCAATTATCTGCAAAACACAACTCCAAAGTTGCTACGGAACAATCCTTAGCAAGAAGGCACTTAGAACCAACCATTTGATTCTCTCTAAATGCATTTCACACTATATAATTTTTAGGGTTGGAAATATAGATCAACCAGGCTAAGGCAAGCACCAGAAGAAAATCCTAGCAGCTCTTGAGGAAGAATTCACCTACTACAAAATGAACTTTTTCCTCTTTTAAGTAATAGTTTAGGGAATTCCCTGGCGGTCCAGTGGTCAGGACTCCATGCTTCCACTCCAGGGGGCATGGGTTCAATAACCTGGTTGGGGAATTAAGATCCTGCAAGCCATGCAATGCGTTCAAAAAAACAAACAAAAAAAACAAAAACCTTATATGCTATTCTTTAGTTATATTTCTCAAAATAAACAAGTTCTTTCAGGTTCTTCATTGTATGTGCCTAGCTCTGAACAGTTAGGGACTGAAACAGCTGCAATGGGTTAAAAAAGCAACTGTGATTTAAATAAGACTGTGTTTTACTTCAAAGAAGCCACAAAAATCAAAATCTATTTGCTCATTTTGGTTGGTGTCAAGTGTCCTTATTATCAGAAGTATCTTTTTTTTTTTTTTGGCTGCATTGGGTCTTCATTGCTGCAGAAGTGTCCTTTCTATTCTTCTGTAGCAACATTCAATCCTCCGTATCAGGATTTCCCTGGTGGTCCAGTGGTTAAGACACCACACTCCCAATGCAGGGGGCCTGGGTTCCATCCCTGGTCAGGGAACTAGATCCCACATGCATGCCGCAACTAAGGAACCTGCCTGCCGCAACTGAGACCCGGGGGAACCAAGTCAATAAATAAATAAATTTATTTATTAAAAAAAAAATCCTCCATGTCAAAACTCCTGATAACTCACCACCTTGCTTCTTTGATTTTTCCTTCATTTTCTTTGATTTAATTTCTTCAAGAGTTTTTATCCCAAAATTCAAACATTCACCTAGGAATGCAAATAGCAACCACATGAGGAACCAGCACCATTTCACCTCTGCAGTTTATTTGTACACAGCTGGCATTCAAATGTTTGTTCAATGAATAAGAGAAATTAAGTGTGTGTGTGTGTGTGTGTGTGTGTGTGTGTGTGTGTGTGTGTGTATAATGGGCGCAAGGAAGATGGAGGTGGTGGTAATCATGAACTAAATTTCAAAGGTATTTAAAATAGTCTGGACTCACTCAACAGTGTTGTAAGATTTATGAGCAGGAACCAGCATCAATATAGCCTCTTCTTACCTTGTTTTAAATTGACCCCAGGTTTCCGGGCAGAAGCCACTCGTAATCCATTATGAACTTCAGGAGTTGGTTGCAGGGTAGGTGTTTTGGTTTCATCACCTTCCTCAGAAAACTGATCTATATTATCAAAATTTAAGGCAAATTCCCAATTAAAAACAGGTCTACTAGAGCTTCAAGTCTGATTCTAATTCACTAAGTTACCCTGATCATTTACTTGCCTTAAAGAAAGAGCTAAAGCTTACCATCATCATCTTCATCATCATCTGCAGCATTGATTACCACTGGTGGATGTGTAGGGCTAGGAACATTTTCTGAACTTTCTACTTTCATAATACTTCGCAGTTGAGGAGAGGGATTAGACTGGACAGATAATTTGCTCTGTTGAACTGTGAGCTGGCTAGCCTTCACTTCCTCTTCTGGTGACTCAGGCACAGTGGGCAACACAGCTAGACATACAAAGTTAGTCATAAATTAAAAATAGAAGATACAGTCCCAATTCATCAAAAATCTCTGACAGAACAGTATGGAGGTTCCTTAAAAAACTAAAAATATAACTGCCATATATCTCAGCAATCCCACTACTGGGCAAATACCCTGAGAAAACCATAATTCAAAAAGAGTCACGTACCACAATGGTCATTGCAGCTCTATTTACAATAGCCAGGACATGGAAGCAATCTAAGTGTCCAACAACAGATGAATGGATAAAGAAGATGTGGCACATATATACAATACAATATTACTCAGCCATAAAAAGAAACAAAATTGAGTTACTGGTAGTGAGGTGGATGGACCTAGAGTCTGTCATACAGAGTGAAGTAAGTCAGAAAGAGAAAAACAAATATCATATGCTAACACATATATATGGAATCTAAAAAAAAAATGGTTCTGATGAACCTAGGGGCAGGACAGGAATAAACACATAGACGTAAAGAATGGACTTGAGGACACGGGGAGAGGGAAGGATAAGCTGGGACGAAGTGAGAGAGTAACACTTACATATATACACTACCAAATGGAAAATAAATAGCTAGTGGGAAGCAGCTGCATAGCACAGGGAGATCAGCTTGGTGCTCTGTGACCACCTAGAGGGGTGGGATAGGGAGGGTGGGAGGGAGATGCAAGAGGGAGGAGATATGGGGATATATGTATAGCTGATTCACTTTGTTATAAAGCAGAAACTAACACACCATCGTAAAGCAATTATACTCCAATAAAGATTTTTTTTTTAAAAAAAAAATCTCCAACCACCTATCTTAAGTTTGGTGATTTTCTTTGAGCATTATGTCCTTTTAATTCATGTCTTTTAATTAAAATTTTAATCTGGGCTTCCCTGGTGGCGCAGTGGTTGAGAGTCCGCCTGCTGATGCAGGGGACACGGGTTCGTGCCCTGGTCTGGGAAGATCCCACATGCCGCGGAGCGGCTGGGTCCGTGAGCCATGGCCGCTGAGCCTGCGTGTCCGGAGCCTGTGCTCCACAACAGGAGAGGCCACAACAGTGAGAGGCCCGCGTACCGCAAAAAAAAAAAAAAAAAATTTTAATCTAATTTTTAATTTCCCCATTTTCCCAATTAGGTTTTAAACTCCCAGGGAGGGAAAATGTGGCTTTCAACTAGTAACTATTCACTGCACATAAACACACTCAAAGTGGGTGCTCAAAACAGAGAATAAACAGGAAGCTAGATGCACAGCAACTATTTACAAATTCTAGACATTAAATTTTAATACTAAAATTCTAGGCTCTTTGATCAAGAAGCAGCTTTTTAAAGAGATAGCGGGCAATACTTCTGAATTATACCAGAAAGGGGTGAGCCTTTTTCCCCTTAAATAGAGATAAAAATATATATCCATCAAATTTTAATCACATAGCAGATGTGGCTTTAAATGGCTGATCACTCCACTAGGAAATTACTTTAAAAGGACTTTAAATACTAGCTTTTGGCAGAGTGTAAGTTTCATTTTAGATTACACCCTAGAGCAGGGGCAGTGTTAGCAAATGTTTTTCTGTAAAGAGGTATATAGTAAATATTTTAGGCCTTGTAGATCTTGTCTCAACTACTCAACTCTGAAGCAGTAGCACAAAATCTGGCCACAGGGGCTTCCCTGGTGGCGCAGTGGTTGAGAGTCTGCCTGCCGATGCAGGGGACACGGGTTCGTGCCCCGGTCTGGGAAGATCCCACATGCCGCGGAGCGGCTGGGCCCGTGAGCCATGGCCGCCGGGCCTGTGCTCCAAAACGGGAGAGGCCACAACAGTGAGAGGCCCGCATACCGCACAAAATAAATATAAATAAATAGATAAAGCTTGTGTTTCCTTATTTAAAAAAAAAAAAAAATCTGGCCACAGAAAATATATAAACAAATGGGCAGGGCTTCATTTCAATAAATCTTTATTTTACAAAACAGGTGGAAGACCAGACTTGCCAACACCCCTGGCCTGGAGAATCAAGTTTCTTTTGAAAATCTCTATAGATATGATAAGAAAATGGGAAATGAGGTAATAAGCTGTAGTAATCTAAACTATCTTGCCAAGAAACATTTGTGAAGCAGCATGGATTTTGGAAACAAAGTTTTAATCGTGACTGCTATTTTATTGGCTTATGACTGTGTACAAGTCATTTAACCTTAATAAAGTTCAATTCCCTCATCTGTGAAGTGAAAATAATACTGCTCTCTCACAAGACTAAAAGAAGGCAATGTTTATAAAGTACTCTGTACATTGTGCATGTAGGTGTTCATTATACAGTAACTATTCTTTCAAAATTGAAACGAATCTCACTTTTGCTTGGAGGTAGGAAAAGGCCATCAACAAAACGTCCTCTGTTGTGATGAAAAGCACAGTTTAGTTTCTGACATCCCACTGGCTGATTTTCCCAATAACAAGGAATCTCACTGCGTTTTTTCTGTAAGAGGAAAAACACATTATTTTCAAATAAAAAATAGTGTGACCTGTATTAATTTGGTCATGTTTTCTGGACAAAGTTCATACAAGGTTAAAAAATCTGAGGCATGTGAAATGATTTTGAGTATGAGGAAGAAGGGCTGCTGAAAGTAACTTATTCTAGCATGACAGAGAGATGAAAGGAACAGGGAAGTAGTCTGCTATTCTTTCCTCCTTGCCCTAATCCTTGAACTCCTAAATGTCTACATTTAATTTAGAAAAGCAGGGTAATATAGTAGGTAAGACTATGGAATCAAGGATAAGAGTCAAGAATCTCTATTATGTTACTTATTGACCATGTGATGTCAAATAATTTAATACCTCTTAGTCTCACTTTCCTCAGCTATAAAATGGGAGTAACAGTAGCTATTAATTAGTTTCTCATGAGAGTTAAATGAAATAATGTACATGAAGCACTTAGCACACAGAAAAGACGCAATAAACTGCAGTTATTATTTGAAGCTGAGAGTTCAAGACTTGGAAAAATTCTTCCTCTTCCCATTCGTGACTTCTAAAGGTTCATGTAACACACTAGGATGGTTATCTTTCCTTCCCAAGCTACCTCGCTCTTATAAAGGGGAACAAGAAAAACAAGAATACTGGTACATCTAGAATGATTTGCTGGATAACAGGATATATGTCCAAGAGAAACACATACATAAGTTCTAATATACACATTAGATGTATATAAAGAATATTCAAAGAACACTATTTGTAACAGCTCCAAAATGGAAACAAACCAAATGTACATCAACACTAGAAAGGATAAATACATTGTAGTATATTCATAAAATACAATGCTATCCAGTAATGAGAGGGAATAAACTTAACACCATGGGTGCAGAACGAAAGAAGCCAGACACAAAAGAGCACATCCTGTGTAATTCCATTTATGTAAAGACCAAAACAGTTAAAACTCCTCTATTGCAGAGTAGTCAAGACGGTGATTAGTTTTGGGGGTGTGGTGAGTGACAATGAAGAGATAAAGGGGGAAGACAGAGTGTTGGAAATGTTCTATTTCTTGATCAGGGTGCTGGTCTAGTAAGTATATTCACTTTGTGAAAATTCTTCAACTTGTAAGATTATGATATGTGCACATTTCTATATATACTTTAACAAACAGTTCAATAAAGAAAAAAAAAGACGTGATAAGCACTTCTGAAAAGCAACTAAATTCTGATTAATAACCTGCATTATGTTGGATCTCTCATAATAAGCAGCCTAAGGATTAAATTTCCAGGAAAGAACAGAAGCACTACTTCAGAAATCTTTAAATATGGAGGAAAGAAACAGAGGAACAATGACCATTACAAAAAGATCCTTAAATGTATCAAAAGGGGCAAAGATCCCAATATCTACTATATTGGGAGACTGATAATTTGATAATACACTGTGTTGGTAGGGATGTGGAAGAATCATGGAGTCCCACATACTGATAATGAAAATATAAATTAGCTCAACATCTCTGAAAGTGACTGGGTAAAAACTACGTAAAAAATTTATGTCCTGCATTTACTGCCACATATTTTTAAAAAGTATAGCAAATAGGGCTTCCCTAGTGGCGCAGTGGTTGGGAGTCCACCTGCCGAGGCGGGGGATGCGGGTTTGTGCCCCGGTCCGGGAGGATCCCGCGTGCCGTGGAGCGGCTGGGCCCGTGGGCCGTGGCCACTGGGCCTGCGCGTCCGGAGCCTGTGCTCCGCGGCGGGAGAGGCCGCAGCAGTGAGAGGCCCGCGTACCGCAAAAAAAAAAAAAGTATAGCAAATAACTTTGCCTCTGAAAAAACTGGATAGAATTTATTAGTCTCCCGTTACACTTAAAAGGTAGGTATAATAGATACCATTGTTTTTTAGAATAACAACAATTATTCTATTACTCCTTGAGGCAGAATCTAATGCCAATCTTCCTTGCTCCTGGATTTTTGTTTGCTTAAGTTTTTACTTCTTTCCTGAAAGCAATCTTCAAATTACTGGATGACTACTGTGATAGCATCCTCTTTATACAGGAGTCACATGACGTTTATTTGATCTGTTTAATACTTTTACTGAATTTTGTTTCAAAATAAAAAGTAATACATAAGCAAAGAAGATGACTTGGAAAATAAAATTAATGCCTGTTAGGCCATTCCCCAGTGAGAGTCACTTATTTTGGTATAGAATTCTTTTTCTTAAAAAACAAAAACAAAAACCTGTAGAATGTATTGATTCACACTTAAAAGAAAGTTCTTCCATATAATTCTGTACATTTTCACTTAGCAATGCATCCTCCATAGTAACATTCTCCTGTATGATTACTCCTCTTTTTTTTTTTTTTTTTTTTTGCGGTATGCGGGCTTCTCACTGCTGTGGCCTCTCCCGTCGCGGAGCACAGGCTCCAGACGCGCAGGCTCAGCGGCCATGGCTCACGGGCCCAGCCGCTCCGCGGCATGTGGGATCCTCCCGGACCGGGGCACGTACCCACGTCCCCTGCATCGGCAGGTGGACTCTCAACCACTGCGCCACCAGGGAAGCCCCTCCTTTAACTTTTTAACAGTAACATAGCACATGGTCCAAAGATATATAGTTAATGCTCACATTATTTAATTAGCAAATACTGAACAATTCTGCTCAAGGAAACAGAGTTGGGTTCCTGAAAGCTCTTGGTCACATTTTCATCAAGCGATCAATACATAATCTTGTTTGATGTGTGTCTGTGTTTAAAGACACCTTATTTAATAAATATCACTGGGGACTTCCCTGGTGGCGCATTGGTTAAGAATCCGCCTGCCAATGTAGGGGACACAGGTTCAATCCCTGGTCTGGGAAGATCCCACATGCTGCGGAGCAACTAAGCCCATGTGCCACGACTACTGAAGCCCGCATGCCCTAGAGCCCGCGCACCACAACTACTGAAGCCCGCACACTCCAGGGCCTGCGTGCCACAACTACTGAGCCCATGTGCTGCAACTACTGAAGCCTGTGTGCCTAGAGCCAGTGCTCCACAACGAGAAGCCGCCACAATGAGAAGCCCGCACACCGCAATGAAGAGTAGCCCCCACTCGCTGCAACTAGAGAAAGCCTGTGCACAGCAACAAAGACCCAATGCAGCCAAAAATAAATAAAATTTTAATAAATAAATAAGTATCATTGATTCATTAACACTGAACTCAAGGTCAACAGCGCTGTAACTCACACCTGAATGAAGCTTATCGAACACTCGTGTTTTCTACACAAGGCACATAAGAGCTTTCTTGCACTTAGGGACATTACATACAGCACTTCAGCACTACACTTGGGGGCCATTTAAAACAGCAAAATCACAAACAAAAAGCACAAAAATGCAAACAAACATGGCACTAAATAGATCATGAAGAGGACATCTGTACTGATTCTGGGGTTATAAATTTTAGCACATATACAAATTTGCAAATATGGAACCCATGAATAATGAAAGTCGATGCATCTAGAAAGGGGGGTATACAGTAAACCGACTCCTTACCATTCCCATCTCCACTCTCCTATAGCCATTGTTGTTAGGTTTCTCCTTTATACTTCCAGAGATATTTAAAATGCATATATGAGTGAAAAACAAATATAAATTCTTTTCCTTATCTTTTTTTTTAACACAAATGGTAGTATATTACACACTTTATTCTGTCCTTTGCTTTTTCAGTGACACTATATCCTGATCTTTTCATATAAATAAATAAGTAGTATCCCTTTAAAATTTTTTGGTAACAGCTGCCCAGCACTCCACTGTATGAATGTAATAAAATTTATTTTAAATGAAGGTTCGGTTGCTTCATACACTTTACATATTACAAATTACGTTACAATGAGTAATTCTGCAGAGATCTCATTTTGCACATGAGTACAGATGAGACAAAGGTACAAGTAGTTAGTAGTTTTGAAAGATGCAGCCAAACAAGCCTCTGTGCAAAAAAGAGTTAACAGAGTAGCCTAGCCCTAAGCCTGCAGTCCTCAGATAGCCTGCTTGTAAGGCTGGTCCTTTCCCGGCATGTGGGAAATTGGCTCTTATAATGCTCCTGGTCAGTTAACTGATCACTGTGCCTGGACTGTTCATGCAAACAATATGGCTTATGCTGAACACCTGACATCCTTCTAGGAGACTAGAGTTTTGGTATGTGTTAGGTAGAGGGTGCCTATGTGACCAGTCCCAATAAAAAAATTTGGATGCTGATCTAATGGGCTTCCTTGGGCAAAAACACCCCACACATGTTGCTGCATTTTCACCACTGGGGGAAATGTATGTTCTTTGTGACCCCTTATGGGAGGGAAAGATAATAAAAGAAACCCACACATGGATTCCTCCAGTCTCTGTGTTTTTTTCTTTTATGATCAGTGTAACCTTACTATATCACTGTAATAAATCTTAGCCATGAATAAACCATATGCCAAGTCCCACGAGTTTTTTAGAAAATCTCCAAACGCAGATGTTCTTAGAGACTGATACACCTTTCCTAGGAGTTGTGCCAGTTTACACTCTGCTCGCAATGTTACAACATGATCTTTTGAAAGTTCCAGAGTATTTCTTTTTCTGAATGTATTTAGTGAATTCCCTATTTGGAAGACAGCATAGAATGTAGCTGAGAGACCATAAATCTGAAACCAGAATGGAGTAGTTATATAACCACAGGCATACAAATTGCATATTTAGTCTCTTTCTTCTTTCCCCACCCCCTCTCAAACAATTCAGTCCAAAGTCATTAGGTGAAGCTGAGAGAGGTAGGCATCCATGTTGGGCTCTTGCAAGTGCCCCAGAGCAAGGTGTTGGAGGTTGACTGAGATGAGGAAGGTATCCATGTGACAAGGTGGAACCAGCTCATAGGGTGTCAGGGTTAGTAAGGCATTTGTGTAGGAGGATGGCCTGGCACAAGGTTGGCGCCTGAGAAGGGTGAGCAAGGCTTTTATGCAGAAGGGATCCTAATGTAGGGTGAGGAGGGTATACTCATGGAGTGTCAGCCTAGAATGGGCATCAAAGATCAAGTGAGGTGAGGAAGGCAGGCTCTTCTGAGTGGGTCCTGGTATAGTCAGAGAATGAGCAGGGTGAGGAAAGCAAGCATCTCACATGGGAGGGCTGCCCAACACAGAGTATCAAAGCCCAAGGATGTGAAAAAGGCATCCATGAGGTCCGGAGCAGGGTGAGGAAGGAGTCCTCACAGTGGAGCAAGGTGGGAGGCCTGCCCTGGTACAGGATGTCAGAATAGAAACAAGGTGAGAAAGATGTCCTGTGCAGGAGCAGCCTCATGTGACATCAGAGCCTGAGAGGAAGAAACAGGCTGTAATACACTGTCTAGTTTACGTAACTAGGGGACTGATCAAGTAAGATTAAGAACAATGGAAATCAAGTTTTGGAGAAAAGAGTTACAAGTATGAATAAGGAGAAGCCTACACAAAACACTGTAGTGTTGGTAAATTGGAAGCATCTATGTGAACTCATGATTTTCAATACATAAAATAATAAACAATGATATAAATGTATGTATACACATTTATTCTGTCCACTGCATGCCTGGAAGCAGTGACACTCCAGAAGCAGTTACACTAGAAGGAACCAAGGCTCCTTGCAGAAATGGCTGATTCCACAACTGGAGGAGGAAAAGTACCAGATGAACCTAGATAATCTTGTTAGGCCACAAAGTGAAGACGTGTTCAAAGAATGATGGAAACATCAAAAAGACACAAAAACCAGCTTTAAGGTCTCTTACTGGCCCAAACTGAGTCAACCTGAGGATAACAAATGGTAGTAGTGACATAAAACACATTGAATAAAATAGGAAACCATGAGTTCACACATAAAAAGCTAGAAAAAAAACCTTGAGAACTTGATGAGGAACGGGATAATTACAAGGTCTCCAAGTTTCTCTCCAAAAAATACTTACTAAATACAAAAAGGAAAACTTTATAGTGAAGCAATCTGGTGGATACCACCTTAATGAAGTGATCAAAGTTAACAACACCAGTAATGGGATAATTAATATTGTATGCCACCCAATGATAAGCAATGAGAAGAATAATAAGAGGTGACTCTGTGATATTCCTGCCAAATATACATGACCTGAATTTAGTAATGAGAAAATATCAGATAAACCCAAATTGAGGAACACTCTACAGAATAATTGTCCTCAAACTACCAAAAATGTCAGGGCCAATGAAAGGCAAGAAAAAACTAACTGTTCTAGACCCAGAAGGAGACTGAAGAGTTATGGCAACTATATGCAACACTTGATTCTGGCCTCACTCCTACTGCAATAAAGGACATCACTAGTACAATGGCAAAACTTGAATGGGATCTGAGGATTCAATGAAAATAATACATATATGTTAATTTTCTAATTTTGATGGTTGTATCACAGTTATGGAAGACAGTATCTTTCTTGTTTGTAGGAAACAGTCATGAAAGTATTTGGAAGTGATAGGAAATGTCAGTAATTTACCCCTAAATGGCTTAGAAGAAAGTTTTATAATACTGTACTTGCAAGTTTTCTCTAAGTTCAGATTGCTTTAAAATAAACATAGAAATATAAATACCCCCCAAATATACATATATAATTTTTACACTTTGGACAGATTACCAAACTACCTTTAAGAAATATGATACCAATTCATACCATATAACATCTAGATATTAAGTGAACATTTTAATGAGAGAAATTTCAGTAGGTCATTAAAAAAATTTAACTCACATGTTATATGAAATGTTGTTTTTTACCCCCATATTTTTTATTGGCCCATTAGGACACAAGACTACTTACTATAATACAAACTGAAAACTTACATCAATCTCCATGTGCCGAAACCTGCACACCTGTCGAAAACAGCGCCCTTCCTGCCATAATGTGCAAACAGTTTCATTCCCTAATGCAGCTTCACAGTGACGGAATGGACAGCTGTCACCCTGTAAACAAGAGAATAATACAGAAAAGAACTGTGGTACCAAACTAGATCCCAGGCAAAATGTTCCCTGTACATTTCTTGGTATCTAGACAAACACAAAGCAGTAAGGAGAGACAGATAAAGTAGAAAACAACTGGGATGAGATGACACGAACAATGTGAGGTCAACAAATTTTTAATTTCCTAAAACCTATTTCTTGACAGCATCCTACATCTGATCTGACAACATGAATGACACAAGCTGAGAGACGGGGCTGAAAAAGACAAATGGGAGTATTAGGTACTGTTTAAAAATATATTTTACTGTTAATCTTCAAAACCATTTCATACATCCTGACTTGTGTAACTAGTTTTTAATGGAAAATCAGAAAGTTAATAGATTAGAATTTAAGTATAATTCCATACTTCACTATGTATTTCATACAACGTTAATATCTGAAACAAAATGCTACTGTTGTGCAACTTGCTATATAAAATCAAAGCTTTGCTCAAAACTGACAATTTTAAACATAGCACCAATATGATTTAAGAAAAATTTTTGAAAAAAAATACACATGCATAGAATTAGTCATAAAAGAACAGAAAACAGCAGACAGATCTAAATGGAGCTATAGAAGAATCAAGCTGAAAAACAGGAAGCTCTGACAAAGAAAAAGCAATAAAGCTGCAAAAGCTTATTTAGAAAATGGCTTTAGTATTCAGCAGGAAATCTTAAGCAAGAAGTCAAATTCAACCCACCCATTCATTTAACACAAAGTAAATAAAAGCAAAGTTGGCCAGCCACAGTTAAAGTGTTCCTAATTCCGAAAGCACCCTGAACAGATTAATTACAGCTAGAAGAACACTGAATGATGATTAAATGCTATGAACCTTTTTATTTTTGGAGAATATGGAGAACATAAAATGAAGAGAAAAAAATGATGAAGAATGAATTCCCTTAGGAATGCTACCCTTTACTAAAAACTGACAGCAGATAATAAATAGCTGAGCAAAACACAGAGACGACTTGGTATATTGGGAAAATCTTACCCAATTTTATTAGGGAAATCATAGAAAGAAATGATTTAGAGATGCCAATTCTTACTTTAGTACATGTAGAATAGAAAAAAAAATAGCAGTCTTCTCCTTGATTAGGCATGCTGAGTAGATCCTCAGATGAGAAGTGGCTTCTTGAAAACAAGCCACTGCTTCCTCAAGGCGAGGACCAGCTCCAAGTCCTCTTGATATGGGTTTAATCTTCCAAAAGACAACTCAATCACAGGAATTGTCTTTTAAACGTAATCCTAAAATGAGAAGTCAATGAACGAAAGTATTTCAGGTAAATTCTTCCAACTTTCTCCTCCAAATCACCTTGACCAATGAGATCACATTGTTAAAACCAAATTTTAATTGTATTAGTATGTCTATATTGCCTATAACAGAGCCTTATGAAAACTGATTCACATTTTATTCTGATGTGAAAGTTGTACATTCTCATCTACAATGTAAAAGTTTTGTTAAGAATAGTCATGCTTCTTTCTTTTGCACTCTCTATGGTGCTTCAGCATAACCTAGGTAAGCACTGCACGCTCAATAAATGATCTGCAGTTTAGATTATTAATGGGACTTGGATTATTTTACACAAGATAATTTGCTAAATCTACATTTCTGACAAACCAGATTTTTTTTCATCTAACAGAAGTTCCAATATTTTCACAAGCATTTTTGTTATTTCAAAAGTATATAATTATAAGTATGTGGGAAAAACTGTCTCACTAGAAAAATTGGTGAAACAATTACTCCTGAAAAATCTGTAGAGCTAATAGCTAATATAATTAAGATGGACAAAGAGCTGCACACCAATTGCAAACAAGGAGCAAAAGAAGTTCTCAGGGCTTGACCCATAAAATAGTGCTTATGCAAAATGACCAATATTCCCTCCCGCCTCAGTCCTTGCCATACCCAGGCCCCCTGCACTAAAGGGTTCAAGAAAGAAAGCTTCTAGAGAAGTAAAAATACATGACAAGAGCACAAGCCAGAATTTGGAAGGGGTTTCTACAAACTCCTACATCAGAAGATCAGGTTTCAGAAACACTGATCTAGGGACTTCCCTGGTGGTCCAGCGGTTAAGACTCTGTGCTTCCCCTGCACAGGGCGTGCAGTCGATAGGGGAAGTTCTGCATGCTGAGAGGTGCGGCCAGAAACAACAAAAACAACAACAGAAACACTGAGCTACAATTTGAAATCAGCTGAATCAAATTCCTTCATATTTCCTACTAACAATTCCTAATCCAAGAACAGCAGGCCATGACAAAAACCAGCCTTTAAGTCAGCAACCAAGGTTAGAAGAGTTATGTTACTAAACATACCTTCAAAATGTACATACCCTATGACTTCCAATTCCATTTCTAGAATTTATCCTGAGATTAAAATTCAACAAATATGCAAAATAATAGTGCATAAGAAAGTTCATCACCATCTTCTTCTAACAATGGAAAACCACTGAGAAACCTAAATGTTCAAAAACCGATGCATCTATAAGCCAAGGAATGACACGGATTGCCAGCAAACACCAGAAGCTAGAAGAAGCAAGGAAGGATCATTTCCCTACAGGTTTCAGAGAGAGCATGACCCTGCCAACACCTTTTCAGACTTCTGGACTCCATAACTGTGAGATAATAAATTCCTGTTGCTTTAAGACACCCAGTTTGTGGTACTTTGTAATGGAAGTCCTAGGAAACTAACACAGATTATAAATACAGTCAACTAAACTTTGACAAAGGAGCAAGGCAATGTCAATGGAGAAAGGATAGTCTTTTCAATAAACACTCCTGGAAGAAGTGGACAAAAGATTGAAACAGACACCTCACCAAAGAAAACATACAGATGACAAACAAGCATATGAAAAGATACTCAACATCACAGGGAATTGCAAATTCCTTTTAGAAGAGCTAAAATCCAAAAACATACCACCAAATGCTGGTGAAGATGAGTAGCAGGAAGAAGTCTAGAAGAACACGGACCAAAATGTTAGCAGTAGTTACGGCTATGGTAGTAGAATTACAGGTGGCTACTGATTATTTTGTTTTATGCTGAGAATAACATTAAGTTTTCTAATATAATGCAACACAGACATAAAAAATTTAAGTTTGCCCTAACTGACCTGACCATCACTGATCCACAAAGGACTGGACCTTTAATAGCACCTCACCAATCCACTACCAGGATTCCTCTGACCGCAAACACAGGGAATGCATTCCGCCTTGTAGGGTACACCAAAAGGTAACTTTAAAAATTGGGGGGGAGGGGGACGTCCCTGGTGGTCCAGTGGTTAAGACTCCACGCTCCCAATGCAGGGGGCCCAAGTCCGATCCCTGGTCAGGGAACTAGATCCCACATGCTGCAACTAAGACCCAGTGTGGCCAAATAAATAAATAAATATTTAAAAATTGGCAGGAGACGGGCTTCCCTGGTGGCGCAGTGGTTGAGAATCTGCCTGCCGATGCAGGGGACACGGGTTCGTGCCCTGGTCCGGGAAGATCCCACATGCTGCAGAGCAACTAAGCCCGTGAGCTACAACTACTGAGCCTGCACTCTAAAGCCCGTGAGTCACAACTACTGAAGCCTGCTCACCTAGAGCCTATGCTCCGCAGCAAGAGAAGCCACCGCAATGAGAAGCCCGCACACAGCAACAAAGACCCAATGTAGCCAAAAATAAATAAAATAAATTTTTTAAAGAAAATAACATGATCAAAGAGGGTTTATTCCAGGACAAAAAATGGTTTAATACTGAGAAATTCATTACATTAATAGAATAAAGGGGGGGCTAAAAACAGAAACTCTATGGTATCTTAAGATTTCAAAAACAGAAAAACGGTGGAAAATAAAGATTGAAAATTATAATTTTTTAAAGTTAAAATGGCTTAACAAAAAAGAAAGCTACAACACAACATCTACTCCCAGTAAAAACTCTTTGTAAATTACAAGGAACCTCCTTAGCATGAATGTACTAATTCATCAGAAACTATCAATACATGAGACATGGTAAAACACTAGAGGTAAAGCACTCAAGGCAAAAAAAAAAAAAAAAAGGCAAAAAAAAAGTCTCGCCGTCTGCACCATCATTCAACACTGTTCCAGAGTCCAGTATATGCAATAAGGAAAAAAAAGTATAAAGATTAGAAAGGATGAGGCAAAAAATTTAGTATCTGCACATTATATGCTTGCAAACTATAAAATCTAACAATCAACTAAAGAAATTTAAAATAAGATATTTAAAAGATCAATAAATTTCCTGTGCCAGCAACAATCATTCAGATAATAACACTGAATGCAATTCAATTTCAAAATCTCAGTGATACTTTATTTTTACTGGAACTTGACAGACTGCAAAACAACCTAGAGTAACTGAGAAAAATAAAGAAAATCTTAAAAAGAATGAGAGGCCTTGCGCTTCCTGATATTATCATAGATGTGAAAGATAACATTTAAATGTAATACTGGCAAATAAATGAGTACAAGATTAACAGAATCCAAGCAATTTCTGGAAAAGGTGGCATTTGAAATTAACCAAAAAATTAGCTACCCATTTGAAAAAAACAATTACTACTTCATACAAAAAGGTTCCAAGGGAATAAAAGCAAGCATGGCAAAGAGGCTTTAGCTCACTAAAAGCACTATATAAGATTCTAAATTTGTAACTATGCTGAACAAAAAAACAAGCAATATTTGACAATGCTTAATGGAAGGAAGAGAGGCAATGTCATATAATTACAATCCTTAGACTACTTTTTTTGGGGGGGGGTTCGCGGGCCCCTCACTGTTGTGCCCTCTCCCGTTGCGGAGCACAGGCTCTGGACGCGCAGGCTCAGCGGCCATGGCTCATGGACGTAGCCGCTCCGCGGCATGTGGGATCTTCGAGGACCGGGGCACGAACCTGTGTCCCCTGCATCGGCAGGTGGACTCTCAAACACTGCGCCACCAGGGAAGCCCAGATTACATTTTTAATATAAAATATATAACCACCCAAGTACTGGAAAAAAAAAATGCATGCTATTTTTTTTATAAGCTCAGGATGAAAAACACCTGTCCTTAACATGACACCAAAGTTACAAACCTTAATAAAACTGATGGATTTCACTACATAAAATGAAAAACATTCATATAGCAAAAGGTTTACCAGCAACATGGCCAAAGATTAATATCTTCACTAAAAGGGATGTGTTAAGAACTTTTAAAAATCAAAAAGACTTCATTAATTCAGTAGATTGGTATAATCTCTTTAGGAATTTTAACAATTCTACAAATTCGCATCTAAGAAGTGGTTCAAAGAAATAGTTCACATATATGTGTGTACAGAGCTGTTTTTGGATGCAGGGCTTTTTTGTTTTTAATGGCAAAAACCCAAATGTCTACCAATCAGGGATACATATATTATGGCACATCCATCCATATAAAGGAACACTATGTAGTCATTAGAAAAAGGTGAGGCAGAGCTATGTGTATGGACACTGAACTATGCCACGATAAACTATTAACAGTGCTTTTCTCTGAGGAGGTGGAATTACAGGAAGAGTCCACCTTGTTTATATTGTTTTTACCTTTTTTATAATGTGCATATATTATCAAAAAAAGAGGGGGTAGGGATATTTCCCTCAAAAAAACTAAAAACTCATGAACAATTACAAGAAAAAAATGTGTTGACAATATTTTTTTGATTTTCTTACTGATTCAGGAAAATTATGCCTTAAATTACAAAAATGTTCACTCCTTTAATCAGGGAAAAAAAGAACACATTTCCACACTTACATTATTAGCTGGTTGCTCTCAGCAGCAATGTCTGTGTCTTCACTGAGTTCCAATCTATTACGCCTGTAGGTCGAACCAACACTCAATCCATGAATTAATAATAATGAGGCAGAAAGAATTTTCCTCCTCACATTGCCAAGGAAACCTCTCAGCCACAATTCAAACACAGGGCGTGTTTTTAAAACATCTCCCAACTACTGAGAGATTTAAGTCCATTCAAACAACCTTTGTCAAACTGGAGACAGCTAGGGTTAGTTATCTCCTCAACAAAAAAACAACAAAAAAGAGTTCATATAAAGATGAACTTGAGATTCAAAGAATTATTAAAAAAAAAAAAAGATCCATCTTCCATAGCCGAACAATTAATTTAAAAAGAAAAAAGAAAAAGAACACCAAAATTCAATAAGATCCAATTTCTGGTCTTCAAGATTTCTTCACCTATTAAGAAAAAAACAGAAACCTTCCCCCATCTTTATTATCTGTATAATAAAAACATACTTGTATGTAAAAATATAAAGTGTTTTATGTATAATATACATATACATATATACTAACTGGCTTATACACACACACACACACACACACATACACAAATGTGTAGAAATAAAACATTTGGGTAAGTTTTCCCTTTTAAAATACACTACAAAAGCTTTTAAATTTGGGTTCATTATAAAAATAGTGAACTTCCTCTTCTACCAAAGTATCATGAAGTATATTAATATGTTACACTAAATTTTGCCCAGCCCACAAAATAAAGATGAAGGGAAATCCTTACACATATATCGATGTGTACAATGTGGATGTATATATATCATCACATCATCTTTTATCACCTTCAGGGAGTGTTTAACCAAAAAAGATAGAAATGTATAGTTATAGAGTAACTACAGAGCGGTGCAGCAAGCTGTAGAAGGCAGAGCAGCATTATAGTCATCCTGAACTGGCACTGTCAAAATTACAGAAAGCTTCTATCTAATAAGGGAAGATGTTTTCCTTCTGTTATAGCAACACCAGTGTCACCGGCATGACATTCAATGGTGGCCCTGCAAAGGCTTGCTTATGCAGCCTAGTTCCAAATTCTTTACTAGTGATGGCTTCAACTAAAGACTTTATAATTATCCATTTACTCCAGTTAGTAAAAGGGTAAACTTTTGGAGTTGAAATTTCATTTCACAATGGTACATTTACCATTTAAGAATTTCAAAAAAACGAAAAACAAAAACAAAAAACAATTTTGATACATAGAAATGAGTTCTAAATTTTGAACCAGCCCAGTAACAAAGCAATTTTGATTCTCACGTAATAAATACTACATAATTTCTAGGCTAAATCTTGCCAAATACTACCCAAGACAAAACTAAAATCAAAACTTAAAAAAAAGTGGACACCTTTTACTCACACTTAATACTAGTCAATTTTCCAGGAAATTTTTGGGCAGGGAATATCCCCAAATCTAAAATGAAAAAAAGGAAAAATTGGGATCTTACATTAGTTATTCAGTCTGAAACTTTTAATAGACTTTTACTAAAAGTCATCATTTATGGCCTCCCACTCAATCACAAAAACATACTTCCAGAGTGGAAAGGGACAAGATCAATTGAGATCAATTCTCTCATTTTACCAGTGAGGCAATGATTCCTAACACATGAAAATATTGACTGCTTATTTTTAAATAAGAATTAAGGCCAAAATAATCTCATAGTTAAGAATACAGTATTATGGATCATTCAGTATAATTTTTAAATGACATTTAAGATCACTTAATATCAGAGAAACATTCTGTGGGAAAGGGATACTGGTTTGTCACAGTATACTCATGGGGCTTTCATTCCAATTTCCATTCAATCTTTTTCAATTCTGTAAACTTTCTGTCATTTACCCATAAATAATATAAAAGTAGCTAATCTTTGTTTTTACAATAAAAGTTAAAAAGGGCAATTCAAAGACTAAAAGTAATTTCTTCCTAATTGTTTTCTAATGTTTTCTCTATATATAGACCCAATCTTAAATATAAAGGGCAACTCTATCACACTCAGTAAGTTGAAATTATAACGCTGACCAGTATGAGGAGGCAATTAGGAATTCCTAAATATAAAACAATTTTGTGAACTTTGTTTTTGCCAAGCTGTAAGTATGAATCAGGGTTTTTAAAGAAATAGAAAAATGGTGGTGATGGGGAGAGATACCAGTTTAGTATGCTTTTTCTCTATTTCATTGGTTTCAGAGCAATCAAACCTCCCAGGTTGAGAGAAATTTTTACTTAAAACCAATTACTAGTTCAATCTACCAGCCAGAAATAGCCTAAGGCTTTTCAATGCTGCACTATATTTTTTTAATTAAAAAAGTCTTTTTTTCTCTCAATTGGTATAAACAAAATTTCAAGTGACAGCTACACTGAGTTACTACTATGAAATCTTTAATCTTCACTTTGTCAACATTATATTACCCCTGAGGAATTTTCAGCCCTTTCTGTGTTTTCAGGTTTCCCCAGATTGTGCATAAAGAATAATTAGTATAACTGTATACAACAATTATAGCAATTAGGACACAGTAACATAGCAATAAGTTGCCCATTTTAAATGGAGAAAGGAAAAAGAAATTAAGATAATATTTCTTTTTCATTGCTTTGAATAACTTCATTCTCAGGATCCCAGCTCAGAACCAATGAAGAATAATCATAGTTAACATTTTTCAAGTTCATTTTCAGAAACATCAGCTGTTCTATATTGTCAAAGTCCAGGCTCATGATCTGCTTTGGATGAAAGTGGCTATTTGCAGTAAAGATACATTCAGACTGCCAACTACACATGGGGCAGCTCAGATACTGAATGGCAACTTGGGTCAAAGCTGGCCATACGCTCACCTTCTTCTGCCAGTAAATCAAAGGGTCATCACCTCCTGAGGTCTCTGAATACTTCTCTTTGAAGTATTCATCCACTACTGCCATAGCAGAAGGAAACATGAAGCTTTTGCCTCCAATGGCAACATTATCTGCAGCTGAACTATCAACAGACCCTGAACTGGAGGTGCCTTCTCTTATAGATGAGGTAAATGAATCAGCTCCTACTATGGCTGAGGAACCAGAAGCTTCTGAAGTTGCAATATGGCAGACCTCTGATGAAGATTCCATATAGTTACAAACTTCTTCTGCAAGGATCTGCTTGTAAGTTTCCAAATGTGCACCTTGAGGGAAAAAGTCTTCCAAACTGTTTTTAAAGCAAGGGTCTAACAAAGCAGCCAAGATACAGGGCCTGGATTTGAGCATGGCACTTAATAGGGTATCAGTTTCAAGTTTCAGAGATAAACTGTCTACCAGATTGAGGGCCTGAGTAATACCTCTAACTTGAAAACCTTCTCTGAGTTTCTGCAGGGAAAGGAGTAGATGATGGATTAGGGGTAGCACCTGATTCAATCCTGTGGTCTTCACACTCACTTTCTGGGTGGCCTCCTCAAATGGTTTAAGAATATCACAAACATACGTCATTAGAGTCCACTGAAGGGAGGTGAGCACAACTCCACTGGCTCTACCAAGACTATGGTGAACTGAGTAACAATGCTCCAAGAGCCATTTTAACATATAAAAGGTAGAAATCCAATGGCCAGCTTCATCCTGCTTCAAATTTTTCCATGGAAGTTGGTGATCATTTTGGAATTCTTGTAGTATCTGACGGGCCTTGACTGAATGACTAAAATGATGACAGGTTTTCCTAGCAGCCACTAACATGTTCTCAATGCTTTTGTGCTCACAGAAAAAGTCTTGAATGACTGTATTTAAACAATGCAGAAAGCATGGCACATGGGTAAAACCACCATCTTTGATTGCATGTACTACATTAGAAGAATTGTCAGAAACGATGAAGCTAGGGATGAGGAAATTAGGAGAAAGCCACAGACCAATCTGGTCACTTAATTCTTGTAAAATGTTGGTTATCAAACAGTCTTTGGCCAAACCTGTTACACAGAGAACTGCCCACTTTCTAAAATTGGGGATCCTGCCATTACTGGAAGAAGGTGTAGTTTGCAAAGAGACCCAGTGTACAGTCACAATGAAATAGTCAGTGGATGGGTCATGGGTCCATATGTCCACAGTCAGGTGGATCTTTTGGCTTTGAACATTCTCCAAAGTTAAGAAAATTTTTTCTCTGACCCAATCATATAATTGAGGCACAGCCTTAGTGAAAAAGTAAGTTTCAGATGGTAACCTATAGTCAGGGGCCACAATCTGCATGAACCTCTGAAAGGCTGGAGTTGAGAAATAGTTGTAAGGATGCATATCTTCCACAATCATTTGAATAATTGCTTGACTTATTTGACTTGAGGTTGAATTTTCACAATATGTTGTTTCTTGTTCCTGTGCATGCATTAGAGTGTCTTGCTCTGCAACAGGAATAGGACTCTCAGATCTTCTATTTTCAACCTCTAATACAGGAGGTTCATCTGAATCAGAGTCACTAAGGTCCTCAGCTGTTACATCCTGGCTGCCTGTAGACTTCTCTCCAGGCAAAGTATCACTCAAGAGATCATTTCTCTCAGTCTCAGCTTCATCTAATCCATTTCCAACTGCACCACTGTCTTTGTTGGCAACTGCCCAATGGATGGGATGTGTGGCCTGCAGGTGTCGTTGAAGTGTCGAAGTTCCTAAGTGAGAACCCGGCCTACCCCGGCTCACACTTCTTTTACATATATTACAGACAGCTCTTGAGATGTGCTGAGGATCAGTATAGAAAAAATTCCAAACTGCAGATGTCTTGGCTCTTGTTCCAGGAATTAAGGTATGCTTGACAATGTTACTTTTGATGAGAAATCTCCCTCTTTCTGCCTTCAGGGCATCAGATACTGATTTATCACGTTTCTTCCCCATTCCATTATTATCCAATGGATCAGTAGGGATATATTCAAAGCTTCCACTGCTTCCCGCGGAAGAGGGAGATAAAGGTACATCCAAAGTAAAATCCTCCTCCCCACTAGTAACTCCAAATTTGTTTGCCCTGGTCCAGTGAGGTGAATGCCTTGCCTGCAGATGTCGCTGAAGAGTAGATGTCCCGAGATGGCTACCTGGTTTACCCCTGCTAACACTTTTTTCACAGAGGTTACAAATAGCCCGCCAGGTGTACTGGGGGTCAACATGAAAGAAGTGCCACACGATGGAGGTCTTGGCTCTAGTACTAGGTAAATAGATCTGTTTTTCTATATTGCTCTCAAAAAGACTTTCTTCATCCTGCTCAGGGGCATTGGAAGCCAACAAAGCAGGGGCATCTGCAACTGGCCTCCCAGATACCAAATCCTTACTAAACTTTTTCGCAAGGATCAGTTTCTTTCGTCGCCTTTTCCCCTTAATTCGCAAACCCTTCTTTCTTTTCTTTTTCGCGGGCAATTTTGCCTCTTTATCCAGTCCTTCTGCCACCATCTTTCCCTCTACCACATCTTCATCTGTATTAGACGTAATAGGAACACATCCCAGAATCCCAGCACCACTAAAAGTGCTACATCTTCTGCCAGGAGAGAGTGAGGAAACTGGTACACTTAAGGCACATACACTCATTCTTTTTATGTCTCTGAAATTCGTACCAGAATCTATTGGTGGGTTTACTCCTCAAACAGATATACAGCTGTTCCTCTCTACTTGCATTACCTTTTCTCCAATTTCTATGGGGAGTCAAATTTCCGTTGGACCAATGACTTCCAAACCAGGTTATTTTTGGAGGAAAAATGACAGCAATGGAGAACATTCCCAAACGCTTTCACAGAGGGCTTTAAGATCCCTTCCAACTTTCTGAGTTCTGAATTCAAACAGTCCAATTTACTCATGTTACAGGAAAAAGAACTGAGGCCTACTTTCCCAGAGTAATAGAGTTGATCAGTAGCAGCTAGAAACCAGGTCTTCCAAATCCCAGGTTCATGTTCTTTCTGCTTCAAGAACTATACCTGCTTGAAATGTCTTCAGTTTTTAAAATATGTATTTTGTATGCTGCCTCATGATAGCAACATCAATTTCCCTTAATTCTTAAGTTAATTATTCTCAGTAAATTTCATTTAAACAAAAACATAGTGCATCATTCAACATTCATCGTTTAGGACTGTGATTTGGCAATAAAACCCAAAATGTCAATTCTGGAAAGCTAAATCAGACTCCACATACTGGTCATTAACAGCAAATTCTAGTTGAGGCCTTTCAACTCTAATTAAAAGTAACACAATTTTTTTAAAATGTGGGTACCTAAAAAAAATGCTTTGGGAGTAAAATTTTTAAATTTTACTCAGAAGCTGAATTTTCAATTTACTGTTCGTATGGAGAGTTAATCCATGCTTGGTTTTCAAACATTTTTAGTCTGGAGAAGCATTACAGCCTGTAAATGAGTAACTCCTAGGTTGGACTCTATATGAGCAGCAAAAACTGAAATATTAGCTTTAAACCACTTCCATGCCTTCTCGGTTGATCCCTCCCCTTCCCCCAATACCTACATACATTTACCCTAAAAAGCATCGCTATCACTAGTTCAGCCTCCTTCTCAAGGTCCAGAACCAAGGCCTGGAAGATGTCAACAATATGGGCCTTCCCCATAGGAATCCGCACCGATTATGGGAGTTTAGGGGGTGTTCTTCATTACGGTTTCATCAGTCCTACAAGGAGAACGGAAGTGTCCCTGTTGCTCTTGACTCCGATGCTGAGGGCTGGGAGTGGGAAGTGTAATTAAGGTAGGGAAGGGGTGTAGGATACCGGAATAAGGTCGGTGGCTTTCTGTGTGTGGAGTTTGAGAAAATCTCCCAAGTAGTGGGACCCTGGAGAGGAATGAGAGTAGGTAAAATCAGCTCCTGGCACTCAATTTGACTTAGGCAGCGGGGGTCCGCTCAACTACGGAAACTGTTGCCCCCAAAGAAAGCAATCTAGTGTCAGTTCTCCTCTGGGAGTAGGGAAACAAGTCGGCTTCCTGGGGCTGCTCCGGGCTCCTACAGTTTCACCAACACCGGATGTGGGGGAGGGGAAGAAGGTTCGTTGGGAAAAGGAGCAGGCGCCGTGGGGGTGGGGTGGGGTGAAGTGGGGTGGGGGTGGGGTGGATGGGAGCGGGAGCCTGGGGCTCCCAGCCCGCCCCGGCGACGGCAGCGGCCGGGAGGTGGGGGAGGGGGTCGTTACCGCGGGGCCGAAGGACCCGCTCTGACTTCCCGGGCTAGGCCGCGACCCAGGGGCGAGGGGAGGCCGTGGCCACTCCCCTCGCCCTCTCCCCCACCTCCCCGGTCCCAAGCCACCCGGGAAGCAAAAAACGGGTCTAGTTACCAGAGAACAGAAACTTTACCGAACCGTCGACACTATCCCCGACTCCCGTTTGCTGCCACGTCTTTCTTCTTTCTTAGCCGCTGCCGCCCGCCGTCCTCTCAGCAGCAACAGCAGCAGAAACCCAACACTGCCAGAGTCAAAGATGGCGCCCAGCTACAGGCTCAGCTCTAAGACCCGGCCACTAAAAGTGCCAGCACGACGCAAAGCGCAAAGGTTCTGGGAGATGTAGTTTCCTCTATGAGGCGCGGCTTAAGATGGCTTCCCCGGGTAAGAGAGGGTCACGTGAGAGGAGAGGCGATAAACTGGTGGCGTCCCTTCCTTTATAAAGCACGCGTTTTAGAAAGTTACGGGTGTTTTGAAACCGTCTTTGATTTAAAAAAAAATTTTTAATCAAATTCACGTAATAAGCGAGGAAATCGCGAGAATTGTCTCTACCAGACAGTGGGCGCTCAGTTTATTCTCACCAGAGTGTTTGCTTAATGAATAAATCGTCCAAATCCTGTGTTAATTTGATTTAGAAATAAACTACTTTTTTCTTGCAATGTTGAAGGATTTGTGCATTTATTTTTATTTGAAGAAGTGAAATGGGTTTGAGGGAAGTTTCTTTTATTTCTTAAAACAAATTTTCGTTTTGGAAAAACAATTCATGCTCATTAAGAAGTTGACAAGGATTGAGACGTGAAAAGGAAAAAGATCACTTGCCTACCCACTTCATTATTGATATTAGCCTGTATTTTCCCACTTGAATGTCTTTCCTTTTTTCCCCCGATTATAAAGTAATGCATGAGTTTTTTTTAAAGGTAATAATAGAGAAATGTAAACGTAGAAAGTTTAAATCTGCGTTAACCTCATTCCTGAGAAATAATCTCTCATTAATTTAACATGTATTCTTGCTAACTTTTTTGTATGCAAATATACTTAAATATATTGCACTGATACAGCAGGAGCCCAAGATACCCCCTGGGTTATAGGCTCAACAGAACTTGGATAAAGGATCCATTTCTGCTACTAAGAAAGGATACACTTGATGGTAAAGCTGATGGGATTCCAGGCCTCTTTTATTTCCTCTTGGGCTTGTTTCCCCACCTGCCAGCCTAGTGAGAGCGTCCCAGCCAATCCAGACGGGTGAGTCTCTTCACACTTGAGCTGCTATCTCCTTTTAAAGTGAGAAGCCACAGCATTAGAATCGTAGCACCAATCCCTGTATAACATAACAATACTCTGTTGCCATGTCAACCAGCCCTACAAGTAGGTTCTTGGTAACCAGTTTCTGTCTATGCCACAACACCTAGGGTTTTTCAGTTTAACAGAAGGCTTTCCAAACAGCTGAAATGTTTTCCAGACTAGGACTTTCAAGCCGCATCCAAGACCTAATACGTAACCAAACTGTAGTTTCGGCCTCTCCCAGGAGGGAAATTTTAATTTCCTGGTCAGCACTAGTGAGGCAATCTGCCTGATAAGATTCCCCCCTACCTTTCTCTAAGAAAGGGTAAATTTCCCCAAAAGAATCCACTTTTAACTTCCTTGTCCCACCTGCTTTCTGCCTGTAAAAACCTTCCATTTTATACAACTCCCTCCTTCTATTTGTTAGATGGGATGCTGCCTGGTTCATGAAACGTTGAATAAAGCCAATTTCATCTTTAAATGTACTCGGCTCAAGATTTGTTCTTTAACAATAGTTATATTTAATCAAATCTAAGGTATCATTGATTATAGCGTGCATCTTATTTTACAGGCCTCTAAAAGAAAAAACTGCCGCTTAAACTCTGACAGGCCATTGATCAGAGATATTAAAATTTGATAGGATGTTCATCTCAGAATGAATGAAATACAGTAATTTCAGGATAAGAACAGGCTAAAACTATGCATATTGCTTTGCAACTTGCTTTTTTTCTTCCACTTTACCATTTATCTTGAGTATCTTTTAATGGTCATCAGTGCTTAGAGGCCTACCATATTCTTTTTAACAGCTCTCATACCATGGTAAGGCTGTTTTGCAGTAAATTTCACAAGTTCCTTTTTGATGGAAATAATCCTGTTTCCGTCTCCATTAGTCTCTCCCAAGGGGGAAAAGAGAAATAATGGAGTAATAGGGACACTGAAGAATGCAGAAGTTAAAAGCCTCTGGCTATTAAAAAGAGGGAGAACTAGTTAGGAAATCCTCTGAAGTCCAGGTGGGAACCCACATGGGGATCCCCCCACCCCACCCCATATATACAAACAGAATTCTCAGGGGTGGATGTGGGCTTGCCCCTTGTTTGTTAAAAGGGGATAAATTATCTAGGCCAAGGGCACAATGCCAGATTTTCCCTACTCACACCCCACCTTGATTCTAAATGAATTTCAAACAATCTTTAGACCTCTTCAGTAAGTAATTGACAAAACATTTTACCATGTGCAATGTGAGAGCAAAGGTTTTGTAGAGCCCTCTAGAAAAATAATGCAAAATTATTGAGAATTGATTCAAAAGTGAATATTTAGACTAGGAAAGGAAATCACAATAAATTACACATAAAAAAATCTTGTACTATATATATTACAAACTCAAAAAAGTCATACTTTTTTTTAACCAATAAACTATAATCCTCTATAATAGACTTTTCTATATATTTAGCTGCATAGTTTTTGATTGCCTCTTCATATGACAATCTTGTAATATTTCTATAAAAAGAATAAAAAATACATCAGTCTTCCCTCTGGAATTTTTAATAAAAATAGTTTTATCAATGATAGTTTAGAAAAGTCTCTTATTTCACAGCTTATTGGTCAAATTGGTGAAAATTATAGATTTGTTGTCAAATTTAGGGAAACTTCCATCAAGTTTCTTACATATGTAAGCACTAAGACTTCATAGAATATTGAATTATTTAATATATTCTTGACCAGGAGAGAACAATCACTTTTGCTAGATATATTAGTTATCTATTGCTACATAATAAATTATCCCTAAATTTACTGGCTTAAAACAATGAACATTTATCACCTCACAGTTTCTGTGGGTCAGGAATTCAGGAGCAGTTTAGCTGGGTGGTTCTTGCTCAGGTTCTCTCATGAGATGGTAATCAAGTTGTTGGCCATCTCTACAAGTCATCTGAAGGCTTGACTGGGGCTAGAGGATCCATTTCCAAGCTCTCTCATATAGACCTCAGTTTCTTACCATGTGGACCTCTCCACGGGGCTGCTCAGGATTTTTCCAAACATTAGTTTCTGGTTACATAAATTTCAAACCTTGTCTCTCCTCCACAATGTACATGCCACTTATATCAAGATATGACCTCTGGCCCTACAACTTTGGGTCATAATGCCAGATGAGTCTACATAGCAGGTAATAGGGGTATTGTTGAAAGCCATTTCTACACCTAAATGTCTGGCAATAACTTAACTCTAAGTGACTGTACACCACATAAATAAAACCCAAAATATTTGTATCCCAACTCAACTTCCTCTTAGCAGGATCCCAAAAATGTCCAACAAGGGGAAGGTATTGGAGAGAGAGTCTGAGTGAAAAGAAACAAGGATCTTAGTCATTGCTATGAAAATATCTTACTTATGGAATTTTATGATAACCACATGAGCATATTGCTAAGGCCTTGCCCAGAGCCTTGAAGGGGGCTTGTGCAAGTAGGGGGCCTGAAGGTTAAACTTCTTTAGCTTCATGTTAAATCTTCCTCTCTTGGTATAGTATGTTGACTGTGGAGCCATATGATCTAGATTCAAATCCTGGCCTGTCCCTCCTCTGAAGCTCTAGCCAACTCTGTGGGCTCCACAAGTTGGCAGTAGCCCTCTTTTTGTACTTCCCACATTAGAGAACAGAATGGGAGGGGAACTACCACATGAGTAGCTAGTCCCTTCTCTGACCCAGTGTCCATCACCACTATCCATCAACCTTCCTCTTTTTCTTCCTGCCTTTGGGTCTCAAATGTCTGACATGAGTAAGGAAATAGGAACCAACAGAGTCTCCTAGCGAGGAGCCTTGCACAGGAGTCACAAATACCTGTTAACTGCAATGGATAAATTAAAAACTTCTTGCTCTAGCTGCAAGACCAGAGCTGGTATCACTGAAATCAACCTTCCTAGGACTGCCTTCCCCTCTTCACTCCCAGTGCTTTTCTTATTTCCTTATATAGAATTTTTTCCTTGGTATTTAATTTTGGAGTGGGGTAACTGTAGTTCTGTTGGGTGATGGGTTAGTTAAGAAAAAGCAGATTAGGTTCTCATTCCCGTTTATCTTATACTAAGTATTCTTCTATGTTTAGGTTGCTGTGCTAGGCATTGTGAGGAATCCCAAATAGGCATAATATGTGGAATTGCCCATGTGGAACTTTTCCAGAAGACATGATAAACGTAAAGATAAGTAACTGCCATGTACTGTACATCAAGTGTCCAGCTACAGTTTAGACCTGGGATTACAAACTCAAATGCTTACGTGAGCCAGGCTCGTGTGTATATGAGAATGATGAGCCAGGTGTAAGAAGAAAACTCGAGGGACTTCCCTGGTGGTCCAGTGGTTAAGAATCCACCTTCCAATGCAAGGGACGTGGGTTCGACCCCTGGTCAGGGACCTAAGATCCGACATGCCGTGGGGCAACTAAGCCCACGTGCTACAACTACTGAGCTCGTGAACTCTGGAGCCTGTGTGCCACAACTAGAGAAGCACGTGCACCGCAATGAAGAGCCCGTGCACTGTAATGAAAAGATCCCGCATGCAGCAATGAAGATCCTGCATGCCGCAAATAAGACCTGACGCAGCCAAGTAAGTAAATAAATAAATAAATAATTTTAAAATTATTTTAAAAAAAAGAATAAAACTTGAGAATGCATGCCCTAGCTAAAGGTCCCACTGTTACATTCAACTCCAGCCTAGACTTGCCAGGTGGGAATGCCTGATTTTTCAATAGAAGCCAGGAACTCAGATTTTTATGTGAAAATTTATGATTGAGCTGATTCAAATGAAACAAACAAAAAAATCACTTCATGGCCTGGCCTGCAACTCTACTTTAGTTCTAGAAAGGAAGAGGTGGTCATTGAAAAGTGCAGTGTTCCAGGAAATACTTCCTGGAGGGAGTGAGACCTAAGCTGACCTTAAACTATGACAGAGTGAGAGGTAAGTGAAGACTATGTTAGGGAGATCCCTGAAGGAGCTAGGAGAGAAATTCAGCTGGGGAAGAGTCTACAGACTATAGGAAGAGAGAACATTGTAAAAGTAGGTTGGAGAAAGATTATGGAGGCCCTTGAATGTTGGAAAGGCATTTGAATAATATTCCTTGGACATTAGGAATTCCTTGAAGACTTTGGAACAGGGACAGAAAGGTAGAGGATGTGACATTTGCAAACTTGTGTTTCATAAAGTCTAAACTAGTGGTGATGTTCAGCAGGAGTGATGACAGTAAAGAGTCAACGGGAGAATCGAGGAGTGGTCCCTTATTGATCCTACCCATGACCCCCTCTGGTCTCTTGTATTATTTTTTTTTAAGGTAAGACATAGCTTTTATTGTCATTGTTTTCTTTTCAAATATTTATTTATTTATTTTGGCTGTGTGGGTCTTAGTGGATTCCTTAGTTGCAGCATGCAGACTCTTAGTTGCGGCATGTGTGCGGGATCTAGTTCCCCAACCGGGATCAAACCCAGGCCCCCTGCATTGGGAGCGTGGAGTCTTACCCACTGGACCACCAGGGAAGTCCCCATTGTCACTGTTTTCTAAAAAATGGCACTACACTGTACGTACCATTCTGAGACTTGTTCTTCTCACTTAAAACTATCTGGAGTTCTTTCTAAGCTGGCACGTGTGTGTCACCTCAACCCTGGTTCAGATGCAAAGAGCTCTGCACGAAGAGTTTTGAGTCTCCCACTTGCAGAGTAGGGTACACCCAGAGCCATGCAGCAGCTTCTCTACTGACAACTCCACTAAGAGTGATCTTGACCCATTTGAGTCTTTGCTTTTAGGGTATGAGGGGGACACTATGAGCACTTAAGAGGGTTCTTGTATTTAAAAAAATTTTTCTTTTATTGAAGTATAGTTGATTTACAACTATGTTAGTTTCTGGTGTACAGCAAAGTGATTCAGTTATACATATATATACATATGCTTTTTCATATTCTTTTCCATTATGGTTTATTATAGCATATTGAATATAGTTCCCTGTGCTATACACTAGGACCTTGTTATTTTTATACATAGTAGTGTGTATCTGCTAATCCCAAACTCCTAATTTATCCCTCCCCCTGCCTTTCCCCTTTGGTAGCCATAAGTTTGTTTTCTATGTCTGTGAGTCTGTTTCTGTTTCATAAGTAAGTTCATTTGTGTCATATTTTAGATTCCACATATAAGTGATATCATACGGTATTTGTTTTTCTCTTTCTGACTTACTTCACTCAGTATGATAATCTCTAGTTCCATCCATATTGTTGCAAATGGCATTATTTCATTCTTTTTTATGGTTGGGTAGTATTTCCATTGTGTATATGTACACTACATCTTTTTTATCCATCCATCTGTCAATGAACATTTTGTTTGCTTCCATGTTTTGGCTATTGTAAATAGTGCTGCTATAAACATTGGGGTCCATATATCTTTTCAAATTATAGTTTTCTCCAGATATATGCCCAGGAGTGGGATTGCTGGATGATATGGCAACTCTATATTTAGTTTTTTAAGGAAGCTCCATACTGTTTTCCATAGTGGCTGCAACATAATTCCCACCAACAGTGTAGAAGAATTCCCTTTTCTCCACACCCTCTCCAGCATTTGTATTTGTGGACTTTTTAATGATGGCCATTCTGACCAGTGTGAGGTGGTACTCACTGCAGTTTTGATTTGCATTTCTCCAGTAATTAGAGATGTTGAGCATCTTCCAATGTGCCTGTTGTTCATCTGTATGTCTTCTTTGGAGAAATGTCTGTTTAGGTCTTCTGCCCATTTTTCGATTGAGTTGTTTGTTTTTTTGTTATTGAGTTGTATGAGCTGTTTGTATATTTGGGAAATAAAGCCCTTGTCGGTTGCATCATTTGCAAGTATTTTCTCCCAGTCCATAGGTTGTCTTTTCGTTTTGTTTATGGTTTCTCTTGCTGTGCAAAAGCTTGTAAGTTTGATTAGGTACCATTTGTTTATTTTTGCTTTTATTTATGTTGCTTTGGGAGATTCGCCTATGAAAACTTTGGTATGATTTATGTCAGAGAATGTTTTGCCTATGTTCTCTTCTAGGAGTTTTATGGTACCATGTCTTATATTTAAATCTTTAAGCCATTTGGGTTTATTTTTGTGTGTGGTATGAGGGGTGCTCTTACTTCATTGATTTGCATGCGGCTGTCCAACTTTCCCAACGCCACTTGCTGAGGAGACTGTCTTTGCTCCACTGTATATTCTTGCCTCCTTTGTTAAAGATTAATTGAATGTGGGTATGTGGGTTTCTTTCTGGGCTCTCTTTCTGTTCCATTGATCCAGTGTCTATTTTTGTGCCAGTACCATGCTGTTTTGATGACTTCTTTGTCTGAAGTCTGGGAGGGGTATGCCTCCAGCTTCTTTCTTCTTCTTCAGGATTGCTATGGCAATTCTGGGTCTTTCATGGTTTCATATAAATTTTAGGATTATTTGTTTTAGTTCTGTGAAAAATGTCATGGGTAATTTGATAGGGATCACATTCAATCTGTAGATTGCTTTGGGTAGTATGGCCATTTTAACAATATGAATTCTCCCAATCCAAGTTATCTCTTGTATTTTAACTTGTTCCTCTCTAAGTTGTTCCCCAAAGGCTAGTAACATATATGACTCCCCATTCCATTTTTTAAAAAGGCTGGGGGTATGGGTGTAGGCGAACATTATGCTCAATTCCTTGTTTCCCTCTGGCACACCTACTTTCTCATTTTTTTAAAATAAATTTATTTATTTTATTTATATTTATTTGGGGCTGCATTGGGTCTTTGTTGTTGTGCGCAGGCTTTCTCTAGTTGCGGCGACTGGGAACTACTCTTCGTTGCGCACGCGGGCTTCTCATTGTTGTGGCTTCTCTTGTTGCAGAGCACGAGTTCTAGGCACACAGGCTTCTGTAGTTGTGGCACGCGGGCTCAGAAGTTGTGGCTCACAGGCTCTAGAGAGCAGGCTCAGTAGTTGTGGCACACGGGCTTAGTTGCATCCGTGGCATGTGGGATCTTCCTGGACCAGGGCTCGAACCCGTGTCCTCTGCATTGGCAGGTGGATTCTTAACTACTGCGCCACCAGGGAAGCCCCTACTTTCTCATTTTATCTTCATTGCCGAATTCCTTGGCTCTTTCTTCACCTCTCATACACGCTTCTATATATTTCATTTGGATTTATATCTGTGTGGCTTCTCTGAAATTACTGTAGTAGGGTCATTAGTTTTAAATTGAATGGATCCTTTTCTGTGCTTATTTTTCTTATTAATCAGCATTTATTGATAGTTTATTATGTGCCAGATATTGTGCTAATAGCTTTATATACATTATCTAATTTAATCCGGACAATAACTCTATTAGATAAGTAATATTATTAATCTCTTTTTGCAAATGCTTATAAAGTTCTGGTGATGTGTCCAAGGTGTCATTGTCAGTAAGTGGCAAAACTAGGATTTACACCCAGGTCTGTCCAACTCCAAATCATTATGCAATCATTTGGCCTCACTCACCATTTTCTTTCTTTAAACTCCTCCTCCCATGGTTTAAAGGACAAAATTCTGTCTCAGTTTCCTTCCAGATTCTCTGGCTGCCTGTTCTCTAGTTCCTTTGTAGGTTTCCCCTCCTCTATCATCTCTCACTTAGCTGTGATTCAGTCCTCAGCCCTCATCTTTTCTCACTCTGCATTCTCTCCGTGGGTTATTTCATCCACTTCCTTGGTTTCGACTATGAATTAATTATATGTGGTGACTCTCAGATCTGAATCTCCGACCCAGATCTCTCTCCAACTGGCTTTAGGAATCTTTGATCAGATGTTTCAGAGGTACTTTAAATTCCAAACAAAAACTGAAATCATCATCTTGTCCCCAACACCTATATTTCCTCCTGAAGTCTTTGTCTTAGTGGATGGTGCCACTCACCATCCACCCAGTTACTGAGGTCAGAAATCTGGGAATGGGGACTTCCCTGGTGGTCCGGTGGCTAAGGCTCTGCGCTCCCAATGCAGGGGGGCCGGGTTCGACCCCTGGTCAGGGGACTAGGTCCCACATGCCTCAAGTAAGTGTTCACATGCCACAACTAAAAAAAAAAGATCCCACATGCGGCAACGAAGATCCCACGTGCCACAACTAAGACCCAGTGCAGCCAGATAAATAAATATTAAAAAAAAAAAAATCTGGGAATCAATGAGGACTTCTCTCTTTTCTCACCTTCCATATCCAAATACTTAGGAAATCCTATTGACTTTACCTCCTAAATATCTCTCGAATATTCCTTTTTCTTTTCCATTCCCATTTCTTCTGCTTAGTTTAGGCCTTTATCACTTGTTGCTCATTTTCCAGATTGCTGCCACAGCCAGCCTCCTCATTGCTTTTGCTGCCTGTCCATCTTGCCCTCTCCTTAGTCTCCCTTCCAAACAGAATTTCTCCCTACCACAGAATTTCTCTTTCTAAAATGCAAGTATAATGTAAACAACACACACACACACACACACACACACACACACACACACACCCCACACACACACTTATGCACAGAAAAGTTTCTGGAAGAATCTATAAATGGTGGTTAATTGAAGAGAGAGGAGCTGGATGTCTGAGGTGGAATGGAGACTTTTATTATATTTTTTTGTACTGATTCAAATATTATTTTACTATATATGTGTTACTTTTATTATATAAAAACTAGTTTTTAAAAATGACTTCTCTATACTTTGAGAAATTCTACATCTAAAAGTTTATCCTATTCTTGTACATACACATGAGCAAAAGTGACATATGTACATGGATATGATATAACCTAAATGCCAATAAATACTATAATGGCTAAGTACAAAAATAGTACAGACATACAATGAATTTCTATGCTGTCATGAAGAATGATGTGCTTTGTACTATGTACCTCTGTGTATTAATGTGCATGAACATGCAAAAGAGCATATTCTATGATATACCACTTGTATATCACAGAACATCTCTGAAAGATTTTTTAATATACTTAAACAGTAGTTGCTTCTAGGGAGGGACAAGGGGACAGGGGATATCTCCTATGTAGCATGGGAGGAAGCTTACTTTCACTGGCTTATAGTGTTTGAATTTTATACCATGTTTATGTATTAATCTATGCAAAATTTTTTAAATGCATATAATTTTAATAGGTAATATAATCCATTTCATGAAAAGAGGCACAATTCACTTGGATTGTCCTATACTGACTGGAAGCTATCTTGCTTCTCCAAGCTTCTTTATCGCTCATTCTTTGCAGATACACAGTTTTATGCAAAATGAAGGAACGTTATACTAGTAATGGTTTTAGTTTTGTATTCCCTGATAGTCTGGCTAAATATGGTTTTCTACATTGGTATACATGGTGTTACTGAAGGTCACTAAAGGTCACTCCTCTTACCCTCTCTTCCATGTTCACAAACACGTGATCTCTCTGTATTGTACTGATAAGCTCTTCAAAACACATAACATGCCCCTTAATTAGGACTTATGAATCAGAACAATTCCAAACCTGTATGTTAAATTTAAACATTACTCCCCTATTGAAAATCCTTCCAATCCTGTTCATTGCCTTTAGGATAAATTCTAAGCTTCTATTAATATCTATTATTATTAAAAATCTTACTCCTGCCTACCTATTCATCCCGAAAACTTGCTAGTCCACTCTCCTCCAGTTCTTTGCTTTGTCTTGTTGAATAACCTGCAGTAACCTGAATGTGTCCTACTTCTCAAGCCCCCATACTTTTACACATGTAGTTTATTCTGCCCCCAAACTCCTTTTTTCCACCCTCAGTCAACCTACTGACTGGTTACCCCTAAGTTCCAGCAGCCTGTGCTTGGTCACATGGTTTAGGAATCGGCTTATTGCTCATTTGTTTCTTTCCACACACTGTAAACTCATTGAGAACAGAAACATCTTGCTCATCTTCATAGCCCCAGTGCCTCAAGGCATTCAATATGTGTTTGAATGAATTTTGGGGAGTAACTGCTAAGATTGCATACATAGGGGAATAGGGTTTAACAGCCAGGGAGAGGAATTTGTATAATTACAAATAAGGAACCACTGTTCTTGTGCAAGGGAATGACGTGACAAAATGGACTGGGAGAGAGAGAGGCTGGAGGGGGAGAGATTAGATAGTCAGATGTTGGGAGTAAGTTGGGTATAAAGAAATGAGGACTAATATTAGGGCTGTGGCCCTGGGATGGGTAGGGAAAGCCTAAGGGGAAACTGGTTTGGGGAGAAGGAGAGTTTATAGGCAGAAACAGGCAATAATAGTAATAGCTACCATTTATTGAACATCTGTACCATGTACATGCTAAGTGTTTTACAGGCCTGGGTGGACCTTGAGCTTTTGCTGAGAGTTTAACAATGCCCCTCCCCCAGTGCATCTATTTGCTTTTGGGGTTTGATTGTTGTGGTTGGTGGATTCTGGTGGAATCCCTTGTATCTTTCTGCAGCCATGAATTTGTTTAGAAACTAATCCATCCCACAAAACAGAGGGAACAGGAACTCTGACCCCACTGAGATTTAAGGTTACAAAAACATGACTGATGGGACTTCCCTTGTGGCACAGTGGTTAAGAACCTGCCTGCCGATGCAGGTGACACAGGTTCTATCCCTGGTTCGGGAAGATCCCACGTGCCACGGAGAAACTATGCCCATGCACCACACTACTGAGCCTGTGCTCTAGAGCCCACGAGCCATAACTACTGAGCCCATGTGCTGCAGCTACTGAAGCCCGCATGCATAGAGCCTGTGCTCCACAACAAGTGAAGCCACTGCAATAAGAAGCCCGTGCACTGCAACGAAGAGTAGCTCTCGCTCGCCACAACTAGAGAAAGCCCAGGCGCAGCAACGAAGACCCAAAGCAGCTAAAAAATAAATAAATAAAATTAAAATAAATAAATAAACTTAAACAAACAAAAACAGCATGACTGATGAATGGGGAAGGCCCAGGCAAAGCAAGTTTTCAGGAAAGGACAATCAGATTCCTAACAGGAAAATCCCTACAGGGTAAAATGGACTTGGGCCAGTGACGCAAATTCAATTCAAAGGTCTAAAGGGGAGTCCCTTTGATAGTGTACTGAGTGGTGGTGACTCCGGAGGAGTGTATGCATGTGAATTGAATGAGCTTACCACTTGCAGAGCCAGGCAGTTTTGCCTTGGGTTTAGTCGAAATGGAGTATGTTTCCTCCCATTTCACTAAAGTTGTGCTGTCTGTGGAAACCTAGAGAGGTCTAAACTAAGGTCTTTAGGAGTCAGTAGACTAGGGTTTTATTCCTTCAGGATTTCTGGGGTGTAAGCCAAGAAACTGATACCAGTGCCGTTGATGGATTTCTAACTCTACTGAGTGGTGGATCTGTGGTTCCATTATTAGCAGTGGCAGCAGGTGCCTGGCTGTCCACACTGGGGCAGAGGCCAGAGGGCATGAATGACTTGGTCAGACTGGTGTCTCTGAGGGGCGGTCAGGGACCAGAAATTGGGCCCAGCTCAAAGTGTATTTTAGTCTCCTTTTCACCAATGGGCTGAAGTAACAAGCAGTAATCAGGCCTATCTATGGACATATAGGCGTCATGGGGATCCTCAAAAGCAGAGGCAGAAAGTAACCCCTGGAAAAGGCTGTAGCTTCTTATTTGTCAAACAGGTAGAGACTCAGCAACACCTGGAGTGTTGTTAGGAATACAATTCTCAGACCTACTGAATCAGAAAAACTGTATTTTAACAAGCCCTCCAAGTGATTCAAATAAATATTAAAGTTTGAGAATTACTGATAGAACATCACTGCAAAAGTAAAATCATTTAGACTGAGAAAGACAAACACTGTGTTAACTGAAAAAAAAAGTGCACAACCTAAAAGTTGAGAATTATGTTTTATTTGGCAGACTTACTGAGGACTTAAACCTGGGATACAGCCTCTCAGATAGCTCTGAGGGACTGTTCCAAGGAGAAAAGAGAGGAGCCAGTATATATAGGAGTTTTTGCTGTAAAAAAACCCCCCATGTATTCAAACATCAAAAGATTACTGCCATCTCAAGTAATGATTTTAGTACCTTTCTATGTATGGGAAGATGCAAGAGTCTGGGCTCATTGAAATTATTCTTTTGATATGCATTTTAACTATCTAGGGCCAGTATCCTGTTTTTCTCCATCCTGAATTCCCCTCAGGTTGCACCATCAGGGGCTGCTGCAGTAGCTAGCTGACGGTTTTATGGCTGCAACATCCTTTGTTTACTGAAATGGCAGGCGACATTCTTTTTCCACGGTGTGTGATATCACTTATATGTGGAATCAAAAAAATAAAAGAAACTAGTGATTATAACAAAAAAGAGACTCACAGATGTAGAGAACAAACCAGTGGGGAGAGGGAAAGGGGGAGGAGCAAGATAGGGGAAGGGGACTAAGAGGTACAAACTACTATGTATAAAATAAATAAGCTACAAGGATAAATAGTACAACACAGGGAATATAGCCAAACTTTATAATAACTATAAATGGAATATAACCTTTAAAAATTGTGAATCACTATGTTGTACACCTGAAACTTATATAATATTGGACATCAACTATACCTCAGTTAAAAAGTAAAATCATTTGAACTCAGGCTAACAACAACTTAGATATAGACTCTCTATAATCTATAATCCTCAGAACAACCCATTTTACTGACAGAGAAACTGAAGTCACTATGAGCTCTATGTTGGCAAATCCAAAGAACATCTCCATGCCCCTTCTCACTCAACCTCTCAGCATCGTTGGCCATGGACGACCACTACTTCTCGGGAACACTCTCTTCACATGGCTTCTATGACAACACACTCTCATGGTCTTCCTCCTATAGCATCAGGCAATCAGTCTCTTTTCCTGGCTCTTTTCTCCAACTTTCAAATGATGGAGCTCCAAAACTGGGACTTGCATCTCCTTCTTTCCTCTATCCTGATTCTCTCCCTAGGGGACCACTTCCCCTTCCATGGCTTTAAATACTGTCTACGGGCTTGTGACTCCCTAAACTCCAAACTTTCATCTAATTAGCTACTTCACATCTCTACTCGGCTCTCTAAAATATATCAAACATAATATATTCAAAGCAGAGCTCTTAATTCCCCACTCTGAAACTTGTTTCTCCTCAGTCTTCCCCACCCCAGCAAATGACATACCATCTACTCATCATCTATTTGCTTAGGTCCCAAACCCAGGAGTCATCCCTGATATCCTCTAAGACTAGTATAACTGTTGAGAATATAGACTCTGCCAAAGGCAAAGGTTTCCTGAAGAACTTTGCATCGAAGGTGGAGCCTTTTCCCACAATTAAGAGATCAAGGAATTTTGGTAAAAAGAATGGTAAAAAATTTGCCCCAAATGTTGGCTGTCAACTTTCATACTAGATCAAGCAGATTTTTCAACTGTGAGGTAGCCCAGGGCCATCCAAGGCCCCATAAATTGGCATCCAGATAAGTCTTTGCCTATGAAACAAGATAATATTTGTGAAAGTGCCTACTACAGTGCTTCAGGAAGTGTGATGGTGAAGAGGGCTTGGGACTGCTCAGACATACCCCAAGACTACAGGACAGATCTACCAGCAGTTGGTTTTCTAAGCCCTCAGACCCATCCATGTATTGCCAAAGTGTCATGTGGGACAGTGAGCATCAGATGACTTATTCAGTGTTGATGGGGTCTCTGCTGATTGAATTTGATGGACTGACTGATACATGAAGAGTCTTCTCTTCCCCCATCATCCAGACCTGAACACAGGCTAACTGTGCAAAGGCATAAAACAGGCTCTCTTCCTTACATGGGCTTCTGGGAGTTGATTAAGGGTTAATTAATTAATTATTTTTGTTTGTTTTAAGAACTGCTTGGTATCCCTGGGCACACAGACAGTACAACACAGTAGGGCTTAAGATATATAAAAAAGAGCCAAACAAAAAATTTTAATTCTCTAATTAATTAAGAGGCTAAGCCTGTTGAGAATAGCATTAAAAAAAATCAACACTGGCTCAAACCCTAGTGAGGTGGCCAGCTGAATGTGTTTATGCTGACCTTTGGCTAACAGAGTGGCTGTAACTAACTGAAGATGAACTATAGCTTGTCAGCTCAGTGGTTCTCAACCTTTCTATGTAACATCTCAACCATCACATTTCAACGAATATTATCAAACCTGCTTTAATACTGGGAGAAACTGTATCTGACAGAAGATACAAGAGACTCCAGAATGAACTCTGTATAAGGCTGAATAAGCCAGAACATTTTTCTTTTTAATCAAATAACTCAAACATAAAAAATAATAAAGGTGAAGCTTCTGGTTCTTTCCAAGATGGAATAAGACCACTACATCCTCCGTCTCCTATGGATTCAGCTAATAACTCTGGACACAACATGAAAAGCAACTACATGAGGATCTGGAAAGTAAAAAAAAGAAGATAAATTGTCAAGAAAAGTCAAAACTTAGAGAAATGAGCCATACAGATGGGAATTTTTTGTTTTTTAAAAAAATTTCCTCCTTTTTCTCATAGCTTTGACCGGAGGGCAGGTACCAGTTATAACACTGTGTGGTGGTGGCAGAAGAGGCTAAACTTGTAGTAGAAACCCCATCTTTCTAAAAAGAAGAAACAAGAAAAGAGGATTGAAGAGAGTATGTGTATGTGATCCTCATTTTTTTCCTCTCTTACCTTTTCTTTGAAATGGGGCCCTAGTTGTGGAAATGGGGCACAAAGCTGTACTTTGATGGTAATGTAGGCAATTAAAATTTCAGTTAAAATTCTATCTGGCCAGAGGAACTGGAAAAGGTGGCCCTGAGGGCCTGAGAGTGTGAGAGGACTCATGAGGAGGAGAGAACTGGAGAAGGGATCACTTAATTCTGTGTATGAACCTATACATGTCATGGGCTGATGTTGAACTGTGCTTGCGTGGGACAGACTGAAATCAGTACAGCAAAGGCTTTGAGAACTGAACTGAGATTGAAACTACTGCCCACAGAAGATGAAGCAGAACTAGCAATCTGACCCTAACTAGGTTGATTGTCTGCTATAATGAAAAAAAAAATCAACATTCTTAAGAGGATTTTAACTGGACCCAGACCTTATACAGCATAATATTAAAAATGCCTAGCATATAATCTAAAATTACTTTACATAAAAATAAAAGGTAAGTGTGATCAGTTCTCAAGGGACAATTAACAAATGTCAACCACAAGATGACCCAGATGTTGGAATTATCACACAGACTTTAAAGCAGCTATGGTAACTATGCTTCATGAGCTAAAGGTAAACATACCTGAAGTGAATAGAAAGATAGAAGTTCTTGGAAGAGAAATTAAAACTGTAAAAAAGAACCAAATAGAAAACTTTTTAAATTGAAAAAATACAGCACATGAAATTTAAAAATTCATTTGATGGGCTAACAGTAGAATGGAGATTATAAAAGAGAGAATTAATGAACCTGAAAATAGATCAATAGAATGTATTCAATCTGAAGAACAAAGAGAAAAACAGGATGAAAAATGAACAGTATCTCAGGTTTCTGTGGAATAAAAAAATTTTTTTAAATTTTAACATTTATGACATTGGAGTTCCAAAGAAGAGGAAAGACAGATTGATGCAGAAATATGTTAGAAGAAATAATAGGTTAAAACTTCCCAAATTTAATGAAAGATATAAATTTGCAGATTCAAGAAGCTTGGTGAACTCCAAACAGGAAAAACTAAAACAACAACAACAAAAAAAACAAAACCCAAAACCCCCCAACCGCACACATGAAGACACATCATAATTAAACTGCTAAAAAAAATATATAAAGAAAATTCTTGAAAGCAGCTAGAGAAAAATGAAATATAGTGGACACAGAGATGAACAATTATTTGAATTACAGCAGATTTCTCATCAGAAATGTTACTGAGTCCAACCTTGTACTGCTTGTTGCACAACAGGCCAATAAATCAAGAGATGATGTGTTGGGGCAAAGAATAACAATTTAATTCAGTAAGCCAGCAGACAGAGAATATGGTGGACTAGTGTCCCAAAGAACCATCTTACCTGAGTTAGAATTCAGGCTTATTTTATACTAAAAGGGGAGGGGGTGAAGTTGGTTACTGCAAACTTCTTAGTGTAGGAACCCTTGTTCTTGCAGCTGTCCACCTAGGTCTGGTCAAAATGTTCCTATAAACCTCCAACAAGACAAATGTTATTCTCTGTTCTGCAACTTTTTAAAGGAAAAGTGTTATACCTTTAAAGGTCAGAGCCTTGAGAATGGACTATCCTGTATATTTCAGGCTATAGGCAACATTCTTTTGCAAAAGGTGCAAAGCCAGCATGACTAGGCACAGGCAACAGAGCACAAAGGTTAGAGCATATTGAATAGATACAATATGGAGTCAGGTTTGTTCATCTCTGTTACAGAAACTGTGGAGGCTAGAAAACAGTGGACCAAAATCTTTAAAGTACTAAAATATCTGTCAACCCAGAGTCCTACATTCAACAAAAATATTCTTCAGTAATGAAGGCTAAATAAAGACATTTTTGGGAATTCCCTGATGGTCCAGTGGACTTGGTGGTTTCACTGCCGTGGCTCAGGTTCAATCCCTGATCAGGGAACTAAGATCCTGCAAGCTGTGCAGCACAGCCAAAAAAAAAAAAAAAAAAAAAAGACATTTTCAAATGAAAGAAAACTAAGAAAATTTGTCATCAATGGACATATTCTAAAAGAACAGGAAGAAAGGAAGTTCTTCAAGCTTGAGGGAAACTTGGAAATTTAAGAATAAAGGAAGACCAACAGGAGTGGTAAATAGCTAGGTAAATATAAAAGTCTATTTTTCATCTCTCATGTTTCTTTAATATATATGACTGAGTGAAAGCAAAAATAATATCATTGTCTGTTGGAGTTTTCAAATGTTCCTATAATACATATGACAGCTATAATATAAAGGAGAAAGGGTAAAGAGGCCTATATGGTTTAAAGCTTCTACATATTATTTGAGACAGTAAAATATTTACTCTGAGTAAACTGTGAAAAGTTAGATATATATATACTGAATTTCCTAGAGCAACCCCTAGAATAAAAATCCAAAACAATATAGCCAAAAGGCCAATAGATAAAGTAAAATAATAAAAAATATTCAAATAATCAAAAAGAAAGCAGAGCAGTGGGGGACAAAAACAGCAAAAGAAATAGAAAGGAAAAGCAGAAAACAAATAATAAAATGGTAACCCTAAATCCAGTAATATTAATAATTATATTACATGTAAATTGTCTAAATATACCAATTAAAAGGCAGAGATTATCAGACTGTATTTTAAAAAGACCACATCACGGTTGCACAACATTGTAAATTGTACTAAATATCACTGAATTGTTCACTTTAAAAGTGTTAATTTTATATTATTATATTTCATTTCAATAAGTGATTTCTTAAAATTACCACAACATACGCTACATACAAATACAGTTGACTTTTGAACAATGAGGAGGTTGATCCTTATATAACTTAGAGTGGCCCTGCGTATCCATGGATTCAACCAACCACAGACCATGTATTTACTATTGAAAATTATCTGCATATAAGTGAACTCATGCAGTTCAAACACACATTGCTCAAGGGTCAACTGTAACCCACTTTAAAGACACAGATAGGTTAAAAGTAAAAGTATAGAAAGGGATATAATCTGCAAACACTAATCAAAAAGAAAGCTGGCAGGAGAAAAGGAATGGCTCTCCTTTACAGATAAATGCCAGTTAATAAATGTAGAGGGAATGAAGGAAATAGAAAATTATCATTATGAGATGACTGTATTAATTGTCACTGACAAGATTCACCAATCATGCTAAAATTAATGGGAGAAAATTTGAGGAGAAATTAGGTATGTGAATAGTTTCAATGTATCTTCCCCCAGATATTTATTTATTACAAAGCAGAAAATAGTCAATTCTCAGTGGAGAAATCTTGCAGACACCACCTAAATCAAATGATCAAGTTAGACATCACCAGTAATAAGACATATTGACATCATGTACCTGCAGATATAATGTACTGAGAAGGGCACATCATGCTGAAAGACGTAAAACCTCAATCTAATGATGAGAAGACATCAAACACAAATCAAGGAATATTTTACAAAATAACTGACAGGTACTGTTCATTTAAAGTGTCAAAATCATGAAAGACAAGGCAAGAATGATGAACTTCCACAGACTGGAGAAGCCTAAGAAGATATACAATTAAGTGTTCTGTGGGATCCTGGAATGGATCCTGGAACAGAACAAGGACATTGGCCAAAAGCTAATAAAAGTCAAATAAAGTGTACAGCTTAGTCAGTAATCTTGTACCAAGGTTAACTTCTCAGTTTTTATCATCATATCACAGTTACGCAAGATGTTAACATTAGGGAATGTTGGATGAAGGATATGTGGGAAATCTCTGTATTATTTTTGGAATTTTTCTGTAAGTCTAAAATTACTTCAAAATAAAAAGGGTTAAACATTTTTTAAGTGAAAGAAAGGAAAGAAAGAAAGAAGGAAGGGTAGAAGGAAGGAAGGAAGGGGGGTAGGTAGTGGCTATATTAATGTCAGATAAAGTAGACTTCAGAACAAGGAATATTACCAGCAATAAAGAGGGACATTAAATAATGACAAGAGTCAATTCAATAAGAAGACATAACAGGGGCTTCCCTGATGGTGCGGTGGTTAAGAATCCACCTGCCAATGCAGGGGACACGGGTTCGAGCCCTGCTCCAGGAAGATCCCACATGCCGCGGAGCAACTACACTTGTGCGCCACAACTACTGAGCCTGCACTCTAGAACCCTCAAGCCACAACTACTAAGCACATGCACCACAACTACTGAAGCCCTCACACCTAGAGCCTGTGCTCTGCAACAAGAGAAGCCTGCGCACCACAACGAAGAGTAGCCCCCACTCGCCGCAACTAGAGAAAGCCTGTGTGCAGTAATGAAGACCCACAGCAGCCAAAAATAAATAAATTTTTAAAAAAGAAGACATAACAATCCTAAACGTGCATGCAACTAACAATAGAGCTTCAAAATACATGAAGAAAAAATGGGTAGAACTTGAAAGGATAGATAGAGAAATTCACAATTACATTTGAAGATATCAACACTCCTCTCTGAGTAGTTGATAGAACCAGTAGAAGGAAAATCAATAAGGATATGTATGACCTAAACAACATTATCAACCAATTTGACATAACTGGCATTTTCAGAGCATTCCACTCAGCAGCAGATGAATACATATTTTTTGTGTGAGAGATTCTGCAAAATTAGAACACACTTAGAGACTTATGCCTTTATCTGAGATTATCAAGAACACATACCTCTTATAGGGAATCAGGGTTAGCCAGGACACCTGTGACAAACCCAAGCTTTTGTCAGAGATTCTAAGTATCTAAGTGTAAGCTACTCAGGGATTTTTAAATAAATTTAGCCAACTGGAAGCCTCCCCTGATGTATCCCCTGATACCTGCCTGGTATCTCCCAGGGCATTGGTGGCTCTACATGGTTGCTTTCTGCTTTGACGTTTGCTGTGATTTCCATGAAAGGAAGCACCTCCACTAAATTAATACACTATCTGGTACATAATCTAAATCAGTTTATCAAGAAACCAGCAAATGTGCCAGGCCTAGCAGCCATCTTCCTACTCTCATTTTTTCTTTTAAAACCCAGATGTGTGTGTATGCCTATGTGTGCACATATCATTTTACTTTTCTGAATCTTATAACAGAGCTTCAGATGCTATCAGCTTCATCTATCATCAGATATGTTAAACTGTTATGTAGTTGTGGTAGACAAAATAATGTCCCTCCCAAAGATGGTCATGTCTCAGTCCTTGGCATTTGTGAATATGTTACCCCATGTGGTAAAAAGGACTATGTGATGTGACTAAATTAATTTTTTTTTTTAAATTAATAATTTTGAGATGGGGAAATTATCCTGGATTATCTGAGTGGGCCCAATGTAATCACAAGGGTCATTATAAGAGGGAGACAAGAGACAAGAGAGGTGAGAGTCAGAAAAGGAGGTGTAGGGAATTTCCCAGTGGTCCAGTGGTTAGGCACTTTCACCACCTGGGCCTGGATTCAATCTCTGGTCGGGGAACTAAGATCCTGCAAGTTGCGTGGCACCATCAAAAAATAGGAGATACAACAACAGAAACAGGGTTGGAGTGTGTGCTCTGAAGATGAAGGATAAAGGCCATGAGCCATGGAATGCAGTCAGTCTCTAGAAGCTGAAAAAGGCAAGGAGCCTCCTGAAGGAATATAGTTCTGCCGATACCCTGGTTTTAGTCCTGTGAGACTCATTTCAGACGTCTGACTTCCAGAACTGTAAGATAATAAATTTATGTTGTTTTAAGTCACTAAGTTTATGGCCTCATAAAACTAATACAGTAGTCAAATTTATCAATCTTTCTCTTTATAGCTTTCTAAGTTTGGGTTCATGTTCAGAAAGACCTTTGCCACTCTGAGATTATAAACCTTTTCCCCATGTCTCATTTGAAACTTCCATGGTTTTAGATTTTATTAGTTTAATAGATTGACTAATTAAAGGAACCAGCCAGAGGTCTGTATCTTGTATTGATATAATAGAAGAAGGAAACATAGATGGAAGAGTCTTTATCTGTTTGATCTTTGGACTGGGCCTGTCTTTCTCTATAGGAATCTGCTAGCATAGGTAGGGATGGTCATTTATTGTCTGTCTAGCTGACACTGAAGCCTGCAAATCCTAGGCTTGGGGCATAGAGTGCTGGGGAGAGTGAAGGACTGAGGGAGCCAGAGCTCTCCCTGTGAGAAAGGATGTGTTTCTTGAGGTTGGAGTGGGGAAGACGAATGTCCCATATTCCCGTAAAGAGACTCAGTACTTTGTTTGGGGGTGGCAAATTATGCTCAGAGACTGAGATTGTTCTTGTTAAATATTTTATTTAACACAGGTTCACTGCGGGAATTACAATGATTTCACAAGCCAATAGCATACAGGATAGTGTCTCTTAATAAGCCAGTAAAGAAACAACATACACCAAACCAATATAGATTGCTCCAGGCAAGGGGAGATGAAAAGAATAAAGTCCAAATTTAGTTGAGGGAATACCTTTTCTATGAGCTTTGATTTCTTGTTAGAGTTAACATCCGACGCCAGCACAAAAATAAAAGTCCCTGGTTGCTAAAGCACGTTGCTAGGGAACGATGGTGGTTGTGTTGGCAGGCTGGCTGATCTCCCAGCAGTTGGTCACCACTGCCAATAAAGAAGTTGCCTTTACCAAAGCAGCCAGTGCCCCAAGGTCTTCGGAGAACTAGGTTAATAAAGAGTAGCTCTGCCCAGACAAAAATCTCGGTACTCATAGTCTAAATGTTCCCTGGCCATAGTTCCTTCTCCACATCTTCTACGGAAAAGCCCCCTTCCGGATCCCTCAGCCACTAAGCTACTGACTGCTTATCAACAACAGATGAGATGATGACATCCTGACACAGCTTACTTCATTCTCATATGAAAACAACTTTACTTCTAAAAACAACATTTTTTGTCTTAGTCATAAACAAGTAGATTAAAACAACTTCACCTAGGTGATAAACACCTGGATTTGAAATCATATCAAACCAATACGCAACACTGGGACAAGCACATCAACTGGAGGACAGGGAAAGAAGGCCCCTGGGAACAGGGCCAGACAGATAACTCACGAGGCCCAATGCAAAATGAAAAAGTGGGACCCATTCTTCAAAAATCAGGAAAAAAAGTGTTGTCAAAGGTGCTAAAATAGAAAACGTTTTCCCTTCTTCTAGTCCCTTGACTTGTGTTTTTTCACTTACTACTTAATGTCATTCTAAGTAAAGCTTGAATTTTAAATTGTTAACATAATTTTACCATTCAGCTTTATATTGTGCAAATGCCAGTTTTAAATGTAAATATATCAGCATTTAACTAACACATCAGTGGAATCACCAAAATTACACAATTTTTATTTTGTAATTTGTACATGCATACACATAGTTGATCCTCACTATTTTTAGATTCTGTGTTTGTGAATTTGCCTACTAGCTAAAATTTATTTGTAACCTCAAAATCAATACTCTCAGCACTTTTGGTCATTCATGGACATGTGCATGCACAGTTTGGGAAAAACTGGAATTGGACAACATGCATACTCCCTCCCAGCAAACCTTTTAAGGAAGGTTTAGGGAAGATCCCACATGCCAGCAAACCTTTTAGGTTTGTTGACCTAAAACAAATAGACTGCCAGATATTTCTCCAGCAAAGATGGGTTTATTCGGAAACAGCAGAGAATTGCAATTCGAGGTCTGTGAACATGGTGTGCCATGTGCAAGCCCCCACATGGCAATGGAAGGGTACTTGACAAGGAGGAAAAGGAAATTGGGAGGGCTGTAGCAAACAAAGAGTCCATGGCTTTTCATTGGCTCCTTGCTGAGAAAGCAGAGGAGTCTTCCTTTTTCCTTTTGGGCTCTGCCATCATCCCAGGGGTGACAGCTTCCCCTTCTAGTCCCCCACTCTATTCAACTGAGGTTTCTGTTTATTAATTTTCTTACAGGTTGAAAGAGGTGAAGTTCTGCTTTCTTGTTTTAGGTCTCAAACTGTAAACAAGTGTCTTTTTTGTGGCCTATTTAGTGTCACATTTTTTGCATTTTTGTGGTTTTTGTTCATGATTTCACTGTTTCAAGTGACCCCCAAGTGTAGTGCTGAAGGTTCAAAGGGCAAGAAAGCTGTGATGTGCCTTATGGAGAAAATATGTGTGCTAGATAAGCCTCCTTTAGGCATGAGTTAGTGCAGTTGACTGTGAGTTCAATGTTAATGAATCAATACTGTATGTTAAATAAAGTGTCTTTAAAGAGAAACACACATAAAATAAGGTTATGTATTGATCTGTTGATGAAAATGTGATCAGAAGCTTGCAGGAACCTAACTCTGTATTTCCCTTGGGAGCACTGTGGTTCAGTATTCACCAATTCCGTGTTTGTGGTAACTTTCTAGACCATAACTACCGTGAATAACAAGAATCAATTGTATTTCGTTCTTACCAGAGCAGTGGAAACACTGTACAAAACTAACACAACTGCTTTAACTCCTGTGATATAGTGACCTATAATAAGAAATATATATTTGGTCTTTGTCCCCATTTCTGGCACAGAGATCTTAAAACTCTTGGAATTTCCTAAGTGATGAGGATGACAAAGATACCTTTTTTTATGTTATTGAGGTGACTACTGGCCCCACCTAAGGAAGGGGGCTGATTGTCAGGAGAACAAACCATGTGATTAGAGGGAAGGAAAGGACAAGGAGGGAAGGGAAGGGAGGGAAAGAGGAGCTAGAGGTTGAATCCATCGCCAGTCATCAATGATTTGATCAATCTGCTTGTGAAACAAAACCTCCATAACAGAGAAGGACAGAGTTTGGAGAGCTTCCAGGCTGGTGAACCAGAGTGCTTCCACTATGATGATAGAAGCTCCTTTGTTTGGGATGGCACCCTGTGTATTGATGTCTGTCAACTGAAAAAAAAATTCACAACGTAAAAGCTGTGAGCTGAGTTTATTCAGTGTCTTACTGACAACTATAGCCTGGGAGACAGCCTCTCAGATAGCTCTGAGAAACTGTTCAAAAGGTAAGGGGGGAGGTCAGTATGTATGTGATTTTGGCAAAGGGTGTAGGTGATTTTGGCGAAGGGTATAGGTGCAATCAAGCACATATCTCAGGCTTCCCTGGTGGCGCAGTGGTTGAGAGTCTGCCTGCCGATGCAGGGGACACGGGTTTGTGCCCCGGTCCGGGAAGATCCCACATGCAGTGGAGCGGCTGGGCCCGTGAGCCATGGCCGCTGAGCCTGCGCGTCCAGAGCCTGTGCTCTGCAACGGGAGAGGCCACAACAGTGAAAGGCCCACGTACCACAAAAAAAAAAAAAAAAAAAAAAAAGCACACATTTCAGTAGAATGTTGCTGCTAGTCATAAGGAACTCAGTTAGATAGCTTAGATAGCTTAATTAACAGTTCTGTTGCAGGAAGGGGGACCCCTTCCAGGGCCCCAGAGTGGGCTCTTGTCTAACACTCAGAAACGAATTGTCCAAGGAGACACACGTGCTGACAAAGCAAGAGACTTGACTGGGAAGGGACGCCCGGGCAGAGAGCAGGAGGGTAAGGGAAACCAGGAGGACTGCTCTGCCATGTCGCTCGCAGACTCGGGTTTTATGGTGATGGGGTTAGTTTCTGGTTGTCTCTGTCTAATCATTCTGATTCAGGGTCCTTCCTGGTGGTGCATGCATTGCTCAGCCAAGATGGATTCCAGCGAGAAGGATTCTGGGAGGTTGGTAGGACATATTGATTTGCGTCTCCTCCCTCCTTTTGACCTTTCTTAAATTCTTCCAGTTGGTGGTAGCTTGTTAGCTCTGTGTTCCTTACCAGGACCTCCTGTTGTAAGATAACTTGTGCAAACGGCTACTATCTTGTCTGGCCAGGGTGGACGGTTTTGGTCAGTGTTTCCCCTAACAGTTTTAGTGACTTTCTAAGAATGGGAAGATGCAAGAATGCAGATTCACAAAAAATTTCTCCTGAAAATAGCTAACTATCTGAAGGCCTGTTCTGCCAGTTTTTCCAGAGCACAGAATGCCTAATTCCTGATCTCCACCCTGAATTCCTTACAGGGTGTGTTGAAGGTCAGTGACTGAGAGGCTAATGACTTAATGCTTGTAGAACCGATGCTGAAAACTGGGCCTCTGTGCATCGGTGCCAAACTGAATCTTGGAGACAGAGTTTTGGGTGAAGTAGAAAAGAATAGCTTTATTGTTTTGTCAGGCAAAGGGCTCATGCCCTCAAAACTATGTGTCCCAAGCCAGGGGGGATTTGGTGAGGAGTTTTATAGCAGTGGTTCAAGGGCGGGGTTGCTGATAAGGATCAGGGTGTGTGCAGGACCTGCATTCCTTTAATCTGGCCTCAGGTGGTCTCCTGAGGAACTTCTGTGATTCTCAAGGTTATCAAACTGTGCCCTTCTCTCTGTAATGAAGAATGCTTCTGTCAAGTAGTTAACATCTTCCAGCTGTTGGGGGTTTCAGTTCTGCAGAAGGGCTCAAAGATATTGTTATGTGTATCCCTTGAGGAGGAACCAGGACTCTGCCCCAAGGCTGCACTATTTTTTCTTGATTCCTCCTCCCTTGTCTCTGCATCCCCTCCCTTCCCTGATTAGCAACTGTTTGAACCCGCCTTTTGGTACTCAGGGAAGTTTATGGAGGCTGAAGGATATTCCCTACAAACAAGAAATGGGGGACACAGAAAGGCTTCTGTGCCCAGGAGCTCCACAGGGTTCTGCTCGGTTTCAGAACCAGATGGTGAGTAACCTTCTTTAGTTGGTATATCTCTTCATCTGGTTATTGAGTCATACCCTTTAATACCCTTTGTAAGAAACTGGTAATCTAGTGAGCTAACTAGTTTCTTGAGTCCTGTGAGCTGCTCTAGCAAACTAATTGAACCCAAGAAGGCGGTTGTGAGAAACTCTGATTTATAACCAGAAGCATGGGTAACAACCAGGATTTGCAGTTGGCACTGGAAATGGAAGGCAGTCTTGTAGGACTGAACCCTTAACCTGTGGGAACTGATGCTATCTCAGGGTAGATAGTGTCAGAACTGAATTGAACTGTAGGATACCAAGCTGTGTTGGAGAATTGCCTGATGTGCAGAAACTCCCCACATGCTGTAATCGGTGATTAGAATTGTTAATTCTGGATTTCCCTGGTGGCGCAGTGGTTAAGAATCTGCCTGCCAATTCATGGGACATGCGATTGATCCCTGGTTCGGGAAGATCCCGATTCTTAGCAGAGAAACTAAGCCCATATGCCACAACTACTGAGCCTGTGCTCTAAAGCCCACAAGCCACAACTACTGAGCCTGCATGCCATAACTACTGAAGCCCACGCGCCTAGAACCCGTGCTCCACAACAAGAGAAGCTACTGCAATGAGAAACCCACGCACCACAACGAAGAGAGCCCCTGCTCCCGCAACTAGAGAAAAGCCACGCACAGCAACGAAGACCCAGTGCAGTAGGGGAGAGTCAAGATGGCGTACTAGGAAGATGTGGAATTCGCATCTCTTCACAACTAGGGTATCTACCAGGCACCGGTGAGGGACCACGGACACCTAAGGGGACAGGAGGAACCCCCAGCAACCGGATAGGACGTGCAGCGTGGGGGGAGTGAAGGGGGAGGAGAAGTGGAGGTGAGATGGGACTGGCACCCCTGAGGGGAAGCTGGGGGAGGGGAAGGGATCCCACTCCAAAGGGGTAAATTGGGGAACCACTGGGAGGGCAAAGGATCAAAAGGGAGCATGGCCAGGGCTCCCCTGCCCACTTGGGCCCCTAGGAACCTGCTGAGATCCCGGGCCTGATCCTCTGCCCACCTGGGACCCCTCCAGCCGTGCTGGTCCTGAGGGAGTGGGGGGCGGGGAGCAAAACTAAAGGCCGGACTCCCAGGAATGGCACCCCTGAGGGGTGGCTGGGGGAGGGGAGGTGTTCCTACATCCAGCGGGACCCACCCATGGTTAGGGGTCCATCGGCGACGGGGGAGACCCTGAGGGAGACAGTGGGGGAGGGGGGCAAAGGAACGGAAGGGAACATGGCCAGTGTGTTCCCTGTCCACTTAGGCACTGGGGACCCTGCTGGGCTCCCAGGCCTAATCCTCTGTCCTCGGAGCCTCCCTCCAGCAGTGCAGAACCCAAGCCCCACCCCTACACCCCCACCCAGGGCCCTAAATCTACACTCGGAGACCCCCTCTGAGACCCCCTCTAACCACACTGGGCCTAAACCCCACCCACACACCCTCACTCAGGGCCCTACCTCCAAACTCCAGGACTCCACAATCCAGACGCCCTCCTTTCGTCGTGCTGCCTCTCTCCTTCCGCTCAGGTCCTAAGCAGAGACCCTGCCCCACACTTGAATGTTGCCCCGCCTACGCCCCGCCGCCAGAGCCTTTTCTAGCTACGTGGGTCCAGAGCCTAGGCCCCACCCCACGCTCAAACGTTACGTCACCCTCCCCCACCAGCCTAGGTCCCGCCCCACCCTAAACCCCACCGCTGCCTAAGTTCCACCCCAGCCTAAACTCCGCCCCCATACCCAAGGCTTTTTTTTCTTCTTTTTTCCTCTTTTATTTATTTATTTATTTTTTAAGGTAACTTGTATCTTTTTTTTTTTAACATCTTTATTGGAGTGTAATTGCTTTACAATGATGTGTTAGTTTCTGCTTTATAACAAAGTGAATCAGTTATACATATACATATGTTCCCATATCTCTTCCCTCTTGCGTCTCCCTCCCTCCCACCCTCCCTATCCCACCCCTCTAGGTGGTCACAAAGCACCGAGCTGATCTCCCTGTGCCATGCGGCTGTCTCCCACTAGCTATCTATTTTGCGTTTGGTAGTGTATATATGTCCGTGCCACTCTCTAGCTTTGTCACAGCTTACCCTTCCCCCTCCCCATATCCTCAAGTCCATTCTCTAGTAGGTCTGTGTCTTTATTCCTGTCTTACCCCTAGGTTCTTCATGACATTTTTTCTTCTTAAATTCCATATATATGTGTTAGCATACGGTATTTGTCTTTCTCTTTCTGACTTACTTTACTCTGTATGACAGACTCTATGTCCATCCACCTCATTACAAATAGCTCAGTTTCGTTTCTTTTTATGGCTGAGTAATATTCCATTGTATATATGTGCCACATCTTCTTTATCCATTCATCCGATGATGGACACTTAGGTTGTTTCCATCTCCTGGCTATTGTAAATAGAGTTGCAATGAACATTTTGGTACATGATTCTTTTTGAATTATGGTTTTCTCAGGGTATATGCCTAGTAGTGGGATTGCTGGGTCATATGGTAGTTCTATTTGTAGTTCATACCTCCATACTGTTCTCCATAGTGGCTGTACCAATTCACATTCCCACCAGCAGTGCAAGAGTGTTCCCTTTTCTCCACACCCTCTCCAGCATTTATTGTTTCTAGATTTTTTGATAATGGCCATTCTGACTCGTGTGAGGTGATATCTCATTGTGGTTTTGATTTGCATTTCTCTAATGATTAGTGATGTTGAGCATCTTTTCATGTGTTTGTTGACAATCTGTATATCTTCTTTGGAGAAATGTCTATTTAGGTCTTCTGCCCATTTTTGGATTGGGTTGTTTGTTTTTTTGTTATTGAGACGCATGAGCTGCTTGTAAATTTTGGAGATTAATCCTTTGTCAGTTGCTTCATTTGCAAATATTTTCTCCCATTCTGAGGGTTGTCTTTTGGTCTTGTTTATGGTTTCGTTTGCTGTGCAAAACCTTTGAAGTTTCATTAGGTCCCATTTGTTTATTTTTGTTTTTATTTCCATTTCTCTGGGAGGTGGGTCAAAAAGGATCTTGCTGCGATTTATGTCATAGAGTGTTCTGCCTATGTTTTCCTCTAAGAGTTTGATAGTTTCTGGCCTTACATTTAGGTCTTTAATCCATTTTGAGCTTATTTTTGTGTATGGTGTTAGGAAGTGATCTAATCTCATACTTCTACATGTACCTGTCCAGTTTTCCCAGCACCACTTATTGAAGAGGCTGTCCTCTCTCCACTGTACATTCCTGCTTCCTTTATCAAAAATAAGGTGACCATATGTGCGTGGGTTTATCTCTGGGCTTTCTATCCTGCTCCATTGATCTATATTTCTGTTTTTGTGCCAGTACCATACTGTCTTGATTACTGTAGCTTTGTAGTATAGTCTGAAGTCAGGGAGCCTGATTCCTCCAGCTCCGTTTTTCGTTCTCAAGATTGCTTTGGCTATTCGGGTTCTTCTGTGTTTCCATACAAATTGTGAAATTTTTTGTTCTAGTTCTGTGGAAAATGCCAGTGGTAGTTTGATAGGGATTGCATTGAATCTGTAGATTGCTTTGACTAGTATACTCATTTTCACAATGTTGATTCTTCTAAGAACATGGTATATCTCTCCATCTATTTGTATCATCTTTAATTTCTTTCATCAGTGTCTTATAATTTTCTGCATACAGGTCTTTTGTCTCCTTAGGTAGGTTCATTCCTAGATATTTTATTCTTTTTGTTGCAGTGGTAAATGGGAATGTTTTCTTGATTTCACTTTCAGATTTTTCATCATTAGTGTATAGGATTGTGTATAGGATTAGTGTATAGGATTTTACCTTATTGATTCACTGTTATTGATTCCTTTATATTTTTATTCTTCCTAACAAGTCTTTTATTTTTCTAATTTTGTCTTATTCTTTATACTTTGTTATTGTTCTCTCCTTTTGGCTTCTTCCCCCCCCCCCCACACACACCCCTTTTTCTTTTCCTTTTTCTATTGTGGTTTCATTTTACCTGTTGCAGCTGTTTCAATTATAGTTTTATTTTTCCTAATATATTTTTTATCTTTCAAATTTTATTTTGTTTTTTATTCTTTGATATTGTACTGCTCCTTTTTTTCTTTCTTTCTTCCTTTTTTTTTTCTTTTTTTTTTTTAACCACACCATGAAACTTGTGGGATCTTTATCCCAAGCCAGAGGTCAGGCCAAGCTCCTGTGGTGGTAACTCTGTGTCCACACTGGTGGACTAACAGAGAACCTCAGACCCCAGGGAATATCAGTCGAAGTGAGGACTCCCGGAGGTCCTCATCTCAGCACCAAGACCCAGCTCTATCCAACAGCCTGCAAACTCAAGTGCTGGATGTCGCAGGCCAAACAACCAGTGAGACAGGAATACAGCATACTCATCCAAAAAATAAATTTGGATGGTGAATTCCATCAAACATTTAGAGAAGAGATAACACTTATCCTTCACAAACACTTCCAAAATATAGCAGGGGGAGGAACACTCCCAAACTCATTCTATGAGGCCACCATCACCCTGATACCAAAACCCAACAAAGATGTCACAAAAAAAGAAAACTACAGGCCAATATCTCTGATGAACATAGATGCAAAAATCTTCAACAAACTACTAGCAGACAGAATCCAACAGCACATTAAAAGGATCATACACCATGATCAAGTGGGGTTTATCCCAGGAATGCAAGGATTCTTCAATATATGCAAATCAATCAATGTGATACACCATATTAACAAATTGAAGGATAAAAAACATATGATAATCTCAATAGATACAGAAAAATCTTTCGACATAATTCAACACTAATTTATGATAAAAACTTTCCAGAAAGTAGGCATGGAGGGAACCTACCTCAACATAATAAAGGCCATATATGAAAAACCACAGCCAACATTGTTCTCAATGGTGAAAAACTGAAACCATTACCTGTAAGATCAGGAATAAGACATGGTTGCCCACCCTCACCACTATTATTCAATGTAGTTTTGGAAGTTTTAGCCATAGGAATCAGAGACGAAAAAGAAATAAAAGGAATCCAAATTGGAAAAGAAGACATAAAACTGTCACTATTTGCAGATGACATGATAGTATACCTAGAGAATCCTAAAGATTATACCAGATAACTGTGAGAGCTAATCAGTGAATTTGGTAGAGTAGCAGGATACAAAATTAATGCACAGAAATCTCTTGCATTCCTATACACTAATGATGAAAAATCTGAAAGTGAAATTAAGGAAACACTCCCATTTACCACTGCAGCAAAAAGAATAAAATACCTAGGAATAAACCTACCTAAGGAGACAAAAGACCTGTATGCAGAAAACTATAAGACACTGATGAAAGAAATTAAAGATGATACAAACATATGGAGAGATATACCATGTTCTTAGATTGGAAGAATCAACATTGTGAAAATGAGTATACTAGCCAAAGCAATCTACAGATTCAATGCAATCCCTATCAAACTACCAATGGCATTTCTCACAGAACTAGAACAAAAAATTTCACAATTTGTATGGAAACACAAACGACTCTGAATAGGGCTTCCCTGGTGGTGCAGTGGTTGAGAGTCCACCTGCTGATGCAGGGGGCGTGGGTTCGTGCCCTACTCTGGGAGGATCCCACATGCCACAGAGCGGCTGGGCCTGTGAGCCATGGCCGCTGAGCCTGTGTGTCCGGAGCCTGTGCTCCACAATGGGAGAGGCCACAGCAGTGAGAGGCCCTTGTACCGCAAAAAAAAAAAAAAAAAAAAAAGACTCCGAATAGCCAAAGCAATCTTGAGAAAGAAAAACGGAGCTGGAGGAATCAGGCTCCCTGACTTCAGACTATACTACAAAGCTACAGTAATCAAGACAGTATGGTACTGGCACAAAAACAGAAATATAGATCAATGGAACAGGATAGAAAGCCCAGAGATAAACCCACGCACATATGGTCACCTTATTTTTGCTAAAGGAGGCAAAAATATACAATGGAGAAAAGACAGCCTCTTCAATAAGTGGTGCTGGGAAAACTGGACAGCTACATGTAAAAGAATGAAATTAGAACACTTCCTAACACCATACACAAAAATGAACTCAAAATGGATTAAAGACCTAAATGTAAGGCCAGACACTATGAAACTCTTAGAGGAGAACATAGGCAGAACACTCTATGACATAAATCGCAGCAAGATCCTTTTTGACCCACCTCCTAGAGAAATGGAAATGAAAACAAAAATAAACAAATAGGACCTAATGAAACTTAAAAGCTTTTGTACAGCAAACGAAACCATAAACAAGACCAAAAGACAACCCTCAGAATGGGAGAAAATATTTGCAAATGAAGCAACTGACAAAGGATTAATCTCCAACATATACAAGCAGCTCATGCAGCTCAATATCAAGAAAACAAACAATCCAATCCAAAAATGGGCAGAAGACCTAAATACACATTTCCCAAAGATATACAGATTGTCAATAAACACATGAAAAGATGCTCAACATCACTAATCATTAGAGAAATGCAAATCAGAACTACAATGAGGTATTACCTCACACGAGTCCGAATGGCCATCATGAAAAAATTGACAAACAATAAATGCTGGAGAGGGTGTGGGAAAAGGGAACCCTCTTGCAGTGTTGGTGGGAATGTAAATTGATACAGCCACTATGGAGAACAGTATGGAGGTTCTTTAAAAAACTGAAAATAGAACTACCATATGACCCAGCAATCCCACTACTAGGCATATACCCTGAGAAAACCATAATTCAAAAAGAGTCATGGGGCTTCCCTGGTGGCGCAGTGGTTGAGAGTCTCCCTGCCGATGCAGGGGACACGTGTTCGTGCCCCATTCCGGGAAGATCCCACATGCCATGGAGCAGCTAGGCCCGTGAGCCATGGCCGCTGGGCCTGCGCGTCCGGAGCCTGTGCCCCGCAACGGGAGAGGCCACAACAGTGAGAGGCCCGCGTACCGCAAAAAAAAAAAAAGAAAGAGTCACGTACCACAGAGTTCATTGCAGCACTATTTACAATAGCCATGGATGCAACCTAAGTGTCCACTGACAGATGAATGTTTAAAGAAGATGTGGCACATATATACAATGGAATATTACTCAGCCATAAAAAGAAACGAAATTGAGTTATTTGTAGTGAGGTGGATGGACCTAAAGTATGTCATACAGAGTGAAGTAAGTCAGAAAGAGAAAAACAAATACTGCATGCTAACACATATATATGAACTCTAAAAAATAAAATGGTTCTGATGAACCTAGGGACAGGACAGGAAGAAAGTTGCAGATGTAGAGAATGGGCTTGAGGACATGGGGAGGGGGACGGGTAAGCTGGAATGAGGTGAGAGAGTAGCCTTGACATATATATACTACCAAATGTAAAATAGATAGCTAGTGGGAAGCAGCTGCATAGCACAGGGAAATCAGCTAGGTGCTTTGCGACCACGTAGAGGGGTGGTAGGGAGGGGATATGGGGATATACATATGCATATAGCTGATTCATTTGTTATACAGCAGAAACTAACATAACAGTGTAAAGCAATTATACTCCAATAAAGATGTTTAAAAAAAAAAAAGACCCTGGGGGATTCCTTGGTGGCGCAGTGGTTGAGAGTCTGCCTGCTGATTCAGGGGACACGGGTTCGTGCCCCGGTCCGGGAAGATCCCACATGTCGCGGAGCGGCTGGGCCCGTGAGCCATGGCCGCTGAGCCTGCGTGTCCGGAATCTGTGCTCCGCAACGGGAGAGACCACAACAGTGAGAGGCCCGCGTACAGCAAAAAATAATAAAAAAAAAAAGACCCAATGCAGCCAAAAATAAATAAATAAATAAATACATAATATTAAAAAAATTAACTCCACTGCTCAATAGACGTGCATTCTATCAACACTCTCCAATTTTGACTTGATGAGTAAGGGCAGACAGAAGAACAAACCATGGATTCGCCTATTTTTCCCTTTCTTGATAATGGAATTTTTTCAACGGGGGCAGGGAGGGAGATTTTCCTTCTCCCCTTCTAACTTTCTTGGCTGGCCTAACTGACATAAGACACATGAACAGAAGAAAAAAATCACAAAAGCTTAATAACATGTATCCTTGGGACAGACCTAGGAAAAGTAAGTAACTCTTCAAAGTGGTGGAAAAGGGCACCTTAAATACCATCTTCAGCTAAAGACAAAGGATGTGGTGATGGTGAGTCAGTTATGGGCGATCACCAGGAAAAGCACAGTAAACAAGGGTAAGGTTGTTATGCAGATTTAAGTTGCTGCCTTCTCCAATGATAAGAGTTTCTAAAGATTTAGTCATCCCCCTCTTCCTGGTACAGTGAGGGAGACACCCTTCCAAATGGAGATTTCCCTTATAAATGTAAATGTCTCTTACAAAGGGGTAAATTTTACTCAGTTTTCAGAGCTTCTCCTGTGTCTGCAGTTTCTTTAAAATAACCAGTTTAAAATAATCCTTATGTCAAGAGGGCATATTTTGCAGTGGCAAAATTCTGCTCCCCTACAAACATAAGTGGTTAACCAATACAAGGAAATAATGTACATAGATAGGGTAGGGGGTCCCAGGAGGAAAAGAACCAGATAGAGCTTTTTTTTTTTTTTTTTTGCGGTATGCGGGCCTCTCACTGTTGTGGCCTCTCCTGTTGCGGAGCACAGGCTCGGGACGCGCAGGCTCAGCGGCCATGGCTTATGGGCCCAGCTGCTCCGCGACATGTGGGATCTTCCCGGGGCACGAACCCGTGTCCCCTGCATCGGCAGGCGGACTCTCAACCACTGCGCCACCAGGGAAGCCCAGATATAGCTTTTTGACATAAGAAAAGCCATTTTGGCCAAAGCCATTTTGTGATATAAGCCTGGCCATAATTCTTGTCCTTGAACAAATCTCAGTAATTAATGATCTTAATGGAACACAGGAAAAGCAGCCTAGAAACAATGGTTCAGTGATAAAACAGAGTTATATAAACACAGTTCCTCCTCATGGAACTGTTTTTATATAACAACCTGACACACATCTTTGAGTTGTTCTACAAGAACTAAGGCTCCCAGCCAGGTGGAGGATAGTAAATACTTGCTAAGACCCCAAAATGGTTGGAACCTAAAGAATGATGATATTGACCTTTTCTGGCCCTCGTGACTTCAATCAACTAAGTCTTGGACTCTAACCTTTTCCCCAATTCAAAACTTCCCCGCTTTTGCTGTTTGAGGAGACACTGCTTTGGGAAAGATCCCCAGTGTTCTCCTTACTTGCTGTAAGTAATAAATGCTTCCTTCTGCTGCTCCTTGCCTTGGTTGAGTCTTTTGGCTTGACACCCACAAAGAGGTGAAGCCATTATTTGGGCAACAGTAACAAAGTAAGAATAGCTATGATAGATTTCCTTGGTTGTTTGTGTTTCCTAGACCACCATTGCCTTCCTTCTGTGACAACAGCTTACTGACTCATTTAAGACTGAGAGTTTCTGGAAGTATTTGCAAGTTCATACAGGCTCTCAGCCCAAAGGAAAATCAGAAATGACGATAAAGCACCGTGACACTAATGGAGTGTTCAGGAAGGAGACATGCCAGAGGGAATGTCCTCTGCTCACCATTAGAGGGTGAATGATAGAGAGAGAAGGAGGAAACTTAGCCAGCTTCTGTATTTGATACTAAACAGTACTCTGAAGGAAGTCACAATCTATATGCTACAAGCTTGAATAATTAACTTACTATATTTAACTAATTAAGGACTCATACTGAATAAGTTAGTTTTATATCTACTTTCTCATCCTGATCTTGAAAAAATGTCTTCATATTTAGCATTATCAGGCATATGAGATGGGACAATTACTGCAGCTGAAACTGCACAACTCAGATGGGATGTGAACCCACGTGCCAGGACTCGAGCCCAGCCAGAATTCAGATTGGGGCTTGAAACCATGGTCTTTTAATTGAAATCACACACCTGGTCTCAGGACTTAATGAAGCTCAGTTTCTTTAAGTTTCATTGCAGAAAGAATTCAGTGAGAGACACAGTGATAGGTAAGAATGGATTTAATTAGAGAGATACACATTCCATAGACAGAATGTGGTCCATCTCAAAAGGCGAGAGTGACCTTGGGAGAAGTACACACCACAGACAGAGTGTGGGCCATCAGAAGGCAAGAGGCCTTGAAATACGGGGTGGTTAGTTTTTATGGGCTGGGTAATTTCATAGGCTAATGAGTGGGAGGATTATTCCAAATATTTGGGGGGAAGGGGTGGGGATTTCCAGGAATTGGGCAACCACCCATTTTTTTGCCTTTTATGATTACCTTCAGAACTGTCATGGTGCTGATGGGTGTGTCATTTAGCATGCTAATGTATTACAATAAATGTATAATGAGGCTCATGGCCTACTGGAAGTCGAATCTTCCACCATCTTGGACCTAGTTTGTTCTAACCAGTTTTTGTCATGTCCTATGGCTGTGTCATTCTTTTAAAGATGACATCCCCCCTTCCCTCCTGTTTCACAACTGGGCATTCAATTTAACTCAAATTTCCTGGCAACTAATGTGAGAAAATAAAACTGTTGGGGAAACACTGACTGAAACCGCCCACCCTGGCCAGCACCACAGTAACCATTTGCATGAGTTATTTTACGATAGGAGATCCTGGTAAGGAACACAGAACTAACAAGCCACCACCAACCGGAAGAATTTGGGAAAGGTCAAAAGGAGATGCCAGTCCATCCTACCAAACTTCCAGAATGCTTCTCGCTGGAATCCGTCTTGGCTGAGCAATGTGTGCGCCACCAGGAAGGACCCTGAGTCAGAATGATTAGCCAGAGACAACCCGGAAACTAATCCCATCACCATAAAACCTGAGACTGTGAGTCAGGTGACAAAGCAGTCCTTACCCTCCTGCTCTCCGCCCGGGTGTCCCTTCCCAATAAAGTCTCTTGCTCTGTCAGCATGTGTGTCTCCTCGGATAATTCATTTCCGAGTGTTAGAAAAGAGCTCACTCTTGGGCCATGGAAGGGGTCCCCCTTCCTGCAACAAAACTGTAAGGGGAAAGAATTATAATAAAGTCTTTCATCCATTCATTTGTAAAAATTCTCGGAACAAGAAATAAACAGAAAGGTTACCTATCTGAGAAAATAATTTATTAATTATTCTCAATTTGGGAGAATGTATATAAGGGTAACTGATGTTTAAAAAAACAAAATTCAGCCAAGTAAATTTGAGATCTAATTAGCTTTATTAGGCGATTCAAGAATCAGGCAGCATCCCATCTAGCATTCCAGGAGTGGTACAAAATGGAAAGCTTTTATAGGAAGGAGGGTGGGACAAGAAAGTTATTAGCAAAAGAAAAAGGTTACTTTGGGCCAGATCCTCGTCTTTTTGAGGGGAAGGGAATAGCAAGGATCTTTATCATGCAGATTACCTCACTTGTACTGATCAGGAAATTTCATATTGTTTTACAGGTCACATTTCTGGGCAGAACTGACACTGCAATTAAGCCGTGGTTTGATGTAGTGGAGGGCAAATGACTCCATTTGGGGCTTGTTATTTCTTTTTTATTGAGGTGTCCAGCTCATTGGGGTATAAGCATGAGCTGGCTTTCTTTTTTCTGGGACCTGCCACCCAAGTTGTAGGTTGAACCTCCCTTTCTTACTGGGTGGTAGCTCTCTTAACAACTCATTTTGATCCCATAGTTTTTCATCTCATAACTGAAAATGAAACAGAAAGGAAGGGGGGCAGGGCACAACCTTTAAAAGAATGACAAAGCCATAGGACATGACATAAACTGGTTAGAACCAACTAGGTGCAAGATGGCAGACAAGACTTCAACTAGACCTTGAGCCTCAGTATACACTCATTGTAACACATCAGCAAGTTAAATGACACACACACAGGTGCCATGACAGTTCCAAGGCTGACCATAAAAGGTCAACAAGTAGGCGGTGGCCAAGTTCCTGGAAATCCCTGCCCCTTCCCCAAAATAACTAGAATACTCCTCCCACTCATTAGCCTATGAAATTACCCGTCCCTATAAAAACTGGCAACCTCGTAACCTGGTGCTGCTCTCGCCTTCTGAGATGGTCCACATTCTGTTGAGTGTGTTCCTCTCTAAATAAATCCACTTCTTACCTATCACTTTGTCTCTCACTAAATTCTTTCTGTGATGAGACATTAAGAACCTGAACTTCGTTAAGTCCTGAGACCAAGTGTGTGATCTCAATTAAAAGATTGTGGGTTCAAAGTTCCCTGGTGGCACAGTGGTTAAGAATCCACCTGCCAGTGCAGGGGACATGGGTTCGAGCCCTGGTCCGGGAAGTTCCCACATGCCATGGAGCAACTAAGCCTGTGTGCCACAACTACTGAAGCCTGCACGCCTAGAGCCCATGCTCTGCAACAAGAGAAGCCACTGCAAAGAGAAGTCCACGCACTGCAACAAAGAGTAGCCCCTGCTCACTGCAACTAGAGAGAGTCTGTGAGCAGTACGAGGACCCAACGCAGCCAAAAATAAACAAAGAAACAAACAAATAAATTCATTTATTTAAAAACAGACAAAAAAAAAAAGAGACCATGGGTTCAAGTCCCATCTAGGTTTTGGCTGGGTTTGAGTCCCCCTAAAACTGAGTTCCTCTGCTGACTTTATGATTAACCTCTCTATCCAAAACTTTATTCCTTTTCTTGTCCTGCCCCTGTTCCCCTCAAGATTGAGGAGTATCAAAGAAAAGGGGGGATTGACACTGAGCAGGATCCTGTGGGCCCCTCCCAGGTACAAAAGATACACCCCCACACTTCTTGTTTATAGAAGAAGGCTTTAGTCTCCTAGGCCTTCCTTGAGTTCCAAAGAACAGATTCAAATTCAAGCAGTTACTAATTAAAGAATGCAGAAACACAGGAAAAGCAGTCGAGAAACAATAATTCAGTGATAGAACAGAGTCCTAGTTCTGCCTCAGGGAATACACGTAACAATCTGATACATATTTTCGAGTTGTTCTGCAGGAACTAAGACCCCCATCCAGTTGGAGGATGGTAAATACATGCTGAGACGCCAGACTGGTGAGAACCAGAAGGTTGATGACTGAGATCCCTGTTTACCTCACCACCAACTAGTCCAAAGAAAGTTGTACACCCTGCAGCCCTCACCCTAAATATTGCCTTTAAAAACTCTTCCTTGGGAATTCCCTGGTGGTCCAGTGGTTAGGACTCAGCGCCTTCACTGCTGTGGCCTAGGTTCGGTCCCTGGTTGGGGAACTAAGATCCCGTAAGCCAAGCGGTGCAGCCAAAACAAAACAAAACAAAACAAAACAAAACACTCTTCCCTGAAAACCACTGGGGAGTTCAGGTCTTCCGAGTATGAACCACCCATTCTCCGTGCATGGCCCTTGCGATAAACCTTTTTGTGCTCCAAACACCGACGTTTCAGTTTGTTTGGCCTCACTGTATGTCGGGCACATGGACTTGGGTTCGACTACGTAACTGTTTCTTGGTTATGAGAATCCTTACATGCCAGTGTTTTTCAGTTCTGTCTGAATCTTCATCTCACATCTGATACAAATCTCTCCTTACTTGACTGTGCTTATTGTTGCTTCCCAGGCCAACCTTTACTGGCCATCAATATCAGACTGATGTGGTACCCTCTGTGTGGCAGGAATTTAAATGCTGGTCACATGTAGAGTGAATCTGAGAGCAATGAAGAAATCTACCCAAAATATAGCCACCAGGTATGAGAGAGCTAGCTCCTGTAAAAATCTGTCTTTATCCCACTGTCCTGGTCTGCTTGGGCTGCTATGACAGCAATACCATAGACTGGGTGACTTAAACAGCAAACATTTATTTCTCACAGTTCTGGAGGCTGGGAAGTCCAAGATCAAAGTACTCACAGATTTGGTGTCTGGTGAGAGCCTGACACCTGCTTCCTAGGCAGCCATCTTCTTGCTGTGTCCTCACAGAGCGGAAGGGATGAGGGAGCTCCCTTGGGCCTCTTTTACAAGGGCACTAATCCCATTCACGAGAGCTCAACTGTCATGACCTAATCACTTCCAAAGGCCCCACCTTCTACTACTCTCACAATGGGGATTAGGTTTCAACATATGAATTTTGGGGGCGCACAAATGTTCAGTCTATAGCACCCACCCAAGTGTTTGTGAAGCCACCTCAGATGGTCTATACCTCACAGGCCTAGAGGCCTCTTGCCTTGGCACCCTGTTGAGGTGGTGCCAACAAAATGACCCAGGTCCAGTTGCCTTCCTCTGGTGACACTTTTATTGTTGCCATGGCCAACAGTGGGTGGCCATCTGCTCCACAGCCCTTTCTCTCCATTCTGGCAACACACTGCTCTTTCTCCTTTTACTGGGGCATCAGGTGCTCTGCAGAAGAGATGGTTAGCATCCCTGGGGACGGGGGCAGTGAAGGAGGAAAGAAACTCTCTTCCTGACCAGCATGTCCTCAAAGGCTAACCGCAATCACATCTCAGTCCTCTCCTGTGGAGAAGGGATGCGATGCGGTGGAGAGCAGTACATCGTAGGACTAATTTTCCTACTCTCAGTAAGCCTTGAGTGGTGTTGGCAGATCCCTAACAGCTGGTGGTGCTCTGAACTCAGAATGTGGGATGTTTTAACACCTTTGATACTTAGTCTCCATTCCTGAACCACAGAAAAAACCTCACTCAACATTTTATAAAGACATGCACTGAAACCACATCATCAAGTGTCACATCGATAACCTGAGTTCATCTTGGGCCTCGTGCCAAGAACTAGGGTGAATACAAAGGATTTAATTATATTTTCCTAAAGGCAAAGTGATTTCAGTTTGATAGGAGAGACTGAGTACATACATTAACAGAGCAATGCAGAAAACAGACAAATATTCAGAACAATTACAGTAGCATATGCTTTATATTATGTCCATTTTGCAGAAAAAGGAACAAAGGCACATTTATTTAAGTGGAATGAGCCCAGATGTCTTCACTTCCAGCTTTGTCCATGTTTTAAAATTATTTTTTGTTTTGACATAACTTACAGAAGAGTTGCAAAGATAGTACAGAGAGTTCCTGTATACCCTTCACCCAGCTTCCCCTAATGTTAATTATATAACCATGGCACATTGATCAAAACTAAGAAATTAACATTGATACAATACTATTAACTAAAATATGGACTTTCTTGTTTTTCATTTCACCATTTTTTCCACTAATGCCCTTTTCCTGTACTATGATCCCATCCAAGGCATCATGTTATATTTTAGTCATCATGTCTTCTTAGTCTCCACCAGTCTGACAGTTTCTCCAGTCTTCCCTTGTCTTTCATGACTTTAACACTTTTAAGAGTTCCAGTCAGGTATTTGTAGAATGTCATTCAATTTGAGTTTTCTGATGTTTCTCATGATAAGACTGGGGTTGTGGATTTGGGGGAAGAATACCATGGCGGTGAAGTACCCTTCTCCTTGATCATATAGCAGTATAACTTATTACTGGTGAGTTGACCTTGATCACATGGTTAAGGTGGTGTCTACCAAGTTTAGAAACCCAGGTCTGAGAGCTAAGTGCATTCACTGCTACTGGACCATGATTGCTGCTAGACCCTCCAGTGGACAGAGTTAGGAAGTATATATGTATGCTAGCCTATGTATATACACGTCTATATTTCCTTTTCTACTTGCTTATTTGTCACTTCTTTCTCTGACAGCAAGAAACCTGCCTCTCCCTACCTGTAATATATTTACTTATCTGTTCAATTCAAGTATGCCCTACAAATTTACCAACTAGACTGCAGTGTTTGTTTTCAGTTCTTTGTGTCTTTAGCTTACAGTTTCAAGCAAAACATTGTTTTCCAAAGTTACTTAGGCCAGTTCATTTTTTCCCCCACTCCCTTCAGTGAGATTATATCATACATTTGTGAAACAGTTAGATTCATTTTTTACAATCTGCATTTTATTGTGGGTTCCCCTGACAGCGTGGTGAATTTTTAAAAATTTTGCATATGATAAAAGTCACCCTTTGTGCTATACAGCTTTTTGTGTGTGTGTGTTTTGACAAATGAATACAGTCATGTATCCATCATCATAGTACAATACAGAACAATTATCCTAAAAATTCCCTTGTACAGCTCTTTGTTGTAAACCCCTTCCCTCTCCCCAAACCTGCCAACCACTGATCTGTTTTCCACCCCTATAGTTTTGCCTTTTTCAGAATGTCATATAAATGAAACCATACAATATGTAGATTTTTAGGTCTAGCTTCTATCACTCAGCAAAATACGTTTAATATTTGTCCATGTTGTTGCATGAACCTACTTCACTCCTTTTTACTGCTGAGTGTGGATAAACTCATCGTGTGGATATAGGACACTTGTTTATCCATTCACCTGTTGAAAGACATTTGGGTTATTTCTAGATTTTGGCAATTATGAATAAAGCTGCTATAAACAGTCATTGTATGGGTTTTTTTGTGAATACAAATTTCACACTTGGATAAATACCTAATAGTGGAATGACTGGGCTGTATAATAGGTTTATGTTTATAAGAAACTGCCAAATGGGCTTCCCTGGTGGCACAGTGGTTGAGAGTCTGCCTGCTGATGCAGGGGACACGGGTTCGTGCCCCGGTCCGGGAGGATCCCACATGCCGCGGAGCGGCTGGGCCCGTGAGCCATGGCCGCTGAGCCTGCGCGTCCGGAGCCTGTGCTCCGCGATGGGAGAGGCCACAACAGTGAGAGGCCTGCGTACCACAAAAAAAAAGACAAACAAAAAAATCTGCCAAACAGTTTTCCAGAGTGAATGTTATGCCTTGCAATCCCTTCAGCAATGAGCGAGAGTTCCTATTGTTCTGCATTTTCTCCAGCGTTTGGTTGTCCACACTCATTTTAGAGTGGAAACTGTCCCCCCACCCCAGCCCAACTTCCTTGTTCCTTTTGGCCTCTGCCTGGATTACCAAATAATCTGTATTCCTGCTTTGCAGCCTGCTGGTATTAGTGAAGGTAATGATTTTAGACTACTTCATGTTTCCACTGTGTACTAAAGCACTCTTCCATTTTTAACCTCCTCACAGACCTATAAGGCAGTTTCAGCATTCTTAAGTTGGTATGAGAGGTAACAGCACCCTGCCTGAGAAGAATTTCTTTCTGACTTTCTCAAACCTCTGCTTTTGTGAGCCTCTTAGCTTCCTACTCATTTCAGCTTCTTTTTAGCGTAACCAAACGAATGCACTGAAATACAAGGGTGGTCAAGGGTCTTCACTAGACCCTGTAATGGCTATGGATCCGGCAGGATAGACCACTCCACGTGACTTTCCAGCTGGGTGGCTGGGTGTTAATTCATCAGGAAGGAGCCATGTGTCAGGCCCCTGCTCAAAGTCCCTAGCTCCTACCTTGGCAGCTCACACATTCTTGTAGTCATGAGAGTCTTCATTTGACATCTCTTCTCCATGTTTCATCTGACTGTTCTCACTCTGTGCAGATGACTGATAGGCCACATAATCCTTTAAGGCCAGGAAACTCCCTGACTGCATGACAGGTTGGATGTGGGTCTCTGGACCATCTGTCCTGCCCTCTACATGGTCTGTGTTTGAGGATGTCACTTCCTTCTCCTCCCGCTGCTGGTTTCCACTGGGATCTGGTGGTACATTTTCATAATCTCTGCAGCACTGAAAAGTTCCCCAGGGCTGCTTCCCTTGGATGGTCTCGAGATCCAACACTGCCATGTTGACATAATCATTTGAGGTCTGAGAAGACCCTTCACCATCGTTGAGTGGATAACTGCTCTCAGTTCCTGGAGACCCCAAACTGGTGCAGTCACTGGCATTCCCACAGCCCTCATCTATTTCTTCAGTCAACTCCAGCACCTTGGAACTTGGGAGGATGAAGAGGTTCCCAGGAGGGCTGTTGGTAGAAGCTAAATTCTCAGCAATCTCCTTTGCTGTGGGGATATTGACATAATCTCTTGAATCCTCTGAAGAAGTGCTTGGGCAATCTCTTGAAGCTCTGACATTGACATAGTGCGCTGAGGGAGTGAGGTTTCCATACATCTGGGGCCCCATGGTATTGTCATAGATGCCCACTGCATACCCCATGGCATGAGTATGGGCTCTGTGCACATGGAGGGCATCACCTGCTTGGGAGGGCTATGAGTAAGAAGAAAAAGCCAGTGACAGGATAGAAGTAGAAACATGGACAAAACCTTTCTTCTTCCCTGCCCAGTACTACTACATCTAATGGTTCTTCCTCTCAGTTCTTCACTTTGGAGAAAAGGTCTGAATCAGGGATCTCAAACCTCAAGGCTTCAGATGCTAGGTAGGAATAAGTGAAGTAGGCTGAGTTTAAGGGAACAGCAGTGTAAATTTGACAATAAATTGCAACAGATTTTTGGCCACACTGTGGGGTTTCAATGGGGAGTGGGGGAAGTATTAGGAATTGGAGAGAGCCTGCCACACCCCAGAGCACACTGAGGCGCGGCATAGTGGTTAAAGGTAGAGGCTTAGGCTCAGACTGAGGGTGCAAGTCCAGGCCTCACCACTCTGTGCTGAGTTTGGGCAAGTTACCTAATCTCACTGTGCCTTAGTTTCCTAACTTATAAAATGGGTATAATCATAATAATATCTACACCATGAGGGCTTTGTGAGGAGTAAATGGATTACGGACCGTAAAGTGTTTAGAATAGCTCCTGGCACAAAGAAAACACTAAAAAATGCTTGTTGTTATATTAGTATAGGGGCAGCTGATACGCAGGTCAGCTGATTATGGCCAATTAGAGATGCTAGTCTGTTGTTTCCAGAACTTCTGATTTTCAAGAAAAGCTGGACATCTGGACTTTAATATGAAATCTTTTAGGTTTTTGAATGTTGCCAACTGGTTCAAAATGTCCTTCAAACACTACAGAGTACAATCCAAACATGTTTGTGGGCTTAAGCCAGTTTGAAATCTAAACTCTAGATGCAAAATTCCCTCAGGGCCCCCCTGAGTCCTAGAAGTCGCTTTAGCAGTGGAGTTTCCTCCGCTCTTCCTTTTATCAGTCCCTTAGACTTGCTGCCCCAGGAAGTCTTAGAAGCAGGAGCAGAGCCCAAGGATGGGACATGCAAGAGGAAGGGGAAGCAAAGGTGGCAACGTGGAGCGGCCGCATGGTAATCAACCTAAGCCCCTGAGTGAAGAAAGGCTGGGTAACAACCGAATTAGCAGCAGCTGCAGCATGGCTGTATTACCCAAGGATGGTCACAAAACCAAAGGAACTGATTCTTTTAACAAGCTAATGAGAACTTATCTATGGAAATAAGCACCCTGATCTTCAAAATAGTCCCTCTACTATCCCTGGTGTGACTCCTCCTGGGGAGCGGCCTTCAGAGCCAGACTACAAAACACAAGGGATTATTGTTATTAATTGTAATAGTCCCCTTGTAACCTCAAAGGTATCCCCGACGTGCTCAGTGCTTTCTACACCAGTTACAGTGCTGAGTGAACTTACGAGTATTTCTGCTATGGAGGAGGATTGAAACAATTAGACATAGGCTCAGAAGTAATTGTCAAAGTAGGACTTTACGAGTATTTTGAGTACCAACAGCACTGTTGGAATATGTAGGTACCCTCCCGAGGTGATTACTTTGAAGGGGACAACACTCATTTGGAAAACACATTTCAGTTCTAACATCATGTCCTTGAATACACGTGCCCTGGTGCCTTTCCTAAAATCCCAAGTGCTTGCTCCTCTCTTTCTAAATTTTTTGCCTTGGGTGGTAGGGAAGTCCTGAGGCTAGTCTTCCCAATTTATTAATAGGGCCTCAGGGGTGGGGGGCAGGCGGGTGGTGTGTGTGTGCCAAAGGACAAGCTGTTTGCAGAGGCTTAGAGCCAAGACCTAGCACTCTTGCACTTCAGCTCTTCTGCCAGAGACATATCATTTCTCCCAAATGGGTTGTCATTTCACTTGGCTCTTACCACATGCTCAGAGGGAAGGCTGTCAGAATTTCTGGAGAGGAGGCTCTCGGTACTGAAAATACGAATACTTCTTGACGGATGTCTTCCTGAAAGGACAGAGAACAAACCCTGAACGTAGTCAGCCAGTCCTCCGAGTGCTTCAGCCTGTACAATTCCTGCATCTTGGGTGAAGTAGGTTTGTGTGATGTCTGGGATTTGGGGCCTGGCGTTCTGTGGGGAGAGGGTCAGAGCTACAGGGATGATGTGCTAGGAGACCCGGAACCCTCCTCGGCTAGCTGAGGACAAAAGGACACTAGCACAGGAATTGAGGAGGCTGGGAAAGAGGCTCCTGGGGCGAACCCTCCCTGCCTTGAGGCTGGAGGCCATTTTCTCCTTCTGTATGTCTTTCCCAATGCTAGACGTACCCAGCTGTCGCCTGCTAACTTACGTCAGGAAAAACCAAAGCTGCTGTCTATGTAATCAAACCATCATGCTGTACTCCATAAACTTATATGGTGATGTATGTCAATTTTTTATCAATGAAATTGGAAAAAGAAACAAACAAAACCCCCAACCCAGATGACCTCCCGCTCCCTTCTTCGAGCTCTCCAAGCCCCCACTGGAGTTGCATCTTGCAGTCTATCTATCCCATTCTCTCTCATGCTCCCTGAAGGGCAGAAAGGTCTGCAACTTTAGAGAAAGTTGCGTCCAGGTGAGAGGTACATTCCGGGGGTAGAAGTTCTGTAGGTCTGGACTCCATGGATTAGAAAGAAAAACCTACCCAGCTCTTCTTGTCTTCGGGGCAAGAGGTCATAAATATTTTTGGCTCCTTGTCTGGGTCGAGGCAGAGTCAACAAGGGCATGACGGTAACTTGGAAGTAAGGAACTCGCCCTGCAAGGCAATGAGAGACACGGAGGTCATGGCTGGGCCCAGCTGCACAGAATGCGGGGCCCCTTGGGGATGAGATGGTCCCTGAAAATATTGCCCACCCTCACCATGTATCATGAAAAATACGTTTTCAGACTTGACCAATTCCCTTTGAGCTGGAAGCATAGGGGACTCAGTGGACAGAAGCAGGGCACAGGGATACCAGGGCAATGACTTTCGAAATGGAACTCCACTCAGCACTGAGCCTTATGGAGTCACAGCTTAGGATCCCAAGGGAGACGATGACCCGTGTGTCAGGTAAGAACAGAGGACTGCCCAGCTCAACAGTTTATCTCTGGAGGGTAAACTGGGCTTTAAATATCAGGCTAGTTGATTGATCCTAGTGTGTCTCAACTTCGGACAAACAAGGGACTCACACTTCTTCCATTTGCTCCAGTTCCACAGGATGCAGAAAACTGCGACAACCAGGAGGATGGCAAGGAGTCCCGCAAACCCAGAAAAGATGCTGCTGTTGTGGTCTTTAGCTCTGCGAGGAAAACCAGACGCCATGACCCAGCCATAGGAGGGTGGGAAGTTGGAGAAGATGCTTCCTTTAGGAGGTAGGGCTTGAGGATTTGGAATGAGAGCCCGGTGAAGGAAAGCTGAAGTGGGGTGGGCTGGATGGTAGAAGAGAGGGTCATCTTCCCTTGGAGAGGGGAAATAGGACATGGGAGACGGGACCTATCCTTTTTGAATGCCTACTGGATGCCAGTGTTTTGCATGTGAACCTTATTTAATCTGTACAACAATCCCATTTCTCTTTGTGACCAAGGAATCCGAGAATTAGACTCAGAAAGGTAGAGTAACATGTCAAAGATCACACAGGTAGGAAAGAGCATGATGGAATGTGAGTCTAGGTCTGTTTGGGCCCAAAGACTCTTCTTTCTATGGCTTCACACTGTCTTCCAAACTTGTAATGTCAAGTCCACCTGCTCCCGCTTCCCCCATTCGCTGCTCCTGGGCTTTCTGTCTTGCCTGAAGTAGAAGATTACCCAACTTACAATTAGGGAGCAGCTCTGGGACAAGAGTTCATGTTGCCTGCACTTGAATAACCCCTGTAGCACCAACTTGTGGAGCTGGTCTCCAAGCAACACTCTGTTGTTCTGCGGAATTTAGCAAATGCACGGAGCAAGTTCTGGGTTACTTGCAGTTCCCAGGCAGGCACGGAGTTACTGCTCTGCTTTGCCTATAAGAAGCAGCCAACTGACGTTACAGAAGGACTCACTAGCAGACCTGCTCCCCCAGTTACTAGAAACCAGGTCATCTATCAGGGAAGATTTTTGTCCTCCTGAGTTCTAGGCTTGTTTACCCAACTCTGTATTGGACATTTCCACAAGGTTGCCTAATAGACATTTCAAACCAAAAATGTCTGGAACAGAACTCCTGCTCTCCCCCCACAAACCTGCCCCTCTGGTGTTTCCCATCATCTAATGACTCGGCCAAAAACCTTGGAGCCATCCTTGAATGTTTTCTTTCTTTCACACCCCACTTCTAGTTAACCAGCAGACTCTGTCTGCTCATCCCTGGGCATCTATCCAAACCAGTCACCTCTTGCTCCTCCATTACCAGCACCCTGGTCTGAACCACCGTGCATTCCACGTGGACCTTTGCAAGAACCTCTCTAATGGGTCTCCTTGCTTTCACTCTTGGCCCCAACACACTATCTTCATGCTCGGGCCAGAGTGATCCTCTAAACGGTAAATCAGATCACGTCCCTCCTCTGCTTGCAACCCCCCATGACTTCCTATCACACTTGGGATAACATCCATAGTCCGTACCCAGTGAGAACTTCATGGCCTCTTCTGTTCTGGCTTCTGCCTGCCTCTGACCTCATTTCCTACCACTTTCCCTCTGACCTTGACCTCCAGGACTCCGTGCTGTTCCTGGCAAAGCAGTCTTGTCTCTCAGACCTGCGGCTCCCTCTCCCACAGCTCAGTCCCTCATTTCACTCAGGTCTCTTCTGAAATGTCACCTCCTCAGACAGGTCCTTCCTGGCCACACCCTCCCTCGTACTCTCAGTCCTCTTACTCTGCCCTGGTTTTTCCTCAGAGCACTTATGACTGACTGACATTATGTTATCCATGCATTTGTTCATCTGTTTCTATCTGACTCTCCCACTTGACTGTAAGCTCCAGGAGGTCATGAACTTGTCTGTCTGGTTCACCTGGTGCCTGGAACAGTGCCTGGTACTCAGTAGGGGCCTTATGAATATTTGTTAAATGAATGAATGAGTAAATTATCAAACAAATGAATGAATATAGAGATAGGATTTTTTTGCTGGGGGAGTTGCAGTGTTCTGACATTTTACGAATTCATTCCCCATCAATGCCTCTGTCCACCTGCAAGTGACATATATTTGTTTGTCATGGTAATGATACTTACCGCCCCAAACTACAGTGATTTAAAATTTATTATTTTGAGCTGTGCTGTTATGATAGCACTGAAATTTATACCTCCCACTGTCAAAGTTTCAATGGCTGATGGATTTTTTATTTAATATAATATTGAAGTTTTAGCTGTAAAATTTACATCTACGATTAGTTCTGTGGGGTTTTATGTTCTAAGGATATATCTTTATCATATCTATGATTCCATTTTTATTCATGGCAAGTTTTTAGGGCCTAAAAACACATGAAAAAAGTGGGCTTTCTGTTTCCATCAGAGTGGGAACTAGTTTTTGTTTTTATTTCTTTGAGGAGTGATTGGTGGGACCTGAGACAGTAATGATCGAGGACAGCAATCAGGACCTCTGAGCGTGAGAAATCCAACCAGGCCAGGCAGCCAGCTCTAAGGAAATGTTGTGTTATCATATTTTGTCTCCCCCTATCAACTCCTTTTTCTCCTCAATACCCATTTCTTTCCTCCAAGCAGTTCTGAGTAAACTTCTCTGAGCCTAGAGTTTATTGGTCTCAGGGGACCACCCTGGTGAGGGGTGGCAATGCTGCTGGGATAGAAGCATCCCAGGGTAGACCAGGGCCCTCTGTCTAAATCAGGGGAGGGGAGAGCTCACCACCCGGGCCACTTACGTGTCTGGGCTGCCGAGGGTTCCCTGCAGAGTGCTGGGCTGTGAGGTCCTCGCTCTGATTTCTGAGCAGGTCGGTATGGTGACATCCATTATCCCAGGACCGTCTCTGGCTTCAGCTCCTCCTTCTAAGCCTTCTCTTAATCGTCATCTGCTTGCCAGCCTGTCTGCCACTTTCCCTGGCTCTTCCTAAATTGCTGACTCCTAGGAGAAAAGGCAGAATTGGTTTGTGTTTTACATATAATCCTGTGTGGTATAACCACTTTTTTTAGTAGATAAGAATGACAGAACTCCTCCTGGTCTCCATGTCTTCCGAACATTCCCTAACATACAACATTTTACTCTCAAAATTCATCTTCGTAAATCTTTATTTACCAAAGTCCCTCACAAATAAAGTCTATTGGTTTTTATTTCTTTCTTTCTAAAGCTTCCCATCTATCTTTCTAGAACTTTCTACCCCCCAATCAACTCCCTACCTTGCCTCTATCCCTTAAATATCAGGCTGACTTGACCCAAAATATGAAACAACAGGTTTGGTTCTACCTGGATGTAGCTGCGATGCCGACTGCAGGAGGGGCGAGCTCCTCTGGGTGTGGTGCTCCGCAGCGAGGCTCAGGGGGAAGCCAGGGTCTCTGCCTAGTGAGGGGGATGTGAGGGGCACTGACGGGGAAACTGCAAAGAAGGCAGAGACAGGCTCCGTGAGAAGCTCATCTTCCCCCAACCCCCAAAGCAGAGATAAGAGAGCAAACACTTTGCCAGAATGGAAACAGAGAGTCAGCTACAGGAAGCAACACAACCAACGTGCTAATGAAGCATGGGGCCCAGGAAAGGCTGCTCAGCTCTTAATAAGGTAGAAGCAATCATGTCTGCACCCCGTTCCCTGGGCTGCCCGGCGCGCTGTGTTCTGGGGGGAGCGTGATTCAAGATGGGGCAAGGTGGTGGGGGATTTGTGATTGTTCGCCCTGGGTTTCTGAGACACGGAGAGTTTTATAAGCCTCCAGATTTACAATGTTTGTTTCAGCACTGGGAGGTGCTTTTTAGAAACAAATGCAGATCTCTGGCACCGGCTGCTGATACGTGGGCGGAGGGGGCAGAGGAGGACTGGTGGTTTTCATAAACACTTCCCAGGTGATTTTCACAGAACTGGTCTGTGTTTCACATTTTGAGGACCTCTGCTCTGGGTACGAGCCCCAGAATGAAGCTGAAGCAGGATTGACATGGCCCCGGGGGCCTGCCCTCAGGGCCCCCGGCTGCTGGCTGGCTTGCTTACAGGGCTCTTCAAGAGAAGATCCATCCCAGTCTGGCCTGTTGTGCACCTGTCTCAGAACCTGGAAGATTCACTCCCCGTGTCTACCCAAAGTGTCCCAAACGTCAAAGTTTTTTTTTTATAAATTTATTATTTATTTACTTTTGGCTGCGTTGGGTCTTCGTTGCTGCACGCGGGCTTTCTCTAGTTGTGGCGAGAGGGGGCTGCTTTTCGTTGTGGTGCACGGGCTTATTGCGGTGGCTTCTCTTGTTGCTGAGCACGGGCTTAGGCGCGTGGGCTTCAGTAGCTGTGGCTCACGGGCTTAGTTGCTCCGCGGCATGTGGGATCTTCCCCCACCAGGGATCGAACCTGTGTCCCCTGCATTGGCAGGCGGATTCTTTTTTTTGACATCTTTATTGGAGTATAATTGCTTTACAACGGTGTGTTAGTTTCTGCTTTATAACAAAGTGAATCAGCTGTACATATACATATATCCCCATATCTCCTCCCTCTTGCATCTCCCTCCCACCCTCCCTATCCCACCCCTCTAGGTGGTCACAAAGCACCAAGCTGATCTCCCTGTGCTATGCAGCTGCTTCCCACTAGCTATCTACCTTACATTTGGTAGTGTATATATGTCCACCACTCTCTCACTTCGTCCCAGCTTACCCTTCCCACTCCCTGTGTCCTCAAGTCCATTGTCTACATCTGCATCTTTATTCCTATCCTGCCCCTAGGTTCTTCAGAACCATTTCTTTTCTTGTTAAGATTGGCAGGCGGATTCTTAATCACTGTGCCACACGGGAAGTCCCTTCAAAGATTGTTCAAAGTTTTTTTTCTAGCTTTCTCCCCCTCTTCCTTTTACGCATTTCCTGACACTCTTTCATCTTGGGAGAGTCCAAGGAGAAGGGGCCACTAAGACTATTAGTGAAGAAGAGCTTCTGATGTCACTTTCCACAAGGAAATGGATTCCCAGCTGGATGGCAGGGAAGCCAGCCAGTGCCTCATCACATGCTTCTCTCTCTCTCTTTTTTTTTAAAAATAAATTTATTTGTTTTATTTATTTATTTGTGGCTGCGTTGGGTCTTCATTGCTGCGCGCAGGCTTTCTCTAGTTGCGGTGAGCGGGGACCACTCTTCGTTGCAGTGTGTGGGCTTCTCATTGCGGTGGCTTCTCTTGTTGCGGAGCACGGGCTCTAGGCATGCGGGCTTCAGTAGTTGTGACACGCGGGCTCAGTAGTTGTGACGCATGGGCTTAGTTGCTCCGCGGCATGTGGGATCTTCCCGGACCAGGGCTTGAACCCGTGTCCCCTGCAACGGCAGGTGGATTCTTAACCACTGTGCCACCAGGGAAGTCCAACATGCTTCTCCCTTATGTCATCCCAGCGGACACTGAGGCCTCAGCTTCCCTGAGGTGTCGGTGCCTGCCCTGTGTCCAGGCTCCCAGAGGGCCCCCAGGGGAAAGGTCTGCAGGTTGGCCCTGGCCAGCTCTCCTCTGGGCTCTGCCAGTGCAGGTCCTTGCTGCCTTCCCTCCAAGTAGCCTTACCTGGCAGGAAGTAGAGATGACTCAGAGGCAGCTGGTTCTAGAACTGGAACCTGGGTCTCTGTCCACCTCTCCTTTGGATGGGTCTAAGAACTAGGACTCCTCACAGGGGAAGAAGATCCATTGCTGCATCACACTTGTGGCTGGGACCGAAGGAAGAGAGAGGGCTCTACAGGCCTGTCCGGAGCCATTGGTGCCAATAGGGGATGGTGTGTGAACTGGGAACTTGGAAGATGGTACATGGGAAGTGCAGATAGAACCAAACCTCAGCACACTGACAGCTACTTAAAAAAAATTTTTTTTTTCAAGAACTTCCCCCTGCCTGTGATCATCTCAAGGTCTTATCATGTTATCTTATCTACCCAGTCTGCTTTAGTTAGACTAATCTCTCCGGTCTTCTGCTTTTCTCCTGGCCCCACGCTTGAGTGAAACAGCCTCCTCATAGAAAGTTCCCAGGCTTCAGAGTGAGCTCTGGTTGCCAGGCCCTGGCTGCATCACTTTCCCCTGTTCTTTCCCTCCCCATGGTACGTAAACCAATCAAACCCACCACTCAAAACACAAAATAGATACCCTAAGTTATTCATCGTGATAGCGGAAGAAAACTACTCACTCCTGGGTGACAGCGTATGTGTTTTAAACCTGATTGCTCTAGTGTTGGCTTTTAACCACTCAGTGACTTGAGGGGTTGAATGTGACATATGATTCTAAAGTATTAAGATTGGTTTTAAATAGACAGAACTTAACCATCCAAGCAAGCAAAGCCCTTTGAGGGGGCGGGGCTACACGCTAAACGTTGTTGCTAATACCAAAAATCGTTCAGAATCCTCTCAGGAAAGACAGAGCGCTGGGTTAAGAGTATCAGATCTTAAATGACTACCTGGGTGATGTCGGGCAGGTCCTCTAATCTTTTTGGCTGTTTCCTTGGATGCAAAATGACGATAATAATAGTGTTTAGGTAATGCTGTTGTGAGAATTAATTGGACGAACAATGAAAAATTCTTGGCTATGCAACAGCTCATTAAATGGGGCTGCTACTATCATGTCATCTCCTAATGCATGAGACTCATTTCTTTACACTTAATGGACTGCTCTCTCACGCCTTTCTTCCTTTCTCGATGCTTAGTCTGCCTACCTTCTGCGTGGTCCTTTATTCTTTAAGCACATATCTCTGGGACAACTCCCACTGCACAGTACCAGGCACTGGCTTTGCACATAAAACAGAAGCGGTCCCAGCTCTCCTGCCGTGGTCAGTCTTGGATGGCCACCCCCTTGCAGGCACTCTGCACTCCAAGCAGACCCGGCTCATTGTTACTTTCGGACTCTAGGCCTTTGCACTAGTTCCTTCATTTTACCAGTGGATTCTTTTTCTCTTGTAGAATTCCAATAAAATCACATTTTAAGAGTTTATACTGGTTATTTCTGGGTTGTGCGGCTTGAGGTATTTTGTTATTTTCTTTTTTGGACCCATTGTTTGAATTATTGCAAAGATCAAGTGTCTTTTTTTTTTTTTTTGCGGTACGCGGGCCTCTCACTGCTGCGGCCCCTCCCGCCGCGGAGCACAGGCTCCGGATGCGCAGGCCCAGCGGCCATGGCTCACGGGCCCAGCCGCTCCGCGGCATGTGGGATCTTCCCGGGGCACAAACCCGTGTCCCCTGCATCGGCAGGCGGACCCCCAACCACTGCGCCACCAGGGAAGCCCAAGTGTCATTTTTATAAAAAATAAAATTGTTATTTTAAAAAATGTGCCCTAAGCATCACCACTTCTGTGAAGCCCTTTGCACCTGGAACTGGATTCTTGCTCTTCTGTGGCACCGTGTGTAATAAATAGCACCTCTCAGTTGTTGGGATTAGCTGTTTAAATGTATGTCTCCCCAAGTAGACTTTGAACCCTCTCAGGGCAGAGACTGTGTTTTAAGTTATTACATCTCTGGCATTTGGCATGGTGCCTGACTGGAGAAGTTCTCTCAGGTGCTTATTGCTGCTGTGAATTTATGACTTAAGTGTGTAACAGGGTGAGATATTGAGAAAGAAATGAGTGTCCTTGTCTTTTTCCTGCTGTGCACTAATGGGCCAAAGGACAAAGCCATCTCTGCACTGCTCTCCCTGCACCTCACAGGAAGGGCAACCTGACGTCCTGTGTTGGGTCTCCTTTGTCCTAGGAAGGGGTTAACAGTGGCTTTTGTATTTCTGGGCCCCCCAAAATGCCAAAATTGCCCTGTGTGAAAGACAACTGCAGCCAGGCTTTGTTTTCGAAGGTCTGGGGGCTGGGACAGTGCAGCAGGATGACAGCTGGAGCCTTAATGGCAGCCCACGCCTCTACGCTCATTTGCTCGTGTCCTGGAGGGCTTCTCCGGTCCAGGCATGTCTGAAACAGAACAAAGGCAGCGAACACCTTCCTTTTAAGTTAATGTTGTGAGAAAGCAGGATTAGGACAAAACGATTTAGAAAGTACAGAAATATTTCTTCCACCTCTCTGCTCCCTGTCCCCACTCAACCAAAGGTCCTTGGGAAGAGTCAGGAGAATTTGGAAGCAAGGAGTGTGACCAGACTAGGGGATAGCTTCTGTCCCCTCCGCTAAGCTCCAATGGAGGAGGCGGGTTGGCACTGCCGACAGGTAAGCGAGCCCTTTCCTTAAGCCTGGTGTCCTGAGAGAAGGCCGACCTCGGCCAGCTTGGTCCTCCTGGAGTTCTTCGTTTGGCAGCCTCCCCCTGAGTCCTGGCAGCTGGAGAGCCACGGAGCATAGATAGCTGTGAGGCTGACAGCCCGGTCTTCCCTCAGCCCCAGAGCTGTGCGAGAGCTGGCTTCCATCCCCTGAGCCCATACAGGCGGAGAGGCTCTGGCAGGAAGGTGATGACTCCTCAGCAGAGGGAGCAGGGTGGGTAGTCACACCAAGAATCAGATTAGAGCACAGCGCAGGTCAGAGGAGGCGCTGAGAGCAGAGGGCCTGCCTGGGGACCAGGCAGCAGCATGACAACAGGATTGGGAAGTTGGAATGGGGAAGGCACAGGTCAAGATGGTTTTCTTTGTTTCCTTCTTGTGTGAGTGAATAAAATATTATTTCAATCATTTCATTAACTAGGGCACCCTGCACAAGCTGGGGTGGCAAGCAATATATCTTAATTTTTCTGAACAAGAATTTTCTTTTCACTATTTTGTGTGTCATAGACAACAGCATGACAGTGGGGCTTGAATTTACCTGTATCCCTTAGTATTAGCCTAGGCCCATGTATGGCATGTGTGCTATAGCTAAAGCTGCATTGCTGTCCTTCCATCTTCCCTTGATTGCAGCCACACAATAGCCAAAGTGACCTCCTTAAACTGTAAGATAGATCATTGGAATCCTCAGTTAAAACCCTCCAATGAATTCCTGTTTCATGAAAGCCAACCTTATACTGGCTTATAGGTTCTTGCGTCCACTACCAGCCCTCCATCTCCGAACTTATCTCTTCACTTTCCCACTTGGTCACTCAGTGCCAATCCCTGGCTTCCCTGCCTATCCTCAAACAAAGCAAGAGCACCTGCCTCAGGGCCTTTGCACTTGCTATGCCCTTTGTTTTGAATCTCTTTCCTCTCCATATTTACCTAGCTCACCCTTTTACTTCCTTCACTTCTCTTCACAGTCTTCTTTGTCAGAGAAGGCTTCCCTGACCACTCTACAAAAGAGCAACCCTCATGCCCTGTGCCCCCTGTTTTCCTCACGCCACTTTACTTTTCTCCTTGGTCCTTGTTTCCATTCCATATGCTCTGTATTTACTTGTTTGTTTTGTCTCTCTCCACAAGACTAAATTCAAAAAGGTCAGGGTCTTTGTTTTGTTCCTTGTATCCCCCGTGCATACATTGATGCCTGGCATAATAAATACTTGATGAACGAATGAGTGGACCAATATTCAAGTGGAGGAGATGAGACCATAAAAAATGACTAGCAGAGGCCTCTCACAGATCTTAACCAGTGCTAGCTAGTTTGGTGCTAGATTTGACTTGATTTAGAAAAGAAGAGAAACAGATTTCTTGTACTTTAAGGGCTATGGAACAACTTGTCTTTGTTGCAGGTGTGAGTGGCTGAGCCCCAAGTGAAGCCTGCAGGTACTGCCCCGTATGCAGTAGTGCTCAATGCACACACAATGCCGCATTTCAGGGAAGATAAAGCAATGGAGAAACACCATCTAGACATTCTCTTATGGTTATTAATAGCAATTTTAGACACCAGAGAAAGAAAGAGTGTCAGAGTTGGAGAGACCCTTAGGTCACACAGCAAATTAGCAGCAGGGTTGGGATTATAACACAGGCCTTCTAATTCCCAGGCCAGCTCTTTCCACCAAAGCTCAAATGAGCCACTTTGCTTCTCTAATTTTATGCCATTCCATTGGGTTAGATCTCTGGATTTCCGAACTACTGTTCTTCTTCACAGCAAATTCCAAAGCAGAACAGCCAGATAACAATCTCAGCAGAATGGACTACTATAATCCATTACTCTATATTATTTATGCTTACGTTGATAATTATAATGGGAGACAATGAAGACAGGAACCCAATTACGCTTGCTTGTGTGTTTAATCACACAAGTTGTTGTGACATTGTCACCTAAGTTGGGATCATTTCAGCACTGATTATTTGATTTGTTAATTAGAACCTTAGCATTCCAGAGCTGGGGGACCTTAGATGGCTAGTTCATAGTGCTTTTAAGTCATTTTTTAAAGCTACAGCTGACCTGGAAGATAAACACTTAAAAAAAAGAAAAAATGAACACTGTGGGCTCTGAATCATCGCTGAGGAATCCCTTTCAGGTCTTCAAAGTGTAACTGGAAAATGATTGATGTAGTTCCACTTTCTCATTGTAGAGATGGAAAATCAAGCCAGTCTAGAAGCAGACTTCACATCAGGATTTTACTCTATCTAATTTTTCTGTTTAAGCTCCTCCACTAAAGGGTGAGCAGAAAAACATTCAAACCCTTTGCTCTCCTACCTGATTAGCAGCAGTTTCAATTCAAAGGTTTAATGCAAAAGGTGCAGGAATGCTTGACTCAAATGAAGGGTTTGGATAACCGTGGCTGAAGGCAATCACGTTTCCAGACCTTCCCTCCTCACCTTCACGTTCTCTTTCAAAAGTTTTCATATATATTTACTTTATTTTTTTAATTTAATTGTTTTGACTATGCCAAGCGGCTTGCGAGATCTTAGTTGCCCGACCAGGGACTGAACCCACGCCCTCGGCAGTGAAAGCATGGAGTCCTAACCACTGGACTGCCAGGGAATTCCCTATATTTGCTTTAAATAAGGCCAGGATATGAAGATCTGGAATTAAAACAAGAAAATTAACCTAATCAACTGTGCTGTTTGGAGGATGGTCTGCATGGCCGTTAGTACAGGGGACATCAGAGAAACCAAGTGGGGCCTGAGCCTGAACTCAGGGACCAGGTCTATCCGACTAGGGAACGATGCAACTGGCTCTGAGTGCGATGGCGCCAGCCACTCAGACAGCTCAAGTACTTCATGAGCATCAGTTAAACTTCTGATTATAATTTGGGTTTCCAAATACGTGGGTCATTTAAATTCTCATTGTAAGTAAGTGTGAAGTAGCATTTTGGTTTTGACACCAGCCTCCCAGGAGGTGACACTGGGAGGACATTCCAAAGAGACCGCTCCCTTCTATGTGTGTATTTTCTGAGGATTGGGAGGTGTTCTTTGAAATAAATTTCAGAGAAGATTAGTTCCAACAAGATATGGGCAAGTCCAGAACCCAGAACTCACTGCCTAAAAGGCTAAGAGTCAAGGCTAAAAGTATTCTGGTCTATGAATCTAGCTAGTTATTGCTTCTCGGGGCTTAGGTTCATGTTGGGGACAACTGGATGTTAACAACATAACACAGAGATAGTAATAGGTGTGTTTTCTTTACAACAGGGTTTCAAAGTTTGCTGGTAAAGGACATAGCATTTTTATCCTGCTTGCAGTGACATGGAGGCCGTGCCCTAATAGACCCAGGTCAGGGGTTGGTAACCAGCATACTGGTTGGTAACCAGCTTACTCACTCAAATCCAGTGAGTAATCCTTGGATTTGCCCAGAGTTTAAGCCAGGGTGTTCCTAGTTGTGTGTATATACTTGGGGGTGGGGGAATCAGCCAGTCTTGATGGAGAGTTTCAAACAAACCCGATGACCACAGGGAGAGGATGTGGTAGCTGAGAAAGAGATTCACAAGCCGTTATTAAAGATGGAGGGCAAAGAAACTACTTTTTTTAGAAGCGGAGGTAGGGAAAAGATGGAAGGAAAGAGCATGCTTTTTTTCCACATGGTAATTTAGGCCTAAGGAGCTGAGCTGGCTTTACACCCCGTGAAACCAATGTCTTAGGAAACACTGGTCTCTGCCAGAAAGCTACTTTGTAGCTCTTCTTCATGCCTCACCACACACTGGGGTTAGGAGGTACGGTCCTTAAGATCCTGTTTGGTGGACTTCTCTGGTGGCGCAGTGGTTAAGAATCCGCCTGCCAATGCAGGGGACACGGGTTCGAGCCCTGGCCTGGGAAGATCCCACATGCCGTGGAGCAACTAAGCCCATGAGCCACAACTACTGAGCCTGCGTGCCACAACTACTGAAGCCCATGCGCCTAGAGTCCGTGCTGCACAACAAGAGAAGCCAATGCGATGAGAAGCCCGTGCGCCGCAATGAAGAGTAGCCCCCACTCGCCACAACTAGAGAAAGCCTGCGCGCAGCAATGAAGACCCAATGCAGCCAAAAAATAAATAAATTAATAAATTAAAAAAAAAAAAAAGATCCTGTTTGGCGTAGCAGAGAGGCACAGTTCTAGGGCCCAACGAAGACAAGGTGAGAGTAAGAGGGGAAATATAGGGCCAAGCTTTAGAAAGACTCTAGTTGTATGTGTGTGTGTGTGTGTGTGTGTGTGTGTGTGTGTGCGGGTGTGTATATTTTGTGTATTTTGCACCCCTTTTAAGCAAGGGTATTTGGGATGGAAGCTACAGTGGAAAGAAAGAGGCTTTATTTCTGTTTTGTGAAAGATTTGTTATCAAATAAGTCCCAGCCCGTTTATTTGGTTGGTTATTAATTATTTTCTCCCCAACATGTTTCAAAGAAACTAGGGCAGTGTGGCTGTGCCTGTGGCGAGCAAGCTGGGACAGGAAGGAAAAGTGGGGACGAGACTTCTCACTACAGAAGACTCTTTCAAGGGCTCCTTCCTCCTTCGGAACCAGCCTGTTCAAACAGCCAGGAGAGTTGGGCTATTCTTCAACATCATACTTTTCCTAAAATACCTTGGGGAGCCGACAAAGTCCTTTCCTTCCTTGCTGTTCTATTTATTTATTTATTTATTGCGGTACGCGGGCCTCTCACTGTTGTGCCTCTCCCGTTGCGGAGCACAGGCTCTGGACGCGCAGGCTCAGCAGCCATGGCTCACGGGCTTAGCCGCTCTGCGGCATGTGGGATCTTCCCGGACCGGGGCACGAACCCGTGTCCCCTGCATCGGCAGGCAGACTCTCAACCACTGCGCCACCAGGGAAGCCCTATTTATTTTTATTTTTTTTAAATTTATTTATTTTTAAATTTATTTTCGGCTGTGTTGGGTCTTCGTTGCGGCGTGTGGGCTTATTGTGCTAGCTTCTCTTTGTTACGGGGCACGGGCTCTAGACTGCAGGCTCAGTAGTTGTGGCATGTGGGTTCAGTAGCTGTGGCACGTGGTCTCAGCAGTTGTGGCTTGCAGGCTCTAGAGCGTAGGCTCAGTAGTTGTGGTGCACGGGCTTAGTTGTTCTGCGGCATGTGGGATCTTCCTGGACCAGGGATTGAACCTGTGTCCTTTGCACTGGCAGGTGGATTCTTAACCACTGCACCACCAGGGAAATCCTCCTTGCTGTTTTAAAAGAGAGAAGGGAACTTGATTGTGTGCCTGGATGAGAGTTGCTGGAAGGAGTTCTGTGTTCTCAGATATGAGAGCTCAGAACTTAAATGACCTGCCAGGAAGCTGTTTTGACCTGAAACTAAGGCCTGCTATTAGTCATGCTAGAGACCCAGTGAATGGAACAGCTAAAACAAACAAAAAACAAACTCCCAACCTCCCCAAAAACCTTTGGGAAGGTGGGAACTGGAGAACCCCAGAAGAAAGATAGGGAATAGCTGCTATACAGGAAACTAATTTTCCCGATAGGCGTTTTGTTAAAAACAAAAAAATAAAACAAAGAAAAGAAAGAAAGGACTGCCAAGCCTGACTCTTTTTCATCCTTCCAAATTCATCCTTTCTTCAAAAGCTTCAGCTTCACAGTTCTCTGACTGCAGATTCTAACCAAGGTGGGCAGAGCAAAGCTCGTACTCCAAGGGAATGAAACTGGAAACCAGGGCTGCGAGTCACCAGAGGCAAGCATTGGCAGAGAAGCATGTCAGGGTCCAATGACAAGCTAAGCTCTGGGCTTGCACAGGTAAGCTCTCCATGTAGCCGTGGCAGACCCCTTCTCAGCTTTGACATCCATTGACATTACCCAAAAGTGGATACACATTGAGCACAGCACAGTCTCCAGTGGGCATGGGTTTTATTCTCAGTGCGCAACAGTTTGGTTTCTGCTCATCAGCAACAGCTTTATTGGTTCCAAAAAAATTACCCTTCTTTTTCCTTCTTTTAAAACTCCCCTTCTAGTCTTCCTTTCTCAATGGAACAACATATTTGAATTTCAGATTTGCCAGTTTATAGCATTTTTTTCCTAAGAACCCTATAAATACATGCAAAACATTGTACAGAGAGCTTAAATAATATCAAAATGCAAATACAGATTGGGTGCACGGTTTAGCTGAACTGCAGATTACGGCAACACACGCTGGGGTACACATTGCTTTGATATCACCATTTGTTTGTTTATGTCATGCAGATCACAATAGTCAATCTTTTGTTTTGTTTTTTTTTCCTTTTATATAAAAATACCAGTGCCTGTTATACTAGTTACTGAAAAAAAAAAAAAAAGAAGAAACTCAAAATTCCTACCTGCTGATTTGAAAAGAACAACACAGATAGATTTGTTGGCACATATATATGGCATATTCACATATGGCACATATACATATGGGGAGAAATATGTACGAAAGGCCAATTCAGTCATGGGGAGCTCACTTCCCTCCATCTCTCCTAATCAGGAGGAAAGGGGACAGCAGGCCCAACAGCAGGGCTGGAAAGGCAAAGGACAGCACTGAGCTAAATGGAAGGGTGTCTGGTCTTTTCTGAGGAAGAGCCTGGAATGGCTTAAGAAGAGCAGACATTTATAAGTGCCCCACCCCCACCACAGTAGTGGGGTGGTCCTCAGATACGGAGAGTGAGGAAGAGTGAGGAAGTACACACTTCGTGATGACATCATGGGCTGCTTCAATCGCTAGGCAGGGAAAGGAGGAAAGAAAGGAAGTGACGTGTTCAGAGGTTTCAGGGCACATGTGAGCTTGCCACACCCCTCTGGTGTTTGGCAGTAAGGTCATCACTCAGATTTAAGTGTGCAGACTCCCCCCTCTGGAGCTCAACGGGAAGAAGGAACACAAACTCTAAAGAACTCACATGTGCTGGTGGGATTTCTCGGTGGTCTCTCTACAACCTTTAGAGATGGAGAGTCATTTCAGAGGGCAGAGGGCACCTGTGGGAAGGATCTAGTCAAGACTGTCACCCAGGCTAGAACCAGCCTTTATTTTTCCACTTAGAGCTCTACCTCCCAACTAATATATCACGTGAAACTTTTCTAGGGGAGGGAAGGAAGTCTCAAATCAAATCCTTGCATAAAAAGTCGCTAATGGAAAACTCCAGGGGAAACAGGAGGTGAAAAGAACCATAAAAAAGGCAAACCCCAAATCAGAGAGAGTATCCTTGCAGCCCAGTGTCTTGGGTACCACTCTGCCAGCTGTTCTTCAAGAAATATAAATCTATCTGAGGTCCCTGATCCTGACCACTAGTTCCTGGTACCCATTTCCATGGGGGTGCACACTCATTTCCTGCTGGCTGTCCCTTCTTCCTGGATGCCTTCCTTCCCATCCGTAATCCACTGCCCATTCTCCTAGGTTTATCAAGAGAGGAATCTAGGATAATATTTCCCCCTTTTCCCCATCAGACCCTTTTCAAATCCAAAGCACCATTTTTGGGGAAAGCTTTATTAACTTATGCCATATTTATTCACTGCCAGTTGGATCACTGCAACTGAACAGGAAAAAAAATTTATATAAAAAATATATGCACATAAATACTTAAACTTAATTCCATATCAACAAATTTATATTAAAAACATTCTAGAACCCAACAAATTTTTTTTCCCCTAAGTATAAAGATGGCTGTTTGGAGAAAGGAAGTTTGGTGCATTGGTTTTAAAACCAATTGCAAATATACTATAAGTCACCTGCCATGTCTAATAGCTGGTTATGTGCTCCCTTCCACAGGGTTACATGACAGCACTTTATTTTAAATCCTTTAAACAAAATACATATGGCTGACTCAAAAAATATCAGTTTCTCATCTAAAGAAAACTATATTTCTTTGCATAATATTTCTATATTTTCTCTCCTACTATGGAAACTAGAATACACACAAAATCCCCTTTGACTTTAAACAAGTAGACACAAGCCCTCACAAGTAACCTGTCAGGCACCATGAGAGTCTTTTGGGAGCAGGAATGATAAAATAGCCTCCAAAGTTTGTTTTAAAAACTGATCTGAGGTAATAAAAAAGACTCGACAGAACTAAATCTTCCACTGTACTTAATAAATATATATGTGAACACCTAACGCCTCGGGTGAGCTATTTTTTCCCCCATTAGTATTGAAGACAGAGAAAAGATCACTGAAACGTGTAACCTTTACAAAACCAAAATCAGATCTGGTCGCTGATGTAGTAATAGGGATGTGCAGGGGATACTGTTTCTTTATTCTTCTTTCCTAGGGCAGCTCAGGTGAAAGGGTGAGGGAGGAGGGATCCAGAAGAAAAGGCCGGAGAGGAGAGGTTCGGGTCACCTGACTCCCAAATGGAAATTCGGCAGCTCCTAACAGCCTCAAGCCCCTTCTCCCTACTCCCATCACTCTAGAAAGAGGGGGTAGGCTTCATTTACCCAGTGGGAGATGGGAATTGGCAGACATGAGCTGACCCCTACACGGAAGAGCTTACAGCAGCACGGTAGGGATAGAAATGGAGATCCTGCAAAGGCGGCTCCACCCTGTTGCATTAAGGAACACTTAACAAATCTCCTAGCCAAGTCCCCAGCTCCTGAGAGACAGGTGGGAAGGGGACGCTTTGGGCAGTGTTCAGGGAGAGAAGGCACAGGGCTTAACTGTGCAGTGCTGAGCACATTCTGGAGGGGGCTTGAGTGGGGTGTGCAAGAGGGAGGGTGGAAGCAGGGGAGCTTTACAGGGTGGGTCTTTTGCTCCTTTAAGTCGGGAAAGCGTCAATGAAGCCTCCCACTTTGGATACATGTTTTCAAAATCAGAATATTTGAGAAAGGCTGGGGTCTTTTCAGAGACTGATGTTGGCGGACATGGCAAAGAGTAGAATTAAAAACTAAAGGGCACGTCAAAGCTGCTCCCCAGCCACCTAAGCTCAAGGTTTCTGGTTTCTGAGAGGAAGGTTTGCTCAGATGCTGCTGGAATGGAACTTTGGCCTCTCCCAAGGCTTCTCAATACTCACTGTCCCAACAATCAGGTCCTGCCCTGGAAGAGCCTTGGTGGATGGCTTTGAAAGCAGTAGTGGTCACCCCGAGGAGGACTCCACCGAGTTGACTTTGATGGTCTGTTTTCCAAGTCCAGTTAGGAGGCAAGGTCATTCTTAATTCATTCCTTTGCCCCCACTTTAGGAAGAGGAGAAAGCTCAGGCTTCAGGTAAAAACTACAAACCGCATATATGCAAGCTTCACGTCAATGCTGATCTCCCTGGTGCTTAGAAAGCACACACACCTGACAACATGGCAGTTTAGAAGCAGATAACCTGGCAACAACAGGAATATATTTTTACCAGCTCTCAATTGCTTCCAAAGGAGCCTGTTAGCAAAGAAAACTATCTGCCTCTAGAACTAAATCAAGGGCTCCACTGGGGCCAGAAGGGAGAATGGTCAAAGTCGACTTAACTCATCCATGTCCTTTCCATTTTCTAATCATCACAACTTAAAAAAAAAAAAAAATTAGTGAAGCTAAGGAAGACAATGGTCACAAAAGACCAAGAGACCATGGGGAGGCTTGACTGGAAGGGCAGAAAGAGGTAAAGGGCTTTAGGTATAAGTTTTCAAAATGGAAAAATTGTTTTAAAACAATCACTCTATAGGCTGATTCTGTACCTTCCATTCTTACCTCAACACATTTCATTTGAGGATATCTGTCACTCTGAACTTTTAACTGAGCCTGTAAACAGCACAGACTCATAGGGTAAAAATCCAGAAGTGAGGAGATGGCTGACACAGGTATGAATACTGGTGAGAATTTAGGTTGGGGTCAATGCCAAAAGGATTCTTGTCATTTCTTTAAAAATGACAACTGATACAGGCAAGGAGTATAGATCTACCATTCATTACTTGCCTGGGGTCTAACTGGGTCCTGCTACAAACCCCAACTCAGGTTTCAGCTGAAGTCCTCGTAGGTCTGTGCTCTTGCCTCTTCATGGCCAGGTGGGGGTTCACACATACTTGGGAGCAGCTGACATGACAGTGAAAAGTCCCATCATCCCCTTAGTGACGGGGCAGATGAAAAGGGAAATAGGGAAAGCAGGAATGGGAGTCAGAGAATGAAGTTCAAACTGATGTCTCCAGGCTGTGTAGAGGGCTGTCTGAGTGGCAGGCAACAATTTGCACTTGGCAGCAATCCACCGCATTGTTGTTTTTGTTGGCTTGTGGAGTGACCTCACCATCCGACGGGAGCATCCTAGTCCCAGGCTTAGAGACCTTTTCAAAAGTTTCCTCTTCTTGCTCATCCAGGAGTGGTGTTCGTGGCCCCTCCTCATCTATGGCGAATTCAGGGTGGGTCATGAAGTTGTGGATGGAGTTTTGGTTCTTGGGTTTCTGAATGCTTTCATGGAGGGAACTATGGAATGCTTTGACCACTTTGATCTACACCAGGGGAAGGAAAAGGAGGATGAGAAAATACGGAGGCAAGAATTGGTTAGTAGAACAAGGAACTGGGGGGTTTGAGGACAGAAACAAGACCCAAACTACAAGACACTACTGCTCAACAACCAAAACCAAACATATGAGAGGAGATCATGAAACACTAGAAACATCAGGTGGCTCAAATTTCAAGCATTGAGGTGGGGTGGGGAGAGTGAGTAATGGCAAACAACCGGAATATTTCAAAAGCTGCATAAAAACAAAGCAGAAAACCCAAAGCAAAGTTAGCATTCCCAAACAATCCACTCTTAAAATGAAACAGGAAACAAAACGATTCATTAGTTCTTTTGGATGGAGGGCAAGGACGTTGGAACTAGGTGCAAATTAATAGCCGAACTTAAAAGATAATTCAGACATGTGGATTTTTGTGTTGAAGCCAAACATTTTGTGAATGTGGAATGGAAAATTACACACTGAAGTTTAGTTATCTGTTTAAAACCCTCAAAGAGCCAAACATATATCAATTCGCACGCAATACACTTTGGGTGATAAGTGACCATGAATACCATTCAGCAAGGCAGACAAACCAATCTTCATTTGTGTCAGCAGCATGCAAGAAATGAAAACTCTTATATTCTCCAATTAGTAATTGCTCTTTCAGTCAGGAAACATGCATATATATATATAGTCCACAGCCTCCACCATGTCCTCTTCCCCCAAAGAAAGTAGAACTCCATTCCTTCAGTCCCTCCCCTGGAAGAGGTGAATGAATACAGGCATCAAAAGATGCCTCCCCCTGACGCTGACAGAAGGCCCGCTCTCTCAGCTCAGATGAGGCCGGACACGCATGGCCATGTCTCTGACACACAGCAGCTGTGCCCAGTCGTGCAGCTTTCTCCAGCTGTTTGTAAATTATGAAGAGGAATGTGATCTTATGTAGAGAAGAGAAAGGATGGGACCAGGACAGAAAACACCCCATCCAGGAGGCAGTGCTACAAACAAGAGGCTTTTCTGATGGGGGGGACCAAGAGGATGGGGGAAAGGAAACAATTTGCAGTTTGACTGGGCAAAGGGAAATGCACTGCCCTATAAGTGTCAAAGTCTTTGTTCTACTGCACAACAAAGGAAGGGATTCAGTTTAGAGAAGAGGAAAAATTGACAATAATTGATCCCTGGGCCCAGCCTTCACCTTATCCACAGGGAGCAGCTCCTTTTCTGAACTGGGGGCCTCGCTGAGGTATGCTTTGCAACTTGGGTTGGTAGAATTGGAGGAGGGGAGAAGGTTGGATCCTGAGAGTTTGGAGAGAGAGGCCAGGGGAAAAGAAGGTGGTCCTAGGACAGTTTTAGTTGTTGGGAGGTGGCTGATCCTAGTCTTGTCCCAAGGTTCTTTCCTCAGAAAAGAAATGGAAGTAATGCAGGAGAAACTGTTGAGGTGGGGAGGGGGATAAGGAGAAATGATGAGGGTTGGGGTAGGGCACATCTTTCGTTACTCTGCTCTTTAAGCAAAGAATATGTTCCTGGAAAAGAGGCAAGAATGTGGAGACATCAGAGCACCCAAAGAGGCAGGCAAACAAACTGGTTGGATTGCTTGTCTCAGTGTTTCCTATCACTGTAGAGAACCTACAAAAGTAGTGCACAAAGAAGGTTCATTAAAGTTGTGTCTCCACTGGCTAAGGCTTTCCTTACCTTGCCTCACTCCACAACAGACTGGCAGACTCACCCAGGATGGAGGGTGCTCAGAGCTCAGAAGGCAAAGGACTCTGTCACTCAATGGAATCCGCTCAACGCTTCAGCCAAGAAGAATCAAGGAACCTGGGCACACATTCACCATGCTGCACAGAAAGTTAGGACCTACTTTTCTATCTTTAGGTGAGATCAGATGGAATAAAGGTTCCATCTGGCTTTCAGGAAATCCCAAGTTTTAATGGATCTATGCCAAACATCTTAGAGCAAGGCAACTTGGATTAAGTGAGCCCAAACCCAATGCCTTCTCCCCTGGCCCTAGTCAAGAAATGGGCTCAAAGCCATACCACCCCCTGTAGGAGTGATAATATAGCCCACACTTTTCACTCACTCTTCAGATCTCAGCATTTCTAACAAGTGCTACAGGAGAACAGGTACCTTTATACCATGAGTTGATCATCTTCAATATCACTGATTTCCAAACTTCCTGCTTCTATTTTTTTTGAAGCAATTGAATACTTTGTTGAAATAATGATATGTGAAGTCCTATCTAGAAAACAGATTTTTAAAAATAGGAGTTGGAATGGGGGTCTGGATCCCTGTTTGCTGGCTTTTCCTCTCACCTGTTGGGGTGATCAATCACTGTTACAGGTAAACAATAAGGGAGATCAGAGTGAATTGGGGATGGGTAGATGGAAAAGATAGGGACAATTTCTTTTTTGGGGGAGCAAGGAACAGTCATCCAGCTAGATAACAGGACTTCTGGAATCTAAAGGGAAAGCAGCCACCTGTAAGGGAAGCTCAAGACAAGAGGAGTCGGAGAGCTAGGGAGCACCATCTTGTGGCCTGGCAGGTGGAGAGAAGGGTGGGGCTGTGCCAGAATGCTCCTCAACTCCAGCACTGGCCTCAGAGACTATATAGTGCATGCCGATGAACAATCACACAGCTACATCATCACCAATCCACCCCGAGTGGTGGCATCTTCCTTTCTGGATGCATGGTGCCTGGTGCATGAGCAGTGTATGAGGAATAAGACACAGATAGTGAGGTGGGTGCTGTGAAAGCTTCAGGTCCTCTCCACTCAGTCAATCAACCCTTCCTTCCCCAGTCATCATCTCTCAAAGTCTCTGGGAAATGTCTCTTCTGTGGCCCCTATCCTACAGGTGAAAGCGGATGACTGAAGGACAACACTTTCTCATGGCTCAGAAGCCCAAACCAGGCTGGACCTTAGGTTAGGTATGAGCACTAAGGGCCACTCTCTGGAGCCCAATGAATGGGCAGATGAAGACTCCATTTCCTCAGCTGGTATTCTGTAGGTTTCTGCTCCTTTGTCAGAAACCAGGGGCAGAGAAGGGATTAGGACCTTCTTACAGAGAGAAATCTTAGAGGTTTATCTACTTGAAGGTTAGAAAAATAAATGAATTCATTTGGAACTCTGGAATGGGAAATGGGTTTTAAAATGCATGACTATAACTTCTAGGCCCTCCAATAGGAAGGCACAGCTGGAGAAAGAGCAGGTGCGGCCTGACTCTCCTGAGTTTCTAGCCTTTGAGGGTTTGCACCATATCCTCCACCAGCAACTCTACTACATGAGCCCAGTGGGCTCTGTCTTTTCCTTAGTCTCCTTCTACCTTCAAATTACCAGGGCAGCTGACACTACTCCTTCTAACAGAGAGGCATGATTTAAGAAAGAACAGTAACTAGTTAGAAGGACACGACAAAACTAGAAGAAAAAAGGAAATGAGAGGAATATGGAAGGACTAGAATGAGAGGCTCTTGCATATCTGTAGGGTAAGACTTACATAGTTCTTTGACTGCCTTTGAGCCTAAAGAATATGCCTCTAGGGCTTCCCTGGTAGCGCACTGGTTGAGAGTCTGCCTGCCGATGCAGGGGACACGGGTTCGTGCCCCAGTCCGGGAAGATCCCACATGCTGCGGAGCGGCTGGGCCCGTGAGCCATGGCCGCCGAGCCTGTGCGTCCGGAGCCTGTGCTCCGCAATGGGAGAGGCCACAACAGTGAGAGGCCCACGTACCGCAAAAAAAAAAAAAAAAAAGAATATGCCTCTATATAAACCTCCTCTCCCCCTGCCCCTCATCTCTCACACGAGAACACTTAGAGTTGGCTAGAAAGACAACAGATAAGCTAAGTCTGATCAACCTACACACTCACAGTCAAGTGAACCACAGATAGTGCAATTGTTTTTTCTTTATCCCCCATCCCAGGGTTACGGGAGTGGGGGAGGAAGAAACAGACTCAAACACTCAGATATTTGAAGCCCAGAGTATACTTAACACAGAGAGACTCCTTCCCCACCAAATACCTTAATAGCATTATCAGCAAAGAGCCTTCCATTTCCTCTCTGTGTCCCACTTGGGGAAGGTAAAAAGATCAGGAATAGGAAGGCATAAGCATTAGCAAGAATCCAATAATCTACCAATAATCCACCAGATCTTAGGTTGAGCCTTCACAGCTTTCCGGCTAATAGGCTGGCTGAGAAAGGGGTTCCTCAAACTTTACATGCAAAATAAGATATGAAGTGCTGGCTATAAGTAAAACAAACTAGAGGAAAGGAGAAGGGAAAAAAAAAAAGTTTGCTCTTCGGAAATTCCTAAAAGAAAACAAAAGACTTCCTGAGTCTTCATTCGGCTTACCTTTACCCCTAACCTTAGGAGACAGAGTTGAGACTCAAAGGAGCAGAAGGAGAGAAGAGGAACAACATATTCAAACACAGCAACAAACAAAGTAAAGTAAAACAAACAAACAAACAAAGCTCAAGGAAGGACCAGGCAATGCAGAGGAACAATCAGAACACAGGATTACTGTCTTTAAAATGGTTACGGTTTTAAGAGCTTTTCAACATAAAAAAATAAAATTAAATTAAATAAAATGGCACACAGCCCGGTTTTGGAGTGGAATTTTTGCCCCGCTTTTCTTCCCTTAAGTCAAAGATCAAAGGGAAAAACCAAAAGGAAAAGATAACCACAGCTGGTTAAAGTGAATGCTACGTGCTCTCTTGTGGTCATTTTAGCAAATCATGCATCATAATAGACTATCACTCACTGCCCAGAGGAGGAGATGAAACAGCAGCAGCAACAGAAGTGGTGGGGGGAGATTTGACTGGTGCAACTGTTACATAGGATGAGCTAGGAACATGTTTTACATCAAGGTGTTGACCCATGGTCTGGCGCTTTAGGACTCCCTTAAAAGAGGCTCCCGTCTGGAATGTGTTAATTACGTCGATCTGCAAAGAATCAGAAAGTGAGACAGCTTTGCTCCACAGTCAGAAAGAAGTGAAGCAAGAGGAAGGGAGGGTCCAAGAGGGTTAGGGAGGGGTTGGAAAGAGCTGGGAAAAAGGGACAGGAGACGGAAAGCAAGAGAGAGAGTCCGTTACACACAAGACAATGGTGAAGAGAAGGGGGAAAAACATTAATTGCACATCACACTTCATTTAAGGAACAGTTTGCCATGGAGTCTAAATACCCAGCCAGAATCCAGTCTTCTCTTCCCTTTTAGCCTACGATGGATATTTTGGGTGTGCTGGTATCCAAAAGTATCTAAAAATTTAAATGGACTTTCCCACTCATGATTCCTGACAGAGAGTGACAGCTTATTCACTGTCTTATGCTCTGACCTGTACTTTCTTTTTTTTTTGACCTGCACTCTTAAAAAAATAAGGCATGCAATTTAAGATAGTAGGCAAAGTGTATATATTACTGAATTTTGAGGCTCAGGAACCTCTAAACCAATTAAATTGACTACCTATTTTTGCAGATTTTCCAGGAAAACAACTCATGTGTTTAAACAGAGGCGTGTAGTAATCCATACACAGGTGCCATGGTGGAAAGGCTCCTGGACCATGAGTTGCTGGGCTCACCCTCTTCTGGGTTCTTCTCTGAGACTCCCTGTCCTTGGGCAGAAGTGGATAAGGCCCCTGAAAGTGGAGCTCAGGAACCCAGTGGCCAGGCTCTGTGGAGAGAATGCCACTGGCAGCATTCGCGCACTGGAGATCCTGAGAGGCTGGCACAAGTGCAGATGAGAACTCAGCAGTTAGACGGGGTGGGGGGAGGAAGAGTTGGCTGGCGGTGGTGGCAGCAGCTGCAAGTCTAGCCCCATACAAGTTGTCTCTGGTTTTCAGTGTGCTACTCCTCAGAGACTGAGGCAATGAATGCCATTTGTTTTCCAACAGCGGTCTTGATCTAGGGCCTCAGTCAAACCTACCATCCTCATCCCTGACCTCTGCCTGACCAAGGACCAGCTGACCAGGGATGTAGGAAAGGTGCTGATTTCACTCATCTAACTTAACTTCCCCAGGTGAGAAGGTGGGAAAGCAGGTACCTTGTGAGTCAGACAGTTGTTCTTACTTATAAAGCTTCCTGAGAAGCCATGAAATGTTTAGGGTTAGTTTCTGGACTCAGACCAAGTTTGAGCTAAAATACCACTCTTCATCACATGATACGGTTTTCAGTTCCAGGGGACCGAGGAGCCTGATGCTGTAAGAGGAAAAGGTCTGCATGTGGGGAGGGTTCAGCCACACGGAAGAAGGGGCTGGAGAGTCACCTTCCTCAGTGCTTATTAGGGTCACAAGGTCCCAACCTCCACAATGAAACTGGCCCCCAGATTTACCTTCCCAAGATTCTAGACCTCAAGTTTCCCAATCTTCTGCTTTCTAGTGCTTCTAGCTCTCCCAAAGCTAAAGGGACCAGGATGGGACAATAGCCTGGCAACACTTCCCACCCATAAGTGTTGCAAGAATGACAACAAGGAACAACAATCGGATGGCAGGGAATTTCATTAGAACCCAGCTGAGGTGAAGAGCTGATGCCAGGAGAGAGCTTTAGGATCCAGGATGCAGGTTAGCACAGTCATCTGCTTATGGAGTCAGGTGGGATGGCATAGATATGCTCATCATGGCATCTTTAACAGGTTGCCTTTGCTGCCTAAGTTTAGGCTTTAACGTCATTCTGGTCCAACTGCCTTTTGCTCCAACAGAGAAAGGTAGTATACCTAAAGCTATGTAGACAGCGAAACCAGAGAGGTATATAGTCGAGGGAATGGAAATTGGTAGTGGAGGGGAAGGAAGATCCATGAATCTCAGCCCCGGGAGAGAAGACTGGGAAGGAGCCAGGAGACACTGGAACGAGGGCATTCTGGCTAGGAAAAAAATTACATAGTAGAAGAGGAGGCAGACGATCCTGAAGGGAAGAAAAGCAGACAGGTTATTCTGAAAAGAGCAGACCTACAGGGAAGCACCGAGGCCTTAGAGACATGAGCCAAAGATGCCAAGTTCTCTGGGCACGTGAGGCCCTTGCTCGTGATGGACTTGGCAGCCTGGAGGGTGGGGTGCGTGTGGAAACTCTGGACATGCTGAGGTAGTGTTTGCGGGTCCCATGCAGATTTCCCTCTCCGGGAAGGGGAACTCAAGAGGAGCCCCAGTGTGCTTCCCTCCCTAGCCCTGCTTTCCCATTTGCATCTGTTGTTTTGTCTATAGGAGACCAATGCCCAGCTGCTACAGTAGTCCTCCCTTATCCGTGGGGGATACGTTCCAAGACCCGCAGTGGATGCTTGAAGCTGCAGATAGTGCTGAGCCCTGTATATACTATGTTTTCTCCTAGAGTAATGGGTGGGTAGCTTATACAGCGAGGATGTGATAGGCAATGGGATGACTTATGTCCAGGGCAGGACAGAGTGGGGGGCGTGAGATTTCATCAGCTACTCAGAACAGCATGCAATTTAAAACTTATGAGTTATTTATTTCTGGAATTTTTCATTTAATACTTTCAGACTGTGGTTGACCACGGGTAACTAAAACCAAGGAAAGCAAAGCCACGGATAAGCGAGGGACTACCGTATTTAGCTTAGACTTTTCATTTCACCTCTTCCCTAGGAAGTGGTGGGCTCCACTAGGGAGTTTTTGAAACCATCTGCAAGGCTAATTTCAGAGAGTGAAATTTACTTCTGGGATCTCTAGCCAATTAGCAAAGAGGGACAGGCCTGTTCTCTGGTGAACACCTTTGAGAACTTGGGGATTTACAATTTCTTGAGATGGGAAATCTCAGGACTAACACAATAGAGGTATGTGGGGTAAGAACAGGAAAAGTGATAGGATTATCAATGTCTAGACCAGCCCATTTACCCAGGAGAAGGTAGTTACAGTTGCTGCATGGGAAGTGGGGGAAAAAAGTTACTGTAGGGCTATAGGAGGGGACTTAATAGCAGCAGGAGCAGCTTCTATCCCATTTTAGAAATTGCAGGAAGGGAAAAGGTTTGAAGAAATTATAGCTTCTTGCTTTCTGGGAAGCAAGTCTGAATCCTGTAAAAGATACTCAGGCACTGAGAGACTATTTTCATTTATATACACTTAGCCATCAGATTCCCCATCATGGCCTTAAATTTTGAGTGGGGAAGACATAAGAGAGCGAGTTTCTTTTACAAAGATCAATCCAGATAACATCTACATTCCCCTAATAGCAGCTTGAGGATATACAGTAAATGTCTGCTGGGGATGCTGGCATAGAGATATTGTCTAAATCCTACCCTCTGCAGGGTCAGGAAAGACTCTGAACATTTCCCACCCTGAGGTTAGGCCTAGCGCTTACAAGAGACCTTATGTGGGAAGATGGCCCACCCGACAGAGGGTGGGAAGTGGGCTTCAGATGAACCTAAAGCTAGAGGATGATGCTAGCAGTTAGTGTCCCGTGTTCTCGGCCCCCCATGATCACTCTCCTCTCAGAGGAGCCCATACCACTGCCTCTGCCTGTCTGTCCTGAAGCAAGGGAGCTCGGGCTGCCCTCCAGTGAGAGGGCCTTAGGAAGGGGAGAGACGTTGGCCAGCAAGAACTGCTGCCCTCCCAACACCTCCCAAGAAAGATGGGGGAGATTCCTTCTCCCAGGGCGAGGACAGGCCACTATCACAGTACCTGAGTCTGGATACGGTTCAGGCCCCGGAACCAGAGGATCTGGCCTCGGCGCAGCTCCATCTCTGCATGGTCAATCTCGTCCAGCCCCTCAGCATCCTTGGTGATCTCCTCTTTGGTGGTGCCATGCCCAGCCTCCTTTAGGAACTTCAGGGATTGGGTAGGTATTGTGGAGATGACCTGAGAACAGGTGCAGCAAAAGGGTAGACACCAGAATCAGGGCGAGAAGAGCTGTCTCTCAACTTTATGGGTCAGGCCCTTGGGTAGGTCACTCTTTGCCCTATAAACCTTCCCGCTGGGAAAAGTGCCAACCCATTCAGGCAAGCGTTTGCCAAGTGCCTACCAGCTGTCAGGCCCTCAGGAAGATTTTCTGTACTTGTGGACGTACAAAAGAGAACTTATATTCTAGTATTTGACCAGCCATCTGCCTTGTTATATACTTCATTCTCTTCCTCCTGTCTCAGTTCTTTCTTTGTATTTTGCCATCTGTCTCTTAAAGGAAGTAGAACCATAATGCATGATACACAGTAGGAAGAGACAGAGACAAGGACCTGGGAGAAAACAAGTCTGGAGACAGGATGGTCAAAATGTATGTGTATGGGCACGGGGAAAAGAAGGGTGTTGGAGGGGAATGACCCTCTTCTTAGTTACCATATGCTAAGTAATTCCTCTTTTATAAAACTATAGTGAGAGGATACTAAAAGTTTTCTTGGGCTTGGGGTGAGGAACTGGGCGGGATAGCCCATAGAAGGGACATATGAGTATTATCAGAAGACATGGAGCAGTAGGCTGGGGCTTGCAATTCAAAATAAATCACTCTATAAGCTGTCAGTCAGTTCTCCTTTACAAATAAGACAAGGGCTCAGCTGGGAAAGGGGGACTGTGTGAGCAGTCCAACATGGAGTCAAGTGTTTGAAGTGGAAAGAATGTCCACGTTCTGCTTTTAGATGTTAGAAGGAGCTGTTGTGATACAGAAGGAAGGCTGTTGTTACCTGGCCTCAAGGCCACATGGCCATATGTGAGACTAGACCCAGGTGAGAGTTTCAAACAGTACATGAAATCATCAAGCTCCGCCCCAGTGTAGAAGCGCTTTAGGGACCCACTGGTAAATAACTTCAGCAAACAGAGCAGGGTGGAAGGACTTGTGTTAGGAACGGGGATAGGGATTAATCAGGGAGGCATCTAGGAGCTATGAAAGAAACAACTAGCAGGTCTATGGGGGAAAGCCTGCAGCCCTAGGGAGGGATCTTTGGGGCCAGTTAGAGCAAAGCCTCCATTACCCAGGTGGCTGGGCACCAATCAGTAGAGACCTGGGGTCTGCAAGCAAAGGTAAAGGCCAGGCCAGAGCTGAGGATGAGAGGGACTCGCAAAGTGGTATTAGGGAAGGAATGAAACTCTTATCAAACCTGATTATATTATTATAATATTAATAGCTAACATTTATTGAGTACTTACAGGGTACTAGACATTGTTCTAAGTCATTTCTGTATTGAAACTGATTTGCTGATTAACAATGATTCACAATGATCCTGTTATCCAGAGTTGAGGAAACTGAGGCAGAGTTGCTAATAAACTTGCTCACTATGATGCAGCTTGTAAAAAGAAGAACCGGGATTCAAACCTAGATGGTCGGTTCCAAAGTCTGTGCTTTGAACCATACGCTATACTGCTTCTCTAGAGACCTTGTGAGTCTGGATTTATCTTAGATGACAGTCAGGCACCCATCCTGGATAAGGCAATGGTGAGAAACAGAAGAGGCAAGGGAGCCCTACATTATGACAGCACAGCAGCTCACGGCCAGACTGCGGCTTCATTGAAGACATATGCTTTGCAAACTCTTCTACTTCTAAGACCCTTAATTTTTTTTTTTAGCAAAATTCCATTGAAAATTTCCACTTCCGTCTCAGAGAAGCTAAGGGATTTGTCTGTCTCCAGGCATGATTAGCGAAGAGATCAGAAGCCTCTGAAGTGGTGGGCACAGATCATTCTGCTTTGGGTTCCTACAAGATGGAAAGAACTTGAAAACCTGGTGGTAGAGAGAAGAGGGAAGGATATGAAGGCGAGGAGCTGGGCGTCTCCACAGTTGCTCGTTCCATCTCATGGGCGGGGGGGGGTGTCTGCCGGCCATGTGACTGCACGAGGAGGGTGAGCCCGTACTCACCTGGCCCCACAGCAATTCTCCAAAACCGATGAAGAGACACCAGAACCACTGGGACAGGGTGAGGTTCGTACAGCTGAAGGGTTTCCCCCCAAATTCCACAATGATAATCTAGAACAGAGAAAGAGGCAGCCCATCATTGGGAGGTAACAGGTAGCCAGCCCTCCAGTCAAGGCCATCAAAGCCACGTCAGCCCCCTACCCCAGGGTCCCTGTGGTGTGAACCCTGATCTGCTTGTTGGGGAAGGAGAAAGGAGAGATCCAGGTGGGGAGAAGGGAAGACAGACACAGTCTTTACAGAGCACTCTGATGGGGAGACAGATGCAGCTACTATGAACACTATTAATGCAAAGGCTGGGGGAGCAAGGGTAGCTGGAGGCTTCTTGTGACTAAAGCCAGTAGGTGACAAAGAGAAGGCACAGTGATGGAGAAGAGGAGTTTAGGAGCGGGACAAATAAGAGTGAGGCAGGAGCTCTTTTGTTACAGGGCAGGCTCCTAATCTCTTGTATTGGCAGATGTCTTAGTGTACCTCTGACTGGGGCAAGAAGGAAGGGGCTCAATCCTTTCACCACCAGGGCAGCCATGCCCTTGACCCCACTTCCCACAGAAGGAGCCCATGTCAGGCTTATCTGTCAACTACATATGGCAGCATTCCATGTCTTCTCTTTTTCTCTGAATTGCATACCATTTTCTACCATGAGCCCTTTCTGAACAAAGGGGCAAGGAGGGACAGGGAGAGATCCCATATAGCACTTGCATGCACATTTCAAGTATGCTGGCAGGAGGCATGGAAAGGGGTTAGAAGACAGTGATCTTCCTCCTGGTCACTATGTGAAATTGCTGTGTTTTAGAAAGATAAGGAAAGGATTCCACTAATTTTATTTTATTCGCTACCAACATGCTGCCTTGCACTGGAGCACTTGACACAGCAGGATCCAATTCTAGAGCAATGAGCAAACGGAAGCATTTGGGAACCCCAAAGTGTTCAACCCACAGCCTGAGTCCCCATCACTCCCTCACTCCTTTCCCCGGGTGCTCAGGGAATCCTGGCCCCCAGCTTCTGGCCTTTATCGTCCCAGACCTCCTATCCCAGCTCCAGCTAGAATCCCACCTGGCTGACGAATGTGCCCAAGACCACAGAGCAGAAGATGAGGTTGCGGAAGATGCCCGAAAAGACATTCCTCTCTCCATGGATCTTGCGGGAGTTGATTTCATTGAAGAGCTGCATCAGCACGAAGGTGTTGAAAATAATGGTGTAGTGTTGGCTGGGTGGTGAATGCAGAGGTGCTCTCCTCCCACTATCAATGTCAAAGAACTTCTCACCTAGTTGGGAGAAGGGATGCATCGGAGGATAAGTATGCTCTCAAGGAGGGTTCAGGTTGAGTCAGAACACTTGAGTATGGCCTCACTGGTTGCTTATGACTGGTGTCCATTCTAACTGGTCAGTATCCGAACCACAACAGTCATCAAATATTTTCAGTGTTAGTTCTGGTCTCAACATCACTTTTTTTTTTTTTTTTTTAAATAAATTTTATTTATTTATTTATTTATTTTTGGCTGTGTTGGGTCTCTGTTGTTGTGCCTGGGCCTTCTCTAGTTGCATTGAGCAGGGGGCTACGTTTCATTGTGGTCTATGGGCTTCTCATTGTGGTGGCTTCTCTTGTTGCGGAGCACACGTTCTAGGCACGCGGGCTTCAGTAGTTGTGGCGCGTGGGCTCAGTAGTTGTGGCTCGCGGGCTAAGAGCACAGGCTCAGTAGTTGTGGCACATGGGCTTAGGTGCTCTGCGGCATGTGGGATCTTCTTGGACCAGGGCTCGAACCCGTGTCCCCTGCATTGGCAGGCAGATTCTTCACCACTGTGCCACCAGGGAAGCCCCCTTTTTAAATATTTTTGGCTGTGCCATGTAACATGTGGGATCCTAGTTCCCCGACCAGGGATCGAACCCGTGCCCCCTGTATTAGAAGGCGGATTTTTACCCACTGGACCACCAGGGAACTCCCTCAACATTTCTGACCCTCTCTCTCAGCTTGCTCCATCACTATTTGCCTTCTCGTAGTGCTGCATTGTGGTAGAACTATGTGCACGAGAGTCTGGCAGACATAGGTCTGAATCTTCGTGCCACTATTTACTCAATATGTGACTTAAGCTTCAGTTTTATGATCTAAGAAAAAGGTAACATAAAGCCACCTTTGGAGATTCTTTTTTTTTTAATCATCTTTATTGGAGTATAATTGCTTTACAATGGTGTGTTAGTTTCTGCTTTATAACAAAGTGAATCAGTTATACATATACATATGTTCCCATATCTCTTCCCTCTTGCGTCTCCCTCCCTCCCACCCTTCCTATCCCACCCCTCTAGGTGGTCACAAAGCACCGAGCTGATCTCCCTGTGCTATCCGGCTGCTTCCCACTAGCTATCTACCTTACGTTTGGTAGTGTATATATGTCCATGCCACTCTCTCACTTTGTCACAGCTTACCCTTCCCCCTTCCCATATCCTCAAGTCCATTCTCTAGTAGGTCTGCTTCTTTATTCCTGTCTTACCCCTAGGTTCTTCATGACATTTTTTTCCTCTTAGATTCCATATATATGTGTTAGCATATGGTATTTGTCTTTCTCTTTCTGACTTACTTCACTCTGTATGACAGACTCTAGGCCCATCCTCCTCACTACAAATAACTCACTTTCATTTCTTTTTACGGAGATTCTTAAGAGGAGTAATAAAATGGCACAATGCACCACGTAGCGGGAACAGAGGATGCACTCAGTAAGCGAAGCTGCTATCATTCCCGTCTTGTGCTCAGCTTGCTCCCTGCTACTTTCTTTCCCTGGGCTGCTCTCTGCCCCCATCTCCCTCTAGCACTCCAAATGCCGCCACCCACCCCCGCCTTGGCTCACCGGCAAAGACAAGGAAAAAGATGACGGTGAGTTGATAGACGGCGTGACCCAAGATGTTCTTCATCATAGTGCGTGAGATCAGAGGCTTATTTCGGCCATAGGGGCGACGCTTCAACAGAGAGTCTGTAGGAGGCTCTGTGGCCAGGGCCAATGAGGCAAAAGTGTCCATGATGAGATTAACCCACAACATCTGCACGGCTTTCAGTGGGGAATCCTGGTGGGAGGAAGAACCACTCCTTTTAGCTTTCCTTGGAGACCACCCCCCACCTCACTCATCAGCCTCATCTTTGCCCTTGAAATGGCCTGCCTCCTGCTATCCACCATTTATTAGCTGAGTGACATTGAGAAACTTATTTAACCTCTTTGAGCCTTGGGTTCTTCACCTGTAAAATGGGGATAATACCTACTTTGCAAGGTTGTTTTTGAAGAACAGAGAAACTACATATAAGTGCTCATCACACTGGCTAACGTGTAAGTACTACATTAATGGTAGATAAATTATCATCATCCCACATGAGCAGATGGAGACCTAGTAGAGCTATTCCTGCCCCAACACCCCTTCGGAAACTCTGGTTCTTACTCCTCAGTTGACATACTGTACCCCGCACCCCCTGTTCCTTAGCCCCAGCCTCATCCCTCCCATCTCAGCTCACCCCACATTCCCTTCACCTGGGTGATACAGGCTCCAGTGAAGGCCACAATCACAGCCACCACGTTGACAGTGAGCTGGAACTGTAGGAACTTGGAGATGCTATCGTAGACGTTTCGTCCCCACATCACTGCCTTCACGATGCTGGTGAAGTTGTCATCTGTTAGGATGATGTCAGAGGCCTCCTTTGCCACATCCGTGCCTGCAATACCCTGAGGTAAGAAGGGGAAGGAAAACAGTGAGGAACTGGACAAAATTCATGCACATTCTGAACTCATATCTTGACCTCCAAGAAGCTTCAGAACTCAGCATAAACACTAGAGGGCACACTAGCCACACAAATCCTACAGACTAAACCACCATATTTTGAGCGGTCTTCTCTCCCAAAAAGAAAATGAAGGGAAAATGTGTCACTGTCACTCTGTGGGAAAGGGGACTGGGCCATGATGCCTCCACCTTACTCCTGAACTCAGACTGGAAATTACAGTTATCTCTGATATTCCTTTCTCCCGTCCCTCCTACTTCCCCACCTTAGAAAATAATTAGAAGATAGAGAAAAAGTCCTATCTGTTCTACCTCTAAATTTTAAAATTTCTTTTGCCACTGCCAATATTTAATTTAAATCCTTATCTCTCCCGCACCTTGAAGTTACTCTACATTTTTTCCCAGGAGGAGTAGTCTGGCAGCACAGTTCAGATGTCCTGTCCTTATTCAAAATCCTGTCACTGGGGAACCACCACAGGTTTCTAAATAGAAAGATCAGTGGTTGAAAGCAGTGTTTTAGAAACAGTAAACTTTCTAGTCTGGTAGTCAAAGCCCTCAACAAGTGAACTCTGGTTCATTTTCCAACCTGCTATATCTTTCTGCTCAAAACCTACTGCTTTATTCACAATTCCCTGAATCTCTCATTTACTTCTAGAGTCCAGTCTTCTACTTACACCCTTTTCTCCAAGCCTGGAACATCCTCTTTCCCCATCTATTTAAATCCTATCTGTCCTTAAGGTTCTATTCAATTAATTAAGCCCTGCTTGCTTGGCAAAGCTGTCCCTTACATCCCCAGCCTATTCTTCTATTCCATGTCTTACAACCCCTGTAACCTACAGAGGGGCTTGTTTGTGAATCTGACCTGCACTAGTAGATTATTTGTACCATTTACCTGGCAGTATTATTTTCCTATCCAGATTGCAACAAATGAATATCTGTTAGATAGACTATACAATTAAATTTCCCCATCAAAAAGTTCTCTAACACATGCACACAATGCTGTATCATGCACTGTAAAGAGAAAGGACAGAAAGAAAGAAAGAAAGAGTATCTTTATATATGTACTACTGCAGAATAATCTCTAAGTTAGGTTGTTAAATTAAAAGAAGGAAGGTGGAAAAAAGAGTATATAGTGTGTATATAGATAGATATAGATAAGTATCACTTATCTAAGAGAGTGGGATATAAATATACTACACATTTGATTGTATTTTAAAGGAGCAAACAGAAAGATAAACCAAAAATCAAAGAAGTAAGTTATCTGTGGGATTAAGAAGGAGGCAACAGCGTGGAGGTGATAGGGATAGAAGCTAGACTTCTATGAATAGACCTCTAAAGTAAAATAGATATTTTACTTTAGAATTATGTAACTACTTTATACAAGTATAAAACAAAATTAAGTTTAAAATAACCAATCTCAAAAATGGAAGAAAAAAAACCCCATGATATAAATGAACTGGTATAACCAGTTGGTAGCACAACCATACCAAGGGAAAAGTTCCAAATGACTTTTTGAAAAACACAGTAACTTGATGTTAGGATATACCTACAGGATAAAAAGAACTACAAGAAAAATCTTTAACTGTTTTTAGTAGAGTAATTGTATTATTATTGCTATTTTGAGACTATTACATATATTTTAGGATAAAGCAAATAATAATTATGTTAAGCCATTAGGAATCAAACTTTTCAGCTTAAGCGATAAATATAAAATCAGGGAAGTAAAATAGGAAGTTAGAGTTCTAGAATTCTAAATCTGAATTGGAAATGCCAATATGGATTCATGAAGTATTTATCTGTAAAACAAAGAAACACAAAAACAAAAAGAGACATAAAAGACATATTTCCTAGCTTTGTCCACTGAAAAGTTCTAGAAACAATAATTTACTAAGAAGTAAGGAGCATCCTGACATTCAGATTGTGTTCTCTAAATATCATTTCTCACTGAAATGAAGCAGAACTCCTTTGAGAAGTGGACGATTCTAGATCTAGGACAAGAAATATGCATGATGAATCTGGAACATCTTATCATGCAAGCGACCAAGAAAGCTATTAAAGACAACTGAGGTTGTACCCAAAGGACTTAGCAGTGTTGAAGAGGTTAATGATGGGTCAGTATAAACATCAGAATAATAATAAGGGCAATGGATCAAAACATATCACATATACTTAAAACCATGAGCTCATAATGATATTTAAAAAAAACAATTAACTTTTAGTAGTTTAGTAAGTTTAAAAAGTGAACAATTCATTGGTCACCTTTGGAGGATCCTAAAAAGTCAACTCATTATTTTGAAAACTGGTAAATAAAGGGAAAAAAAATCAAGCATTTAACCTGTCTTTCATGTAGGAAGTGAACCTCACAGTAACCAAATAATCGATGAGGGCAAATTTCTTTTTACAGAAGTATTCAAGTTAATAAATAAAGAAAATCAGAACATTGTCATTTTGCAATCCCTAATGAAAGATGGGATGTAGAATCTGATTGCTCATAGAACTAAGTACTAGTTTATAGGAAATACAAGGGCTGAAAGAACAGGTTAAAGGACACTATGGGGATACAACCAACAAAATCCCTGCCATGGGATAGTCTATGTAGAAAAACAACCTTATTCCTTCAAAACTAAGTAGCTAGAAAAAAAGATGGAAAGGGATTGTGCAGAAAAGAGTTACATAGCAGGCCTGAGACTGCTTTCTTGAGAAAGTTCTGTTTGCAAGGTTGGCCCTCGGCTAGCACCTGGAAACTTGGCTCTCAGTCAATAATTAACTGAAAATTAATTAGTGATTCACTGTGCCTAGACTGTGCCCAAACATATGGTTTCCACTGAAAACCTACTTCCTTCTGGAAGTCTGGAATCTTAGCACATGCTAGGCAGAAGGTGCCTATACGACCAACCCCAATAAAAACCTATGACACCAAGTGTCTGGTGGGTTTCTCTGGGCAGAAACATCACATGTACTGCTGCATTTTCATTGCTGGGGGAAGAAGGTGCTCTTTGTGACCCCTCATGGGAGGAAGAGATCATAAGGGACCCTGCGTGTGGATTCCAGACTCTACCTGTGACTTTCTGCCTTACTAGATTCTTACTATACCAATGGACTAAACCTGAACCATGAGTACAGCTGTATGCTGAGTCCCCTGAGTCCTTCCAGTGAATGCACAAAAGGGTGGTCTTGGTGACCCCTGACACATAGATCCTACAGGGTCAGTGGCTGCTGAACTTTACGATGTGTCAGAGTCACCCAGAGGGACTGTTAAAACATGGACTGCTGGGCCCCAACTCCAAGCTTTCTGATTCAGTAGATCTGGAGTGAGGCTTGAGAATCTGCATTTCTGTAGGTTTCCAGGTAGAGCTGGAAGGAAGAGCACACTTCAGGAAATGCTGTTATAGATTAATAGATTCAAGAGATATATCAACCAATTGCAATGTATGGATCTTGTTTGCATTCTGATTTAGAAAAATAATCTATTAAAACAACATTTATGAAGCATTTGGGGAAATGTGAACACTGACTAGATATCTAATGATAGTAAAGAATTAATTTTGTTGTGAGACAATGGTACTGTGATTCTTTTAGATATTTTATTGATACATATATATTTTCCAGAGACACATACTGGATGAAATGACATAATATCTTGGATATGCTTCAGAGTAATTCAGGTGTAGATGGGGAAATGTGTATGTGTGGGCCAAGATTGGCCAAGTGTCGATATTTGATGCTGGGTGACAGATACATGAGGATTCAATAAACTATTCTATTTTTGTATATTCTTGAAATTTCCTAGAGTAAAAACTTTTTAAATTTATCTTTTGGCTAAAGAGAGCACCCTAAAGACAGATTTCTTCTTGAATCTTCTTCCACTTCTTAAAAATCACCAACAGTTCAATGTGTATGGGAAGCTTACAATCATAAGTTACTTGAGTGTGAGAATGTACTTTGCAATCCGGGGACTTCTAAATGTCCCCGAGCATTAGAATCAATAAGTGTACCTGTTCAGAAAATCCAAACACTTCTGGGACCCAGCTCAGATGCTACTGAATCAAGATAGCCGACTGTGGAACCTTGGAATATATGATTTTAAATGAACTTTCCAAGTGACTCTGATGCTCTGGGCCTCACAAGTGAAAAGCAGAGTGACGAACAGTGCTAACTATAGAGTGCACATTTTCCATATAGAATGTGAATTTTCCATAGTGTGCCTAGGCAGACAATACCATCATGTCCATGGGCAAGTTTCAGTTGGTCTTGCTTTGCTGGGTAATGATACCTCATGATTTCCCTGCCTTCATACTTGATGGGTCCCTCATTATACATATTATTATTGGCCAGGTAGGGAGGCGAGATGGAGTTAGAGAAAGAGTACAAAGGGGGATGTGAAGGTACGGGAAGCAGCAGGTTACCAGAAGCCTGTCCTGGCTTCCCACTGGAGGAGGCAGCTTGCAGCAGAGAGACACACTACGCTGAGCTGCTTACCATGGCAAAACCAACATCTGCTTTCTTCAGAGCCGGCCCATCATTTGTGCCATCCCCAGTGACAGCCACCACCTGCCGCTGTTCCCCAACAGTGCTGTCGATGATGCCTGGGAAAAACAGACACACTACAGTGAGTTCCACATGTGCCATCTGAGGCCATTTCCCCATGAAAGGCAGTTTTATGGTCTTCCTCTCCGGTCCCTGCCACCACCTCCCTTTCTACGCTCTTTCCTTCTTTTTTTCCCAATGCTAGAGGTTCTGTAGCGTCACCTGATGGCAGTAAATTGTTTCACGGGTAGCACTCTAAGCTAAGAAAGTCTAACCTTGTCGAATATCCTGTCCGGTGCCCCAAGGCAGCTATTATGTGGTAGAAAAAGCACTGGATGATTTGAAGGCAGAGACCCAGGGATTGAATGGTAACACTTCCACTTACCAGTTGGGCAATTTGGATAGGTTACTTGTTGTCTCAGCCTCAAACTTCCTTATTTGCAAAATGGGACTAGCTTAACCTGTACTGTCTAATTCACAGTACTATCAACAAACAAGATAGGATAGTGTTTAAAAACAACTTTATTATATTATATATCTTATACTCACCAGGGCCTCAGATGTTTGCTAAACTGTATGTTCTTCCCATGAGCGGGGAAGCTCTCCTAGGACCTCCCTACTCAGGACAGGAGAGTTGCTTTGGTTGATGGCTCTGATCTGTGCTCATCCCCGCCTGCCTTCCTCTATCCTAGGTACCTCCTCAGGAACCAGCCTCACCTTTCACCAGTGTGTGCTTGTCAGTGGGGGAGGATCGCGCCAGCACCCGGAGCTTAGGCCAGATCTTGTCCAGCTTTTCTTGCTCTACCTGCCAACACCAGACCACACCTGGGTCAGTCAAGCTCAGAACAGCCATCTGGGAAAATCTTACTTCTTTACCCACGCTGAGCTTCTGGGAGAACTGGTATTCCACGGCCCCCGGGGAAGTGTTATCCTGGCCTCCAGTGGAGGTGAAGCAGCCAACTCAGGCTCCAGGGCAGATTCACGGATGGTGACCATTTAGGCCCCGCTTGTCTTCTTTTTCCTGCCAATTCCCTACCTGGGAGCCAATTCCGTATTTCTTTTTTTTTTTTTTTTTTTTTTTGCGGTACGCGGGCCTCTCACCGCTGTGGCCACTCCCGTTGCGGAGCACAGGCACCGGACGCGCAGGCTCAGCGGCCATGGCTCACGGGCCCAGCCACTCCGCGGCATGTGGGATCTTCCCGGACCGGGGCACGAACCTGTGTCCCCTGCGTCGGCAGGCGGACTGTCAACCAGTGCGCCACCAGGGAAGCCCCAATTCCGCATTTCTTAGACCCTTGACAGAGGTGGGCCAGGGTTAGCTGTTGGCTCAGGTGGCTAAAGTAGTGCTTCTGAGGTCTTAGGTTCAATATCTACATTGACCTAATGTAGCTCTGGCTTGCTCCACACCCAGACCATGTCCTCCTACCAACCTGTGCCACTGTCAGTCACAAGGCAGTGACATAGGAGGGGTGAGGTAGAAGGAAATCAGTACAGAATCATCCCACAATTGAAAAAAATGGAAAGACATGAAAGGTTAGTGACACTGTCTCAAAAGATGGCTTGTGAATGAAGATAGTGAGAAGAAAAAAATCCAGTTTTACTGTCTGAAGAGCTTTGGTAAAAGGGACATCTCACTATGAATAGATTTTAGTTTAAAAACCACCCACTTCCTCCCACCTGTCCCAGATGCCTTACACGTGAACCAGCCCTCGCCTAATAAAGGAGGCCCTGATTCCTCCCACCCAAGACCCACCTCTCCCTTCTCGTTTCGGATGAGTCGGTTGAATTCTTTGCCCTCCAAGCACAGAAAGTCATCCCCAGGTGTCACAATGCCACATTTGGTGGCGATGGCCCGGGCTGTGTTGATGTTGTCACCTGTCACCATTCTGACAGTAATACCAGCTCGTTTGCATTTGGCAATAGCTTCCGGCACCTGTGGAGAGTGAGGCAAGAGGAATGGAGGAGGTGGGGGTGGCGAGGCCTGGTAGGCTGTTCCTGTTCAGTTGTCCCCTCATGGTGGACAGCGGAGAGGCACCCTGGAAGCAGAACCATGGGGCGTGGGCTAAGTCTGGTCATTTTTATATCGCTTGGTGCCACCTTGCTTCTGTCCTATCCATGATACTCACATTTGAATTTGCCTTATTGTGTCATGAGTTGAAGGGGAAATTTGCTTCAGGAGCCGGGTGTGAACGCTTACTCTCCCACTCACAATCTAGATTTCTTAGCAGGGCACGCCTGGCCTTTTGAGATTTTGCCACTGCCTTCCTTTCTAGCAGAAGTTTAAACCACCTTCCGCCCCCCTGGCACATACTCCAACAATACCAATTCTTTTAAGTTTCCCAAATGCACGACACACTGTCTTGCCTCTGGGTCTTGATGGTTGATAGTCCATTGGTCTGAACTTCTTAGAAGCAGAGACTTTTTCAATGCCCTACAATTGAGAGTGGTGCTTAGCTATTCTAGGGGTGCTCGACAAGAATGTGTCGCTTGAAAGAAGGTGGCTAGACACAAAGCTGGTGTTCCAGTTAATTCCATCTCCTGACGATTCTTGAGTACCAAACAATAATCCCAGTAAAACCTATGCTTCTTACCCCTCAGACAGCATGAACCGTAGGAATGCCACTTTCTATGAGTTCAGTACTCTACAGCAGTTCTGTGAAGCAGGAAGCACAGACACATCTATCCCAGCAAATGAGAAACAGTTAGGAAACTTGCCTAAGTTTCCTAAGTTACAACTAGAAATGGAGCTAGTACCCCAGTTCCTGCAACTCCTGGGTGGCCTCGCATTAGGTCACACTGGGCCGGCGCATGGGCCGGGGCCACTGTAAGACTTCCATTCATGTTTCCTAGCCCTTTTTTCAAGTCAAAGCCTCACCTCTGGGCGCACAGGATCCTCAATGCCCACCACTGCAATACAGGTCAGTTCAGTGAGGATTTCGCTCTCATTGTCCCATGGGGGCTCTCCGTCATTGAAATCCCGGTAAGCTATGCAGATAGTCCGGAGTCCCTCACTGGCCATGGGCTCGATGACGGTGCGGACCATCTCATCTCGGTCCTTATTCTTGAACGGCACTGCTTCTCCTTTCTTGTCCAGGATTCGATTACACCTGGTGGGGCACACAGTCAGAAAGCAGCATCCCCCCATGTGCTTGCATGGTCATTTACAGACATTCTGGCCACTCGGCATTACTCCTAAAGACACTGTCGTGTGGCCATAAATCTCCACTCATAACCCAAAGCTGAGCCCCTTTTTCCAAGGTGGGGTGGCCAGTAGGTGGGTAACGTCTAGGTGGGCAGAGCATTTGATTCTCCCATGTTGTCTGCTCCTACTCTTATGTGGATACGATATCAAGGGTCATTTGTGGATTGCCTGCTCCTTTGAGCTTCACAAAGGTAGAGACACTTTCTCAATCCTCAGTATCTAGAGTGCTCAGTGCAGAGGGTGTTCTCAACAAGAACGTGTCACTCGAAAGGGGGTGGCTCAAGCCAAGCTGGGGCACTGGTTTTTAGCTACTGGCCCTATATCCACGTAGGTGATCCACGTAGGTCACCTTTTAATGACCTATGGATCATCTAGCCACTTTGATTATGCAACTTCATGTGATCAGAATTGAGAATAAAAAGGAAAAGGGAACGCAGAACTAACATTTCTAGTATCAATACTTGCTATGTGCAAGGCATTTTACATACATTGAATCACTTAATCAGAGTAACCCTGTGAGATGGGTGGGTATTATTATCTCTTTTCAGAATAGGAAATGGAAGTTTGGATTGCCTAGGTCTGAACCGTGGCTGTGCCACTAAGAGCTGTATCACTTCCAGCAAGTTACTGAACTTCCCAGCACCTCTGAATTCTCATCCGTAAAACAGGGATAATGACAGCATCTACCTCGCTGAGCTGTGAAGAGTAAGTACAGTATCCAAAGTACTTAACAGCAAGGCTTGGCCTGAACCAAGCTCAGATGTTAGTCATGATGTCACCGCCTGGAAGGAGGGTTCACTCATCATCCAGGTGGATTCAGTGTGAGGCCTGGCACTCTGACCTCCCTGAGGGGAGGATCCTGCAGGGAGGAAGAAGCGGGGGAGGGGCGCTCACTTGCGCAAGATGATCTCAGAAGCACCCTTGCTGTACATGCGGTAGCCACTGCGGGGCTTCTCGATGACGGTGCTCATGGACTTGCGCACCGAGTTGAAGGTGTACACCTTGTAGAGCTTCTCCTCGGGCACCTCACTGCGCACGGCGTGGTAATCCTGCTTCAGGTCCGTGACGAAGCCCAGCAGGGCGCACTCGGTCTTGTTGCCCACCTGCCGCGGCAGGCCGCCCTCCTTCTCCGGAGGCTGAGAGGAAAAACACACGTGGGAGTGTTGGATGAGGTGCCGAAGCTGGGGAGAGAACCTAGGAAGGGAAGGACTCCGCTCGAGGCTTTCACACATGTACCCAGGGCCCGTGGGGGTGCCGACTGTGGTCCCTGAGCCACCCAGGGCTTGGGGATTTTTTAGTTGCCCTGGGAGTGGTGCTGGTGTCTCACCCTGTGTGGGTCTTATTCTAACACTCTCTCTTAGTTTCTAGAAACTGAGTAATTTACTCCTGACCAGCATGAGGTCTCTTTTTATTTATTTATTTTTATTTTTTTAAGATTTTTTGACGTGGACCATTTTTAAAGTCTTTATTGAATTTGTTACAATATTGCTTCTGTTTTTTGTTTCGGTTTTTGGGCCCCGAGGCATGTGGGAGGGATCTTAGCTCCCCGACCAGGGATCGAACACACACCCCCTTCACTGGAAGGCGAAGTCTTGACCAGTGGACTGCCAGAGAAGTCCCAAGATGTTTTTAGACATACTACCTTTACCTGGTGATTGGAGGTCATTTCATAGCCATAGATTCCTACCTGCCTCCCCCTTGCCCTCCCATCCCCCAATCTACTCCCATGGATTATTTCCTAGTTTCACCCCAAACATGTTCACTGGGGAGTGGGAAATGGGATGTGGGATGGCAATTCAGGCAGAATAAACAAGAGAAAATGAATGGTTCCCTCCACCTACCCATTTTAAGTGTCCTGGCAAAGGAAACGCTTACCAGAACCTTGGAGGTGTAGGCACTGTTGATAGAAATACCATTGACAAGAAGGTCCAGGACCTTGGGCACAAGGACATCAGGGCTTGGGATTTGATGGTAACGGGTTTCTCCGATATAAGCCTGCACCACAGTCATGCGGTTCATGGTCAGTGTGCCTGTCTTATCGGAGCAGATGGCCGTGGCATTGCCCATTGTTTCACAAGCATCCAAGTGCCGTACCAGGTTATTGTCTTTCATCATTTTCTACAAAGGAGAAGAGAAAAGACTTCCCAAATACAGGTCAAAGGCCATTTCCTAGCCAGCATCTCTCCACATTTCATTCTCTGGTCCCACACAAAAATGCAGGATACCATTTTTGTAAATACTCTTAAGATTCTACTGGATTACTTAAATGTTGATGCAACTGATCCAGATGGTCCTTCCAAAGTGCCAGTGGCTTCTGCTCCTGAAGGCATCACCCAGAGTTTATGAAGACAGAGTGGCCCATCCCAGAGGCTACACGGTACCCTCCCCTCTGGTCTCTGCTCTGAAAGAAGACACAGTTTCATTCCAGTCTCACCTTCACAGAGTAAGCCAGTGAAATGGTGACTGCCAGTGGCAGCCCCTCTGGCACAGCCACCACCAGCACAGTGATGCCAATGATGAAGAACTTGACAAAGTACTGGACGTAGATGGGAGTACACTCAGCCAGCCATGGTTTGCGCTGGATCACAAAGTTGTCGATCACAAAGTACAGAATCAGGATGAGAACTGTGATTGCAGACATGATCAGACCTGTCCAGGAAACAAGTCAAATGAACCCAGGCTTCAGGGTATTCCTCGGGCCCTAGCCAGAGATGGGTGGCATAAATTGTAGCCTTTGCTATCCATTTTTAAAATGACTCTCTAAGTCATACCCAAAGCCCCTATCCATTCTCTGGCGCTTGTACATTACAGTGTAGGGGAAAGAGGTGGCTTTGCATCCTAAAGACAGGGGTGCTATTCTCAGCACTGCACTAACTTGACTTGTGGCTTCTGACTGGTCTTGACCCTCTCTGGGCCTATTTCCTCATTCATAAATAAGAGGATTGGTCTAGTTTTCTAAAATAGCATTCTATGCTTCTATCTCAGACCTACTCTCTTCCTACAAATCATAATGTAGTGACTACAGGTGCCTATTTCCTAGTAGTTTATCAATTTTAACTTCTTCCCTAGTAGCCTGAGAATGTCAGGCAATTCACAACTTGTTCACAGTGTTGCCCCTATGGTGTTAGCACATCACCTACATAACTAACCCTTAGAGCGGTGCTTCCCAACCTTTCTCCTGACATGGCACAGACAGAAGATGACAATAATAACAACTATTAATATAGTGCTTACTATGAGTCAGGCAAGCACGTCACAGGTATTAACTCATTTAATCCTCACAACGATCCTGTGAGATGTTACTATTATCATCCCCTTTTCTGTGTCTCTCTAAGGCACAGAGAGGTCTTGGTATAGCACACTGGAGGCGGACCGACCATCCTGGTTTGCCTGCGACTGAGCAGTTTCCTGGGCTGTGGGACTTGCCGTGCTAAAACTGAGAAAGTGTCAAGCAAACTGGGATAGTTGGTCATCCTACATATCCTACAATGGAAGAACCTGCTCAAGATCAGAAAACAACTGGTCTAGGGGTTCCAGCTGCCTTGGGTGCTGCCTGGCTGCTCTGAGGGCATCTGTATCTACCTGTGGCACAATATCTGGGAAAAGTTCCACTTCAAATCATAGTTTGATTTGTGTCTTTGCTTTGCCTGAGGGTCCAGTGATTCAGAGGGATCAGAACGAGGCTACAGGTGATTGTATCATTGAAAGCATATTCTTTTGTACTTTGCTTCATCAGGGTCAGCCCTAAGAGGTGAGGCAAGCAAGGCACCTAGGCTGCAAAATTTAAGGAGGCATTCACTCTCAGGGTGGTGCCAGGCACCTCACTTGCTTCCCCCTGGTCCTTGGTCTAGATGATGTGTGAAATGAATAAACAGAGGAGACCAGTGGCTAGCCCTCAGGTGGCTTGTCCTCCCTAAAGAATAAGCTAGGGAGTAGGAGCACAACAGTAGGATCTGTTTAATGCTTCAAACCCGTGTGCCAGGCTCAGCAATTTGATTCCACACTTGCAATTTATCTCATCTGTGTACTGTGTTTTTCTTTTTAAAAATTAATTAATTAATTAATTTTTGGCCGCACTGGGTCTTAGTTGCTGCGCGCAGGCTTTCTCTAGTTGCGGCGAGCAGGGGCTACTCTTTGTTGCGGTGTGCGGGCTTCTCATTGCGGTGGCTTCCCTTGCTGCGGAGCACAGGGCTCTAGGTGCGCGGACTTCAGTAGTTGTGGCACAAGGGCTCTAGAGCGCAGGCTCAGTAGTTGTGGCGCACGGGCTTAGTTGCTCTGCAGCATGTGGGATCTTCCCGGACCAGGGCTTGAACCCGTGTCCCCTGCATTGGCAGGCGGATTCTTAACCAGTGCGCCACCAGGGAAGTCCCTCATCTGTGTATTGTTTATATGCAAGAGACTTCATGGTGGTCAAAATTAGCTAGGTACTAGAACTGGATGAATAGGCCAGACTGACACTCTATAAAACTCTCTGTGGTGCTTAAAACGTTCTCTATTTGCACTGTCCAATATGGCAGCCAGTAGCCACATGTGGTTATTGACCAACTGAAATAGGTTAATGTGACTGAGGAGCTGAATGTTTAACTATATCTAATTCTCATTAATTTCATTAATTTTCATTAATTTAAACGGAAACAGCCACACATGGCTAGTGGCTGCAGTAGTGGACAGCATAGATTCTCGCTATTCAATGTGTGCTTAGCAGAGCAGCAAGCACTGCCATCGCCTGGGGGATGGTTAGAAACGCAGAATCTCAGGCCCCACACAGAAATGTACTGTAGTAAACAGAGAGGTGAGGTCAGCAAATAAACAGTGGAAAAAGACTAGTTTAAGGGATATGTGCGCTGAAGGAGCGATCTTCCTTTGTTCCTTCCTCTAAATCCCCCGCCCCACCCCACCACTGAAAGAAGGCAGGAGAGAGGAGCGTGCAGAGGCGAGCGATGGAGAAGCTGCTTCCTCTCACGATGTACAGGAGTGCCTTTACTGACCTCTGCTCTGCAAAGCGCCTCTTTAATCAGTCTTCCTTTTCCCTCCAGTCCTTATTCTGAACTGATTGCTCTATGCCTGGCCATTCCTATGCTAGGGAATTGCCCTCAGCAAACAACAGCCTTCTCTACCGTTAAGGAATTTACAAGCCAATACACAAGCAGGTGAGTAGCTATTAAAGTCTTCCTTCTTGCTAATATAAATCTCCCATTTGTTTGCGCCTTTAACCCTAACACACAGGAGAACATCTCTCTCTGCAAAAGCTAAACAGTCGCAGAGAGAGACACAGCTACCTGGACTGCACTAGCCACTTGGAATTTTCAGCTTCTTTCTGCCAGACCTGGCTGGTGTAGAAAGAAGGCAAGCAAAGTAGCGAGGATCCAGAATAGCACTGATAAACAAACCAAGAAGGCTCCACCCTACTCACCAGCTTTCCCAATCTGTACAGCCAAGCGCGTCAGCTTGCCCTGCAGCACCGACTTCTCCTTTTTGGGCAGCTTGGCTGCCTTTTTCTCCTTTTCCTCATTGTCGATCCCCTCCTGGCTGTTGAGTGGCTGGATTTCCAAGGCCACTCCATCCTGAGTCTTTGCTAGGGTGTACACACAAATAGGACAGGTAAGCAGGCAAGGTAGTAGCACTGAGTAGCAGGCAAGTGGAAACTAACAAATCCTTCTGTCTTATTCCTGGAATATACCTTGGACCCCTGACATCAGATCTGACCACCCTCACCCCATGCCAGACAGGGAACTTGACTCTGACCCTCTATTAGGGCTTTTGGAATGATATCTTAACAACTGGAGGTGAAATATGGTGCTTTTAGGGTATGGATTTCCACTTCAGTGGCAGCTTCCTGGCACTACCTCAGAGTCCCAAGCCAGGTTTATTCCAGCAAGAGGATTAGTCATGCCACTAAGTGCTATTACCAACAACCATCCTTCCCGGAATTCAGTGCTTAATATAGTGAATCTTTACTGCAGAAAGGGGCTGAAGGGGAAGGCTGGTAGATATTCCTAGAGCATAAGGGTCCTAGTCAGCTCTTTGAAAACTTCATCTCTCTCTCACTATATCTATATCTAATCTATATCTATATCTATATCTATATCTATATCTATATCTATATCTATATCTATATCTATATCTATATCGACTGTCAAGGAAGAAACACGGACCCCAGACACAGGGTATTTTCCAGTTCCCTCTCGTATTAGTTGAACGATAGGGGAAGGAAATCTCTTTCCTCCCCTGTCTGATGAAGGTAGGGAGGTACGGAGTGGGACCTAGGGGAAAAGGGAAGAAGCTGGTGTGAGGGACTCCCTGGAATGAGAGAAAGCCAGGATAAAGACAGACATATAAATCCACTTTGCTTTAAAAAGAAGAGTTAAAGAAATCTAAAATTAAAGAATTATTTTTGTGGAGCCCTGGTTCTCCGACATGATGCCTTTATTTCTAAAAACTACTATGATGTGGGTTACAAAAGGAAAAAATCTCTAGAAGCTGTCTCAAGAGAGCAGTTCTTGCTGGTTCCTGGCACCCCTCCAATTTCACCCCTGCAGAGCTCGACTCCTTTGGTTAGATGCCCTTCCTGAGATACTGTCTCTGCTGTCAGACTCACAAACAAGACAGAGACAGGATGTAAACACAGCCACCAAAAAAGCAACACACATCAGATTAGGAGGAAGAAAACAGACTGTGGAGAGAACAAAGAAAGAGGTGGGGAGCGAGGTCACGGAGAAAGGGCTCTCTCCACCCCCGAGAAGACTAGCTGAGAAGGAATCCAGATCAGAAGAGGACACCGACGAGGAAGCCAACAGAGGAGGGTGCAGGGACTGCCCATCCCAACTCCTTCCACCATAAGGACCCTGAAGTCTTCCAACCCAGAAACCGATGACCGTTGTTGTTTAAATCTGGCCTAGGGCAGTGAAGCAAAGAGTTCAGCACCCTGGGAAGAGCAGATCAATCTCACAGGCTCTCCAAGATTGACATAAAGTTCCTTGAGCCAACAGCAGAGGATGCTGTCGTCCCATCTTAGATTGGGTTTGAGAGCTTGAGACCACCCCCAAATCTCTGCACCTTCCTCAGGATAAGGCATCTGGGCCACAGCAGCAGATAACAAATTTATGGAGAGGAAAAGGGAGGAGGCAGATGGCCTGGGAAGGCCTGGTTTGAGTGTGGGCAGGTAGAGATGGTAAATGAGTGGGTGGAAAGGTTACCTTTGTTGCGATTTTCAGGGACTCCTTGTTTTTTACCTGTTTGAACAAGAAAGAAAAAAATGGGGTGGAGACCCAAAGTGACTATTAAGAGATCAGATATCCAATGCTTCGGTCCTGCTCAGAGCCCAAAAGGGCAACAGCAAAGGGGCTGAGTTGCAGGAAAGGGAATGTAAAGGAAGCTCACATCTGTTTACCTCCATCTTCATTAAGGGCTCTCATGAATCCTTGGGGTATGGACCAGGCCACTCATGCAGGTGAGTGCACACCCACTTCTGAGCTGCTTTCTCCTGGAGCACAGCTGCTGTTGGGAGGGTGCTCCCAGCCTGAGTCACACCACTTGGAGAAATGGGGTGGGGGTTAGGAAGCGAAAGGTTTGAACTGTTTCTGCCTGGTGGCAAAGGCCCTGCAAGGTGCCTCCATGTCAGTTTACCAGCGCCAAGCAAGCGTCCTCCTTATTCACTTGCAGGCAGCTGCAGAAACGGATAGTCTAGCTCCTGAGTGAATGTGTTTTGTCTCCTTCTCATTAACTCCCCTTCCCTAAACAGCCCAAGAAGGTCCTCCAGCCAACTGGTAGAAATCCTTCTCTCCTCCAAGGGAAGAAGGAATTCTTAAGGGAAAGGTGTAGATATGGTTTGCTATCTTTTTTTGCCTTCTGTTTTTCCTTCTTTCAGGAACAAGTGAATGGCAAAGACAGGGCTAACTCTCCTGGCCGTGTCTCTCTTCCACTGACAGCCCATAGTTTCAGCAGGAATCCAGTTTCTTCTCCTGGACAGTTTTCCCTTAGCCTTGATGATTCATATAGTCCCCCATATCTGAGGAAAAAAGGGGCAAGGGTCGGAGGACTACACAGAGGGGAGTTGAGCACCTCGCCAGCTCATTTGGGGCAGGCTTTCTACCTCATCCCTTTACAATCCACCAATAGACACAGGAATCAATGCAACCTGACTGGGGAGCCTAGAGCCAGGATCTGGTTTCCATTAGAGCACTGTGGGGAGCCAGGGATGATACCCTTAGCTCAACAAGGAGTTTGGATATCTGTACTCATCATCCTGCAGATTCTTCCAACCAGGTACTGCATCCAGACCTGCTCCCTTTCCTAGTTTGTCCACGGGGGTGGGAGGGAAAAGACTCTCGTCCCGAAAGCCCTTTACCTTTCTTCTTCTTCTCTTCCTCTTCCCCCTCACTGGCCCCCAAGAGGGTAAAGATGATTCCAGTCTGAGAGTTGATACCCACAGCAGTCACTACCATTCGGCCAGAACCTTCCATGACATGGGTCCCTAAATGAGAAAGAAGACAAGAGAAGTGTTTTTTGTTTTTTTTATACCTGGCCATTCTTTGGTGTGAAACGTAGACCTGGAAAAAAGCAATCCCTCTTTCTTCCTCTCCCGTGGATAGTGATATACTCAGCAGATAGTAGGAAAAGATCAAGAGCAAGCAAACTGGGGGGTAAGGAAAACAATGTGCCTAACTGCTTTAGGGTAAGGCTCCTTTCCCACCACCCACCCCCAGCCAGCAGAGCCCTTATAGCACCTGCTTCATAGGCAACCTCTTATAGGTTGCTTGATATCCTTGTATTCAACCCACTAATATGCTACTGCCTCAGCTGAACCTTGGGGCAGGGCCAGAAGGGAGAGCAAGGTCTGGATATGGTCTCTGTGGCTGACTGTCTGGGGGGAGGTAGAATGGGAGCTGGTGTAGCCAGAGGCCATACCTGAGAGCAACATGGGGTCTCTTTCCAGGGACTTTTTGACATGGTCCGATTCCCCAGTCAGAGAGCTCTCGTCAATCTTGAGATCATTGCCCTGGATCAGGATTCCATCTGCAGGCAGCAGGTCACCTAGTACACAGAGGTGAAGGGGCAACAGGGAAAGAGGGTAGGTAAGGACCATCCAACCCCATCTCAGGGCTGCTCCCATGGGCCCTGCCTATACGGCAAAGGCCCAGGGAGAATCTGGAGAGCATTTGAAAGACAACTTCAGCTCTGACAACCTGGGATAAGACTCCATTCCGGGTATTATAAATTCAAATAGTTACTGATCCCCAAACACATTCCCATGGCCTGAATATTATATACTTTTAATCTAAGCCACACAGGGTACAGTCTAACAGTCTTTGGGAGTTTCAGTTACTGCTTTCTGTGAATTTCTCTTCCATAACCTCCTTAAACTCTAACCTAGAAGCTAACACAATTTGGGGTCTTATCTTTTTGGGTCCTCAGCAATTCCAAGCAGCCCCCTTATGCCAAAGGACCTAGCCTTGAAATAGGGAGGGTGGCACAGGTACAAGAAACACAGAGCTCTTACCGTATTTGATTTGGGCAATGTCCCCCACCACGATCTCAGCCACAGGGAGCTGAATGATGTGACCATTTCGGATAACGGAGAATTTCTGTTCCTTTTCAATGCGGTTCTGCAGCCCCCGGAATTGCTTCTCTTTGCTCCAATCATTGAAGGCAGTCACTAGTACCACGATGATCACTGAGAATAAGATGGCTGCCCCCTCAATCCAGCCGGCTTCTGCCTCCCCTTCATCTTCTGGGCTAGTTACGGCTAGACCGCACTCTAGCCCAGGGAAAGTAGAGAAAAGAAGGGTCACCTAGGGGCTTTTGTTGACATTAAAAATGGGGGTGGTGCTTCTGCAACCCCCCAGAATAGAAAGACAGGGAAAGAGAATAACAGCTATTCTCTTGGGTAGAATAGCTCTCCTCCGAGGATACTGGAGGACAGCAGGATTGGGCGTCATCTCACCACCAATATAACTATTTATGTTTACCTAAAAGAAGCAAATGACTAGCATGAAACATATCAATACAAATTACAGGCAAGTCACATATAAAGAACTTATGACTGCCAACATGGTAGTTCCCACTACGACTTCCTATGATGCTCACACAACTGGGGGAACTCTGAGATGCAGGGCTTTGTTGGTTGAGTGAGCATAGAGAATTTAAGACATTCTGAATAAGGATTTGATGGGAAAAGGGGGAAAAGACCCTGGAATCAGGATAGTTTGGAAGAATAGCTTACTAGCTACTTGTTAGTTTCCTTTGGAGAACCCGCTCTGGATAATGCGGGGGGGGGGCATTTTAAAGCTATAATCTGTCAACATGAATACTAAGTGCTTTTTGGTGGCGCTGGAAAGAACCCAGATCAGAGTCATGCTGGTCTGTTCAAGATACTCACGTTCATTTTCTTCCCCAGGGGGGCGATAGAAGGACAGGACCAGGGAGATGATGGCCGCGATCTCCAGGATGATGAGTGTGACATCCTGAAGGGCTTCCCACACTAATTCTAAAAAGGTCTTGGGCTTTTTGGGGGGAATCAAGTTTTGTCCAAATAGTTGTTTACGTTTCTCCAGATCTGCAGGGTTTCCAGATAGGCCTGAAAAAGACATAAGAGTGGAGCAAATGAGCAAGAAAAAAGGGGTAGAGATGAATGACAGAAGAAGGCAGTTAAAAGATCCCTTTAAAAAAGATACCTTGCTTCCCGATCTGCCCAAGTATGAGATCCAGTTAGGGTGACTGGTCTCTGTGGCTGACAGACTTTTTGCTCAGACTCAGGGGGTGTGAAACTTTCAGTCTAAAAATGGGGGCAAACCAAGACAAGTTGGTCACAGGGGCCACTCACTCCTCTTGGTCTCCAGGGTAAGCTAACCTAGACCTAAAACTTCATCTCTTCCTCATGGGGTTTGCTCCAGGCTCCAGCTCTAAGAGCACAAACATTAAAATGTTTCCTGAGACTCACACAGAACTTTCCTCTCACATTAACATGTAAATGCTGTTCATGACTTAAAAACAGAGCTGGGACTTCCCTGGTGGCACAGTGGTTAAGAATCTGCCTGCCAATGCCAGGGACATGCATTCGATCCCTGGTCCGGGAAGATCCCACATGCCGTGGAGCAATTAAGCCTGTGCGCCACAACTACTGAGCCTGTGCTCTAGAGCCCGTGAGCCACAAATACTGAGCCCACGTGCCACAACTACAGAAGCTCGTGCACCCTACAGCCTGCACACTGCAACTACTGAGCCCACGCACCACAACTACTGAAGCCCGCGCGCCTACTGCCCATGCTCTGCAACAAGAGAAGCCACCGCAATAAGAAGCCCATGCACTTCAACGAAGAGTAGCCCCTGCTTGTCGCAACTAGAGAAAGCCCGTGTGCAGCAATGAAGACCCAACACAGTCAAAAATTAAAAAATAAAATAAAATGTTAAAAAAAATAAAAACTAAAAACAGAGTTGGCTTCCACCCAGTGGCTCATACATAAAAGCAAGAAAGAATAAGCTATCTGCCCAAGGTCATGCTAGGAGGCTAGGAGACAGAGCCCAACCAGTTGTCCTGTCCAAGTTTCAGTGGTTTCAGGAGATCAACAGAGTAGAGGCTTCGAGACTCCAACTTTGGGCATCCCCTTTTTGCACACAGTCATCCTTTTCTGTCACACACAGAGGCATACATGCATAGACACACACACATCACTAAGAAGCACTATTGTTCTGCTAAGTACTATGTACTTAGAGATGTACTAGGTGCTAAGAGAAGTACTACTTAGACAAAGTACTAGGAGAAGCACTATTATTCAGGTTGAATAAAAAGAGAACAATGAAGGTGAAGCCACTGAGGTAGTACTCAGTCCTTGATTATCAGCATGCCCCCCACTAACACACATGTGCTTACGTACCTGTGTGAGTGTGCACACACAGTCCAGGCATGTTGCCAGAGAGAAGAAGAGTGAGGCAGAATTATTCCCAGTGTCTTCCTCATATTTAGGCCCTTCTCCTGGGCCCTAGGGGTGTTATAGTTTAAGGGAAGAGGAGACAGCTTCTAACTTTAATTAATGCCAGGTGACATTTATCAAGTTGTTTACACAACTTGATTAGCAAATTAGCCCTGGTTTTGGCACTGGACATTGTTGGCTATACTGTGGGATCCCCACAGTCAGGGTGAGGCAACCTTTGTCTTGAAAAAAGATCAGCAGCTGAGGAGGGTTAGAATCAAAGGATGGGGACACTTAACCCAGCTTCACACAGAGGTGCAAGAAAAGCAGATGACCGGAAGCTGCAAGGAGAAAATGGGGATACTGATGCCAGAGGACTTCTTCACACTTTAGTCAACGTGAAGGGCTACTCCACTGGTGGGGAATGGGGGCTTAGCAGGAGGGCAGACATCTATTCTCCATCTCCACTGAATAGGATGCAAGAGTGTTTCTTTAAATGGCAAGGAGAGAGATTTGGGTTAGAACTAAGGAAGACAGAGCAAGATTTTGAAAATGGAAAAATAGATACTCAAGGGAGTATTGTTTGCGGGGTCCATTTCTCCACCCTAAAAACAAAAACCATCAGGAGAGGTACTTGAAATCTACCTGGGGACCCCGCCTGGAGGTGAAGTGGGGGTGTGAACTGGCACCCGCGATTGTGGAGTGAGGACTGCAGACCACTTCCTCTTGCCAGTGCTCAGGAGAGGGAAACAGGGGAAGTGGTGCCTGATGCTCTTATCCAGGGCCTCCTGCCTCCTTGGGCCCAAAAGCACCACCCTGGCTGGAAAGCTGAGAGGCACAGCAGAGCTCTGCAGGGGAGCGGGTTTGACCAAAGCGCTAGAAGCAAGCTGGGCTGCCTGCCAGAGAATCCCTGCCTCTACCACTCTGAGAAGTCAGTTCTCAGCAGGAAGGAAAATCCAGGGCCTGGGAAAGGAGTGTTTCTGGGCAGGGCATCTTGACCCCCAGGCAGGCAGAGGCAGAGTTGCCAGGGGACAGGGCCTTGCTGGTTCTTCCTCTCAGGGACCTGAGATAGCAAGTCTGTGCCAACTTGGAACTGCTGTGCTGGACGGCCAGGCTTGCTGGAGGGAAATAGGAGTTCTGCTAATTTGTTAATCTACCTAGGATGTTTCTCAAGAAAGCAGGATTCACAATGTAAAGGGAGGATATGTTATTCCCTCCTTAACAAGGGTGAGGGCAAATCAAGACATCAGATATTAGAGGTTATCATCAAGGGACATCCCAGTAAGTCTAATGAAGGCCAAAATGGCATCAACACCACAAGAACAGTCTCGCTAAAAGCACCCCATCTGAGGTAGCCCTGCCTCTCCCTGCTCTCATATTAATGCCTCATAATCACCCTTGACTCCTCTCTCTCTCTCTCCCTCTTATCCACTATATCCGTTTAGTCAGGGAATCTGTCAGCTCTATCTTCAAAATATATCCAAGGTTCCCTCACTTCTCATGTTCCACAGCTGCCATCCTGGTCTGAGTCACGGTCATCTCTCGCCTGGACCACTGCGACTGTCTAACTGGCCTGCTGCTTCCACCCTTGCCTTTCTGTTCTCAGTCTCTTCTCTTTCCAGAATGATCTCTTACAGCCCAACCCATGACACTCATCTACCCAGAATCCTCTGGTGCCTTTTACTTGGAATGAAACTGGATACAGAAGACATTACAATGGCCTATAAGCCAAGCCCCCTTTATGAGCCCCCAGCCCCCCACCCCTTAACTCCTACCATTTTCCCCTTGTTCACTGAGATGCCATCAAGCTAGCCTTCCTGCCATTCTCTGCATGCACTAGACACGTTTCTTTTTCAGGGCCCCTGCACACGTTTCCTTTCTCAGATTCCTCTTCACTAGGTAGGGCTCATCCTTTCACCTCCTTCAGGTCTTTGCACAAACGCCACCTTCCTCGTGAGGCCCACCCTGACCCCCGTATTTAACACAGACTTTTCTGCCCCTAGCACATTTGATCCCCTTATCCTGCTTAACCGTTTCCCTCTACAGGTCTTCTCTCAGAACAGATTATATACTTATCCTACGTTTGTCTATGCCCCTCCACAAGGGCAGGATTTTTGTCTTTGTTCCTTAGGTCTAGAACAGTGCTGGACACACAGTATGCACACAGATTTATTGAATGAACTGCATGAATGAGTAATAAATAAGACTGTGAACACTGAAGCGATTACAATTGTGCCAGATGCTTCACCAGGCACATTTGTGTCTTCTCACCGAAACACTGCAAAGCCCTATGCAGTAGCTGCTATTAACCCCACCTCACATATAAGCACACTATGGCCTGGAGAGGTTTTCTAACTACTCAAGTAAGTGCGCGGCAGTCTATGCCGCTCTACAGGAAGCAGCTGGATGCCAACCTACACACAGTGGGGCTGGGGTGTGGAGGCAGCCGCACTCAGCTGAGGCTTCATTCTGGCGTGACTAACTTGTCCTGGTTTGTCTAGGGCTTTCCAGGTTTTAGCACTGGAGCTCCTGCCTCCTGGGACGGCCCCTCAGCCCCAGGCAAACAGGGATGGTTGGTCCCCCACCCTCCTTTATTTACCTCAGGGCAGGCCCACATGCTGCTTTTCTCTACACCTCTAGGCAAATCAGTCCCGTTCCCACTCTTTATTTACAACCGGGGTGAATTAGTCCCATCTTTTCCCGTCCTCAGGGATGGTGACACCAGGTCTGTCAGAGTCTAATCTATGAATTTTGTATTCAATAAGAGGTTCATTACTGGCCTTTTTTGGACCCAAGCAAATGAAACAAGACAGGTTATGGAAAACAAAAAAGGTCAGGCCTTGCTCTCACTTAGATGCCCTCAAAGTCACACATTTACTTCCCTTTTGCCATTTTCTCTCATCTCTCTGCTCCACCTTAAGTCACCCTATGCTCTTACAATAGCTACCTTAAGAAGTCAAGTGGCTGCCCAAGTTCCCAGCATGCCCTGTGGCAGGGAGGGGCAGTTTGGGGCTGTCAGTGTAGTAGCCTTGGGAATCCTCTCTGACATGTGGCATGGCACAGGAAAGCCATGTGGGACTGGGAGCTCGGCCAATCCCCAATTTTGGGCTTTCCATTCCCATTCTTCCTGCCCCTAAGAGGCTCTCAGGCCTTGATCTCAGCAGCTGTGATTTCACATAAATACTTGTCCAGCCCAGGAGGGGGTTTTAGTCCCTTATCTCCACAGTTGCTTCTAAAATATACCGCTTCCCGAAGAGGGGAAGGAAGACTTGGCAGGGAGAAAATGCTGGAAACACTGGAAAAGGGTTTCCCCTAAAAATACATCAAGAAAATGAGAAGAAACCTTGTCCCCAAGAACATAAGAGAGAAAATCCTACCCAAATTGGGAATACATCTGGCCCGAAGAACCAGACTTAACACATGAGCTAGGAGAGGTGACAAGAATGTCAGTCTGTGAAGTCATTGCCCCCACCCCACGCTGGGGAATTACACAGCCCTGCCCAGGCTGGCGGGAGACGGAATAAACAGCAGTGGAAAATCTGTGTCTGCTATGAGCCTGTGCGGGGACCCAGGGCTTGGGCGGAGAAGCAGAGGCCCAGCCCTCAGTGGCCTGGCTCCAGCAGGGAAGGACCAGGGCCAGCTTCCCTAGGAGGCCGAGGACTGTTGGCAGAGGCACCCCTTATCAGAGCCAGCCCAGGCCCAGAAAGGGTGGGGCTAGGTTAGACATCATGAGGGACTTCCCAGCTGTCTGAGTTATGATACCTTGCCAATGGGACAGCAGAATCTTCTCCTACAAAGATAGTATAAGGGAGAGGTTTCTCTGGGTTGATTTGAAGGCAATCCTATTTGGTATATAAGAACAGACATCAGAATACCTTTCAAGTCCTACCTTAAAAACCCTGGATTAGGGGGCAAGAGGGAAGAGTAGCCTAAAATCAACATAAGGACTGACAGGCTTCAGTCAGCTACTGCTGCTAACCCATTGCCACTCCTCCGAGGATTCAGAGCAGTTTCCCTGCTTCTGCATCTCTAGCTTAACACACTCACAGCTTGGAGATGTGCTCCGTACCTGCTGGCCTTCCAGCCCCCAGAGAGAAGGCAGTCTCCCTAAGGTCACAACAAGAGGATGATGGACTTAGAGAAGAATGCCCCTTTCTCACTCGCAATCCTAAAGCCCTGCCCTAGGTGGACAGCTTCCTCAGGGAATGTCTCCCCCTATCTGGCCCTCTGCTGTATGCCTTTTGTGAACACTCCAACTCTGGCATAGAGAAGAGACAGCTCCCCAGAGCGCCCTCCTCACCCTCTGCTCGGCCGCCCTCTCCCACGCTGCACGCACACACTCCCCTGTGGTGTCACACCCCCCAGTACTCATACCTCAGAGCTAAACACAAAGAGCGAAAGCTCCACTTCCAAGGGTGGATGCAACATCTGCCCCAGCCAAGGAGGGGATGCTATCTTTCTTCCTTCCCCTAGCTGATGGTCCAGTGCAAGGCACTGACAAGAAGGTTTAAAGCAAAACAACACTTTTTGCTTCGGGCAAGGAGGAGCTGGATAGAAAAGAATTCACAGAGCCTGGGGTTGGCCTGGGAAAGAGCAGGCCCATAGTTGTCACGCATGGTTGGCCTAATTCAGCCCTAGGCATATAACTCAAACCAGACAGGGAACTCCCAGGATGCAACGTGGAATTCCCTGCAGGGGGAGGAGGGACTAAGGGAGGGCACTTTTTCTCTCCTGTCTTTCTCAATCATCTACCATCCCACTGTGGATGCTGCTTCCCCCAGGTTTTGTGAAAACCTTTCCCACCCCTCTGCCAAGTACTAAATATTTCACAGCTACTCACATCACAGTGTAGCTGCTCTCTGGCTGTTTGAGCTGGTTTGCCCATCTCTAACCCTTCTCCTCCCTCTAAGATATTCTTTTGGCATGAGTCTCTGTCATACCTTAAACTTAAGATGTCTGCCCAAAGTGTGATAGGCAGAGAGGACCACAGATGGTTATTCTCAGCAGTCATGCCCACATGAATTGTTTTTAGAATAATTTATTTGGCATCTTCCAGGTGATGGCTATGGGGCAGAGGGCATGAGGAAAGAGAGGTAGCTTGGCCATGCTTCTAAGTTGAAATTGATGGACTCCTAAAAGTCGATTTTCTAAAACAGACTATAAGCCCTACAGATAGGGAGGAAAATCTCAGAGAAGCCAGTTGCCCATCTTCTTCTCATATCCGTTCCATTCCATATCCACTTGCCCATTTCTTTACATCCCCTGCAACATCAACATTCTCTAAAGCAGTGGTCTCTAAATGGGGGGCATGCATTCATCCGTTAGAGCGTGGGAAAGGTACTGGAACTTTTTGTATTACTTCATCCATTTCTATTTCTTGTAGATCCTACTATGTAAATAATATTAGTGTTAGAAGTACTGTAGGTGAACATTTATTGGGGCTACGTGTGCAATTTTCTTTCAGATTGACAATGCTACTGGAAATTTCAATCTCCTACACTGAGGAAGAGCCCAATCCCAGTATGTCCCAGCTTATGGGAAAATGGATAGTTCTTGGTAGAACATGCCACTGACCTCAAAAGGCATGGCAACAGGAACACAGCTAAACCCCAGAGACCTTAAGGTGGCAGGAGATATTAACCTAAATCCTGCAGTTAATGAACCAAAATCAAAGTTTGCGCTGTCTTAAAACAGATTCTTTCCCCCTCCTGCTGTTTACTCCCCAAAGAATCTCAGCTCCCAAAACCTAGTAGGTGCTCAGTTATTAGGCAAGGCAAAGATGCTTGCATCTTATGCCAGGAACATTTACTAGGTGGTAGCAATTACCACAGAGCATGGCCAGGCCAGAGCTTCCCTAGGCAATCACACGATGGAGGAGTCCTACCTCTGACTCCTAGGCCCCCTTTTCCTTCCCTACAATCCCCTCAGCTTAGGTCCCTGTACTGTGTGCTCCCATAATACCATCATAGCACTATGACAATATTTCTGAAATTGCCTTAATTTTTGTGTATCCTCTTATTGCCTGTAAGCTTTATGGAAGCAAGACCTGTCCCTGTTGTGTTCACCATTGTGTCCCCAGCACCTGCTGGACATTAAATATTTGTTTAATGTGGTTGAAGAGAAATTAGAAACCCTCTGTATCCCACTGTCACACCCTCAACTCTGCAGAGGCGGAAAGGAATAGCAGGGTACAGAGGGAACATGAGACAGAAATTCCCACCAACGTTCTTCTAGATCCAAATTCAACATAAATAGTCTTTAGCTTTACGAAAGAAGTCCACAGGTAATGACTCATTGTTTAGTCAAGGCTCCCCTTCTCTGCCCTTTCTCATCTGGGCCCAGACCTCCCCCCTAACCGTTGGCCTAGCTCCTCCTCAGAAAACATCATTCTTCCTCCTAAAAAGGGTAACACAGCTGAGGACCAATGTGGAAAAGTTCTATGGAAAAGAAGAATTCATACAACTTTCTATCTAGACCAAAGAATCTCTCAACTAGGATCCTCTCTGCTTCCTGCACACAAAGGGAGACTGAGACTAAAGAAAAATACCTCTTCTTTCTTCCCCTTAAGCCACGGGTAGTTGTCATTCCAGATTCACAAAGGTTTCTCTTGCTCTTGGAAGCCAGGAGATGGCATGGAAAACTGATCAGAAGATAAAAGGCTATCTTCTAGGGGGTAGCACCCAAAATGCTCAGCTCTCTGGGGACTGGAGAGATTGGCTGGGGTTGGGATGTAATGGGGAAAGAAGAGGCAATAGAAAGAGGGGGGATAAAGAAATTGGAATGAGGAAAGAAGCAAGCAAACTAAACAGATTCCATTGGCGCAAAATGCTCAGGTTTTCCCTACTGGTAAACCTCAGGCACACAACCACCACTTATCCAGGAACTAGAGCCTCACCTCTGCCTCTTTGCCTTTCTTTAACATGGCCATGAAGGCTGAACTCTTTAGTGGCTTAGATGAAAGCATGTGTCGTCTTTCACGTCTCCCCCACCCCTTTTTGTTTCCCCAACTTTCCTTCCCTTTTTTGCTCACACTCAGCCTTGTGTCTGGTCGTTGCTGAATGCCATGGAGGCTGAGCACCTCCACGTCATCTCGAATGTAACCAACTCTTGGCCACTGGGGCATCTCCTCTTGTTCCAACTAGCCATTGTACTCAAGGAACGCAAGCCAACATTAAACTCACATTAGCATTGGGTCACGGTTAGACATTTTATCAGGCATTGGAATACAAAACAAACTGTAAAATTATCTGTGATTCTGAGATTCTCCATGCTGCTGCTCTAGCCAAAGGGGCAGCAGAACATTAATGGACTGTGAATCAGAAAACATGAATTATTCCATCGAGTTCTACCCTGTGGTAAGACTTTAGGCAAGTCATTTAAACCTTTTGGTCTGTTATGAGCAAGAGAGAGCGAGCGAGTGAGACAGAATAAAAAAAAACATGTTAGTGTTTGAAATGTTATAAACTCCAAGTTCCATAAGACCCTTTAGTAGCTATGGTTTAAAATAATCTACCGGGCTTCCCTGGTGGCGCAGTGGTTGAGAGTCCGCCTGCCGATGCAGGGGACACGGGTTTGTGCCCCAGTCCAGGAAGATCCCACATGCCATGGAGGCTGCGCGTCCGGAGCCTGTGCTCCACAACGGGAGAGGCCACAGCAGTGAGAGGCCCGCGTACCGCAAAAAAAAAAAATAAATTAAAAAAAATAAAACAATCTACCAATCTATACTAAAGATACTATCAATCCAACAGAAAATAAAGGGGAAGAGTCATATTCTAGGAACCAATCTCCCCTATCTTACTTCACCTTGGTTTCCAATCAGCAGAATTCTAACACCGGGAAAATTTCTTTATTCTTATTATTAGCCTGCAGGGGCCTCGCACAGCTATGCTAGGCTGTCAGGCACCTCAGAGCAGTCTTCTGTGAACAGGCTGTTTTTTTATGGCACCTGGATATTGATGCTCTTTTCTCAGCCTGTCCAACCAAACCGCTCAGCACCATCCCCGTCTGGGGAGAGACTCCTGTGTCATAGTTCTTCTGTGTCTCCTTTTCCTGTCCCTTTACTCCTCTCACATATGAGGGGGTCATCGTTGGCACTGGGGGCTAGAAATTAGTCACGGAAAAGTTATTTTCTGACACCCTGCCTCCCCAGCTCCAGGACCGGCCCTATGGGTAAGTCGTAATGAAATAAATCAGGATACATATTTGTGATCTAAGGAAGCAGGAGAATGGCAGTGGACAACTGTGACAAAGGTAGGGGTACTGGGATATAGGCATGCCCAGGGTTTGTAGCAACAGAGGCACCTGACATCAGAAGGGTGACTTTCAACTACAGGTCTGAAACCAGGACTGGGAAAGAATCTAAGCATTCGATATCTGATGTTGAGATTAAAGTACAATATATATGCTGGCCTTTGGGAATGGAAGCTCTCTGGGAATCAGGAAGTTAACAATAACAGCTATGAGAAAGGGTTTGGAAAATCGGGAGGAAAGTCTGGACCCGGCTCTTAGGAGTTTCTTAGGTTCCAGCTTATTTGGACTTCTGAGTTTCACTTTGTGAGAGAAACAACTGACCCAAGGGATAAGAACAGAAGAGGAAGGGAAAAAGAAAGATCCTGCTTAAATTCTGATGAATGTTTCAAAAGTATTGCAGTATCTCAGTTAAACATAATAGGAATACCCTCTCTTTAAGGTCAATGCTACTGTGAAAGTGGCAGAATAAAGAAATCTAGCTGACAAGAAGTAGGCATTATCCAAAGGGCAGTCATTAGATACTAAACAGAAGGCCTTTGCTAAGCCACATGAAAGCAACTAAGCACTGCCATCTTAACCAGGATTTTTGACATCAACAGGTGAATGGAGAAAATGGACAGTGGTTGCAAGTAGACTGCAGCAGCCTCTCCAGATGTAAAAACACATTGCACTGCATAGGCACTCATATTCTGGCAAATATCTTCAGACACGTGGACTCCATTTTAATGTGAGACGACTAATTTATTGAACACCCGTTATAAGTGTAGGCATTGTATACAACATTACATTATTTAATTCCAATAACTCTGCAGCCTAGGTACTAACATCATTTTCAAAGAAGAAAATGATGTTTATTTAGGGAGGCTGAGCAAACTGTTCAATGCTATTCAGCTAGTAAATGGTAGAAGTAATTTTTTTGTGTGTGTGGTACGCGGGCCTCTCACTGTTGTGGCCTCTCCTGTTGCAGAGCACAGGCTCCGGACGCGCAGGCTCAGCGGCCATGGCTCACGGACCCAGCTGCTCCTCGGCATGTGGGATCTTCCCAGACCAGGGCATGAACCCGTGTCCCCTGCATCGGCAGGTGGACTCTCAACCACTGCGCCACCAGGGAAGCCCAGAGGTAATATTTGAACTTAGAGCCTATGAGATAAGAAACTGAATTCTAGAAGTACAGAGAACGTGTAGGGCAGCTCTCTTTGATTGCAAAATATAAAATAAAATAAAATAAGACATGGGCAATGTACAGATATCTAGATAAAAATCTCTTCCTTTTTTAATCCTAGAGAGTCTGGACTCCAAGTCAGTAACTTATAACATTGGCTAGGGGTCAAAACTTCTTAGAATTGGCAAGAAGTATGATGTGGCCTCCAAGGAAGGGTCAGAAATGGTATACCTCAAGAGGCTGAAGGCATCTAAAGGACAAGATCTTTGCTCTATCTCAAGCTACTCAACCATGGCCTGCCTGACTGATAGGACCAAGCAAGGACCTGTAACAGATGCTGAAACCAGGCAAAGGAGAAAATAAGATTCCTCTGGTACTCTCTCCATTTCAATGAGGCAAAATTATCATGGCTCACTGGGCAACTGGGCTGAGCCAGGTAAGCATGAAGCTGGATTGTTCCTTTTCCTTTTTTTTTCTTTTTTTTTTTTTTTTGCGGTACACGGGCCTCTCACTGCTGTGGCCTCTCCTGTTGCGGAGCACAGGCTCCGGACGCGCAGGCTCAGCGGCCATGGCTCACGGGCCCAGCCGCTCCACAGCATGTGGGATCCTCCCAGACCAGGGCATGAATCCGTGTCCCACGCATCGGCAGGCGGACTCTCAACCACTGCGCCACCAGGGAAGCCCTCATTTTCTTTTAAGAATAGATTATGAACAATTATACTAAAAGTGCATAGGACAGGGTTGAAAAAGTCATCAATAATTCCCTGAAAGAAAACAATGTGAGTAATCCAAAGATATGGTGGGTACAACTCTCTGCGTTATGACTTACCATCCCGTTTGTAACTGTGTACCATAGAGAAGTGCTACATTAGGTAGATGGACTCACCCACTTTTCTTCATATTACACTGTACGATCAGTGTGGGGAAGAATTTTATCTTCAACCTTTGCAATCAAAGACTGATACAGAATAAGGGACTTGATTACTGATAAAAGCATCTCTAACATAAACACTTATAAAATAGAGATCTTCTGCCTTCTGTACATTGATACAGAAAAAGGAGGAAAGAATGATCTTCAGAGAATACCACAGTCACTCAACATCATCTCTGGGATGACATTTCTCTCCATAGTCGCACCTCCTTTCAGCGCTTCAGATACTATACTTTACCCACCAGACACAGATATACCAGCAAGGTCTCCAGAAATGTTCCTTCTCTAGAAGTTGGGAAAATAATATATTTTAACACTAGCCACCTTCCTCCGATTCCCCACCCCTGGTACGGCCTTTACCTTCCACCGGGTTGGTTTTCAGTCTACTGCAGAGATTCATTACTCCTCCATAGTGGACATTGATCTGGTTTATTGCATCAGCTGAACGCAGCTCCATGAGCTTCCTCAGGTCCATTACCGTGCAGCCAAATTCCCCTTCATGGCTCTCAATTATCGAGTTGGCTGGCAAGGCGTGTTCTGTTGGGTTTGTCATTTTGCCTGCTGTTACCAAGCCCCTCAACCAGAGAAAATGTGAAATTTCCCTTCCACTGATCAGGGTCTCTTGCCTCTCTGCCTCACTTCTTACTTTTTGCTTCACTGGGAGCCCAGACGGGAAATAGATCAACTATATCTTGTGCAATAAGCTTCAGAGTAGCAACCCGTAGCCCAGATCCTTTTCTGGGTATGAAGCTTGGCAGTAGGAGGAGGAAGAGGATGGGGGAACTGAGTGGAACTGGACCACGTGTCACGATGATTGGTGTCCCCAGGTGGTGATGGAAGTGGTTGTCCAGGGTAGGTAGGTTCCTAGCTTAGACCAACTTGCACAGATGGAGGTGTAAACAGGATGTGCATGTTACCATGGAGGCAACCTTAGCAACAACCAGCGACTGCGGTGGTAGAGAGGTGGCAGGAGGAGGAGGAAGAGGAGGGTTCCCTGGATACCGATGACAACAGGATCTCTGGAATAAAGATTCAAAGATAGACAAAAAGAAACAATTAGAGCAGCATGGAGATCCAGCATCTGCAAGGGCAAGAGGTACTCATTCTAGCACAGGGTTTAGGTGACAGTTGATGTCTGAGCTGAACTGATAGCTGAGGCCTGAGCTGAGGCCCCTTCCTCCCTGGGAGGCCCCAGCAGCCTGTAGACTCCAATAATTTCAGATACACCCCAGTCTTCATACCTCACCTCTTCCAAACCACGTAACACAAATCCTGCAACTTCAGAAACTTGGAAATAAAAGGTTATGACCTCTAATTGTTCTAATGCACTCCCTGTCTATTTGAGGGAACTGCTATAGAATCTTTTAGTCTGACCTTACTTCTAAGAGGTGAGAAGAGGTCAGAAAAGGAGTCCAGACCAGAGTGATCTGGAGGGTGGCCTGCCAGTCTGCCACCCTCCCCCATGCCTTGCACCCTCCCCTACTCCTAACACACACATTTACAAACCAGGAGGACAGCCTGGTAGAAGATGCCCAATCCTCTGCAGCCCCTCAGAATACTCAGCCTGATGCTGTATAGAAATTCCTCAGGATGCCACAGGTGTCAATAGATCAGGAGCTAAGCCCCCCACTGCTCCAAAAAGCTTTTGGGGGGAAAGGATGAGTAAAATGCTCTGTCAGTAGGCGATACAGGGTGGAACCTTTTTACATAAAGGGGACAGAAGGACCTCTGAGGAGGAAAGATAGTGAGTTTGAAGCCTATGAGTGTTAAAGTTCCTCTGGAGTGGCAGGAATACGACAGCTACTGATTCAGATAGAGCCTAGGGCCACAACAAGGTGAGTAGGGGAGCAAAGTTAGTCTGCGTGTGAGTGACACCAGAGGGTCTCAAACCAGCATTTCTCCCCTCAGGAAGGCATGTGTTACCTCTTACACGTGCTCACTAGGGAGAGAGGGTCAGGAGTATGGACAGGTGAGAACAGGGAGGTTGAAGGTGAAAAGTCTTATCCTGAGCCCCGTTCTCAGCATCAGAAAGGGGCTGCTGTGTGGCTTGCAGGAGGACTGCCACACACTGGCTATTTAAACGTGAAGGGGCTCTTCTTGAACACAGCACCCGAACACTGGGGGCCCAGCCCCTCTCTAATAAATGGATGACATCCTTGCTTCTAGAAGGTGAACGAGGGAGCACAAGGACCATCAGATAAGGACTTGACTCTTTTATCAATTAATTTTCCAAAAATCTCATGTGGCCAAAGTTCCTGCTAATTGTAATCAATCCTGTCCTTGGCAGGTTCCACGGGGATGGAGGTGGTTAAACCCCTCCCTCTCCCAGTCTGCCCTCTGCCTCCTCCTTCTACTATAAATTTTTAGAGCTACTCTGACTTACAAAGGGTTACGCAAGCAGGGTTTTGTTTTGTTGTTGTTGCTATTGTTTTTTAAACATCATATTCCCTTTCTTTTTAGATGTCATCAGAGAATCCTGGGGAACAAGGAGGTCTGGAGAGAACCTGAGGCAGAGTGTCAAACTCTCTTCAATCATACTGGCATAGGGATAGGCAGTACCACAGACTTTTCTCTCCAGTTCACCTTCTTCTCCAAGTCTGGAAGCAGTGGGAAGGGCTATAGCAGCAAGAAGCCCAGCTGACCCTTAAGTTGAACCCCTTAACCTTTCAAGAGGATGTTGAGGACAGTGCTGATTGAGAGCTTAGCTGGAAATCAGAAGATTTTACTTTTTTTTACTCTCTACCCACTGCCGTGTTTGTTCTATGAAGGCAGAGATTTTTCATGTGTCTTCTTCACTGCTTTCTCTCCAGTGCCTAGATAAGCACCTGCACAGAGCGGGCATTCAGCTAATTCCTTTGGTTGAATAACCAGTAGTAGATTCAGAACCAGATTCACCATCTTCCCAGGTACCCCTTGGCAAGTCACTTGGCCTTCTTAGTGTTCAGTTTTCTTAGGGCTCAGCTCCTCCCATCTTTATCTGGGGGAAGAATCAGCCCTACCTTTTCACACCATCCTAAGAAAGTGATAAAGGGAAGGGATTATAAATAGAAATAGTGCTTTGAAATCTTAGATGAAAGATGACCAGTGTCCAGTATAGGACACTCAAGTGATGAGAAAAAGCTTAATTTGATCTTAGTGAACTTTTTTTATCTAGCCCTTTAAGCAGAAGAGCAATAATTTCCATGTGCCCCTCCATCTTTCCTTGCCAGGGGGAACTCCCACACCCCCAAAAGAATGGAAAATTCCAAGGCAGCTTCATTAGCAGTAACCATTAGCTAGGTTATAACCATTTGCTGTAACCACTAGGCAATGCGGCCTTGGATCTCCAGAGAAGTAGGGGCAGTCTGAAGAGATCAAAGAGGAGAGATTCTTCCACTCACACAGACAACCAATGAGAACAGGTCACTTAAGATTAGAACACATGGGACAAGTAGAAAAGAATGAGGTTTGTCTGCTTCAGGTTGCTCTAGAGACACACATGGAGGTCAAGCACTGAGCTGCTGGCACAAAGTCACAGGGACGGTGCCCATTCGGGACCCTTTCTCAAGTTGGGCTCTCCGCGAAAGTTCTTCCGGAATCCAGAGGCATAGCTGGTGCCGATACTCCTCTCTGAGCTCCTAGAATAAGAGCAACGGCTGAGCTTGCCTAGCCCCTAACCTTATTAGGCAACTGGCAAAGAACAGTATGTAAATGCTCACACAGGCTCAGCCTCAGATGCAATGCTCAGATGCCAGGGAGGTACCACCTCTTGTCAGGTCAGGATTAGTCATTCGGCTCAGGGCCTCCTGGGTGAGGTATGTTCTCACTCCCCGTTTCTAGCGTTTTGCCAGCTTAATGATGATGGGACGGAAGAGCAAACTCTCATCCTTTCCTGCGGGGGCAAGAAGTCATACTACTTATATGATCATTAAATCATTTTAATTTTTTTCCTCCTAAAGTTCTGTAACATCTGTTCTACACCTTGCAGTGACATGTAAAAGGACTGTCGTATCAATTTTAGGCAGGACAGCTGTGACTCCCACCTTACAGATGAAGACACTGAGGTCCAAAGACATAAAAAGTGATTTGTTCTTTGGCAAGTCAGTGGCCTTGACTGCCTGGTCCTCTTTTTGTTATACCTTGCTCCTTCCCTCAAGTCTGGACCTCCCCATTTTCTGACAAATATAAGTCCTTTAAAAAGTAGGCAGCTTTGGGATACAGAGAATACACATAACCGCTTAGAGGAAATGCTGACTCTTACCCTTGCTCTTTCTCTTTCAGAATCAACTACATCACATCCCAGGCAATGAGGGTGAAAGAGACCCCCTCCTGTTCCTACACATGCCTGAGAAGCAGACCATCCTATATTTCCTGATGACTCAATATGCAGCTAAGCTCCCTAGCAAGTTCTAAACTGAGGAGCTGCCAGAGACAAAAACCTCATGCCTTAAGTCACCAAACCACAAACAACAGTCAGACACTGTTTCCTCCAATTTTGTCAAGAAATCCCTTACTCTTAACTTTCCTGGGGTGCATCCCCAGGCTATGAGGAAAAAGGGTAACCCCCTATGTAGGGAGTAGGGTATTCTGAGAATCTGAAAGGAACCCACCCCCTGAATCTCCCCTGCCAAAGGCTCCTATTGAATCTGGCGTGATGCATGGGAAGTGAAGTATGAATGGAAAGAGGAGAAAGGAAACAGGAGGGGCCAGGGGCCTAGGGCTTCAGGCTGGTGCAGCACTGCAGCCAGACTTGCCTGGAATAATAAGTAGCTGTGCTCAACTCTGGCTTCCGGGCTGCAGGCAGGGGCTGTCCAGTGGAGTGGACTCTCATGCCCTGCCCTCTTCGCTGGGCTGGGAGCCTCTGCTCAGAAGTGAGTTGGTGGCACTCAGAGATGCTGTGTTTGGAGCGTCAGTGCCAGGGAGGGAAGACCTTGTGCGGGTGGGGAGGGGGGTGGCACAGGAGTAGGCTGGGCCCACCTTAGAATGCACCAAACTGAAGTATGAAACCTGCTTCGAGCCCACACTTCCCCAAGAGAAATCATATATGTAAACTCACACACATGCGCACACACGGTGTAGTGTATAGGCAGCAGCCTAGCATAGCAGCTGATATGTAGTGGTTGGTCCATACACAGTAGTTATTTATCATTATTCCACATATTGTTTCACTGAATCTTCACTAACAGCTCTATACGGAGGGCACCCCATTTTATAGCAGGGAAATAGAGATTCAGAGAACCAGGATTTGTGTCTTAGTCTGAATCCAAAGCCACCCTGCCTCAAGTACAAGGACAATCCTGTAAGAAAAATGAAAAAAAAGCTACAGATTTACTTCCTACAGCTTGATCAGAAGGCCCATATAAACCTATCTATCTGTCCCTGGCCCACAACCCCTGAAGCCTCTACAACACATCAGGGCAGGCGTAGGGGTAGAGCTACAGCTTGTGAGGGGCAGACACTCCCCACTCCATCCCCACCCCCGCACATACGTACCCCCCCAGCCAGAATGCCCTTAGCTCTGGATTGGCATGATTCCAAGTATATCCAGTTCCCACCTAGAGACTGAAGGAGTGGGGCTGAGGGCTCCCTCCACTCCTCTTTTTGCACCCAGGGCCTTGCAGCCTGTAGGGACTGGGGAGAGGCACAGAGAGCCCTGGCTCTAGATTCTCTCCCTCCTTTCTCCAGTGGGGGCAGTTCCTCGGCCATTATCTACAGTGTTTTAAGCTTCACTCCTTTTCTCGGCACTGTCATACCTCTTAGAGGGGCTTTCAAGAAAGCTGGCAAGCACCTGAACGTGGCAGGCTGCCCAGCGTGAAAACATCCCTGGTTGGCCCTTCTCTCTGAAAGTCTAAATTCTACACGAAGGCTGCTCTGCTCCCTCCTCATTACAGGCCCCTTATTCCCATAACCCAGAGTCTAGCCCACCTGCGCTAGTTCCCACCACTTGGGTGTAGCAGCCATCCTCATCGTGGTTCCAGGTTCTCTTTCCCTCCCCATGCCCGCCCTGCCCTAATTGCCCCCCTAATGCCTGCTGACTTGCAGAGCAGACCTGCGCACATACCCTCCTTCAGTCTACTGAGGCCCTTTGGAGGCATATGGGAAGAAGGTCAGAGGCAGAGGATGTTGGCTAAAGTTCAGGTAGTGGGCGGCACCACCTGTCTTCATCAGTAATAGCCATGCTGGTGCCAGGAAGCCAAGTGAGGGCTGAGGCCCCAAACCACGCCTCAGCATGGCATACGGTAGCCTGTGCTTCTGGTCCTGGTCTTGGAACTTGATGCTAATTCTCAGCCAGCCCCTAGGATTTGGGTTCTGGTGGGTACTCCCTTCCTAAAGAGAAAACATCACTTGCTGGTTAGGAGGTGGTATACATGAGGGTCCCTCCCTTACCCTCCCCCTCCCCAAGTCTGCTACCCTGAGAGTGTCTTCTTCAACTCAGCAGCAGAAATGCAGTGCTAGAATCAAAGCATCCATCTGGAGAAAATGTCTTGCTCTCAGCCCCTGGGTCTCAGGGATCCAGAGTTTCCCCTCATCCTTGGAGCCACCTCGTACTTGACCGAACTAAGTCTATGCATACCCTGGATCCAGTCATCAAGTGGGTACCTCTCCCAAAGAAACTCTCCCACAGGTTCAGAAAAGGGCATGTGTAAGGATGTTCACTGGGGCGTTATCTGTGGTGACAGAGAGTTGAAGGCAACCTGGGATCCCCTCTCCCAGTGATGGACAGGTAAAATATGTGGGCTAGATAAGAGGGGATATTATGCAACAGTTAGAAAGACAGATCAGATATACACACAACAATATTGCTATCTTAAAAATAGTGCTTAGTGGAGGTAAAAAAGGTGCTTTAACAAAAGTTAAAAACACATGCATCTAAAGCAAAACTATACATTTTAAGGGATGTATTTAAACAAAAAGATACATATTAACACATGAGAATGCTGCTCCTAGGCAAGGAAGGGAAAAGACATGGGCTATGGGGAAACAGTGAGCACAGGAAGGGCCTTGCATGGACCAACGATAATACTGGGCCATGAATCCCTAGTATGATTGACTGAATAGTCTGTACCTGAGGTCTGAAAAAAATAAAACATACTATGATGCTGGAGCCTGGAGGGGCTGTACTGTCTAAGATATGCTATGACAATGAGGACAAAACCTATCAGTTCTGGCCAGATGCTTTCAGAGGGCAGGGAGAAGGTCAGGCCCATAGATAGCACAGCCTTCTCTCAACAGTGATACCAAGAATTGACCCAAGGCCGATGACAGTCTCTTCCTGATCATCTGGCCTGTTGATCCGGCCCCTCTCAGAGACTCCAGGAACCAACAAGATGAAGACAGGAAGCTTCACAGCATGGGTTGGGAAACTGAAGCTGGCATGTGTCTAGTGGGGCATTGTCACTCCCCTGCATTCATCCTAATAATAGCATCAACAGATCAAGATGAAAACGGGCAGTCCCTTGAGCCTAGAGCCATAGGGAATATACCCTCTTTTCCAAATACTATGAGTCATACGGGTCCGGGTCACCTCCGCGGACTCCTGTGACTCAAGGGGTGTTGAGGAAATGTTCACAGCAAGCCAGAGCTAAAAAAAAAATGTAGACGATGGAACAGCAACCTCCCCCTCCTTCAGCTGATTAGGGAGGACAAGAGGTGACTTCAGGTGGGAGCAACAGTGCCAGCCAGGTCTGTTGTCTAATGAAAGGAGTGCTGGCCAGATTGTGGGAAATGCTCAGGATGTGGGTTAGAAGGGTACCTGCCTCTAACACTAAGGTGCAGCTGCTCAAAACTGGGACGGTTAGAGGCAGACCCTTACAGCAGCATTCAAATATCCAGTACACACACTCTCCTGGGCAACACAGATTGCCTTTCTTGAGGCTGCTGTGGTGTTTCCACACTTTGGTCCCAAGGGAATCAAAGGGCTTTTTAGCAGCTGGGTTGGATCCTGTGTTATTTTTAGAAACAAATTTCAGCAGAATCACTGCCATGCTCGTGGAGGGGGGAGGAGGGCCAATCTCCCTTGACTACTGGAGTCAGTCAGGATCTCCCTGCTCCCGGGCCTCAGGCTCTGGGGAGGCCTCCGGATGAGAGGGAAGTTGCCTGGCCTCAGACTGAGGAGGCCACATGGCATCTACCTAAAAGAGACTGCCGGGGCAGCTGTCCCAGGGGCTCAGCAGGAGAGGAAGCAAAATAACATTCCTGTGGGACCCAGACACTAGCCAGAGTGCCACACCCTGGACACCGTGCCTGCCGGCGTCCCATCGCCTCCCCCAGTCCACGGCCGTCTTGCCGGTACAGCCTACAGAGAGCCAGCCCCCGCCGTTGCCTCTTCCAGGCTCTCTCAGCCCAGCTACTTCCCGGAATTCCCAGGCGAATGGACAAGGGCTCCATGCTGAGAAGATGGAGTTCACCAGGAAAGAGAGCCGAGAGCATTCCCGAATAGCTGTCGCCTCACCCCCCAGTTTCACTCTTCCTTCTTCACACAGGAGGCGCTAAGCCAGTTCTGGTCTTTAGAAAGTGGGCAGACCATACTCTCTTGCACTTCTGTTGTGCCTTGGAGCAGTGATCCTGAAACTTGACTGAGCATCAGGACTCCCAGGAGGGCTCCCAGAGTTGCTGGTTCAAGAAGTCTGGGGTGGGGCCTGGGAATGTGCATTTATAACAAGCTCCCTAACAAGAGGATGCTGATGCTGGTCTGGGTACCACACTTGAGAACCATGCCGAGTTTACAACGTCGTGAGGATCTCCAGCAACACCAGGCTAAAGCACTTTGAGAGCCTCGATTGGGGGCCCAGTCCCGACATTGTCCTCAGATCCAGCCTGACAGGGGAGGCACAGGAGGCTCTTGTCACGTCTTACCCTCCTTTAGTCCTTCCAGAATGTTGATCTCTGCTTCCATTCATCTTGGGGCAGCCCTCTTTCCCAGAGAGACCCATGATCCTCCCAAGGAAAGCTCCTCTCCTGTGAGTCCTTGAGAAAATAGACTTGAGAGGACCTCCCTGAACAGGCTGCAACTGAAGCCAAGATTTATTCAGAAAGTTAAAACAAGATACCTGGTGAGGTTCAGAGGAAAACCCAGACCCCTTTCGGGTTCTGGTGCAGCTAAGCACCCTCTGCCCTCCTGTTTCCTACTCGGCAGGAGATGAGAGACGGTGTGGTACCCAGGGGCGGGGGAAACACGGACGCAAAAGACACCCACCACTCACTTCAGGCTCCCCAAATATTACTGCCCCCCAGCACATCTGAATCCCATGCTGCTTTTGCTCTGTCATTTCCCACGGCCCCCGCAGAAGGGCTGGTCTGTGGCCCCTGCGCCACCTCTCGGGGTGGGGGGGTGCCTGCCTGCTATGCTGAGGCCAAGGCAGCGGCATGGGCGCAGCTGATGAGCATCGCCAGCTGCCGTTCTCCAGTTGGGGCGACAGGCTGCTATAAACACTCGTCGAGGTTGCTATGGCAAAGTGAGTCTGCAGCCTGGCTATGGTGGAGCTATTTATGTGCCTGTAATGGCAGAGTGGTCTGTTTTTTATTATTTTACTTTTAAAGTTTTCCTTTCCCAACCCCCTAAAACAGCTTTAAAAAAAATGTCAGCACAACTTTCTCAGGAACAAAAAGAGTATGGCCAGACTATAGAGCATGCGGTTTGAGCCAGCAGGGGGAACACTGAAGTGAGGAGTAGAGTAAGTTCCTTTAAAGAAAGGAATGTACGGCTTCTTGCCCCTACATGCCTCTGCCTCAGCTCATCAAGGAGAAAGGCCCAAACTCAGGGTTTTCTCACCTCTGCACCACTCACACTGAGGAGAGACAAAGGCGCTTTGTCCTCTTCCTTCCTGTCAAAGGCTGGCTCCAGCCAGCAGCATTCCTCGCATCCCCTTACTCCCTACCAGCCCCCACTGGCTGCCTGTAACATCAGGATGAAAATACGGAGACTTCCACCAGGGGTCGTGGGAAGAGAGCCTCAAAGCAAGCCCCACCCCCTACAACCTGCGTGCAGTGTCACCCAGCATGGAGCCTGGTCACTCCTGGCTGGAGGGCTGCCGGAAATGATCTCTGAGGTACCTCTTAAGAGACACATGTTTCCGCCACTTGTACAGAGAACTTTCATCCAATTCTTACTCCTCAGGGAGCTCTGGGGTGAAGGGATACTCCTGCACAACAAGATTCAAGGTTCTAGTCAGGGTGGTGAGGACCTCTCACCAGCACCAAGGAGTCAGAGGCTGAAGGATGACCAAAAGCGAGGTTGATTTATCCTTGGACACATATGTCTCCAGGGCACTAGGCACTTGGGAAAAGATTTTGGTAGAAATAGCGAGTACCTCCTACCTCTGGCTACTGGATGGGGCACTATAGCCTCCTACCTTCTCCCCTCGCCCAGTCAAACTTAGAGTAACAAATGAGAACAAAGAAATGGGCCATCAGGCATAGGCAGATCAAGTGGGGCAAGACAGTGGAACATTACCATGTGGTAATCTCACACACACACATATACACACCCACACACACACACAACTGAGCTGAAAGCGTGTGCTGACCGATAAATATGCCAGTCACTAAATGATACCTAAGGAAGAGAGACGCCTTCCAGAAACAGCTGCTGGGAAAACAAAAGGTGCTGCAGGATTTCTACCATTCTTCTTTCTCCACCTTATTCCAGTTCCTTTTGGATTGTTATACACTTAGTAGGAGAAAAAACCCCACTGCCGATGGGCATATTAATCAGATTAAAAAATAAAGTTAGGGCAGTGTTAAGAAGAGCAAATCTCACAGATTGTTCAATTCCGTCCATCTCAGATTATAAGTGAATGTCTTGCAGATACCACTATGGCTCAGAAAGGCTATCAATGAGAACAGCCCCCAAGGGGAAGAGGGAGGAGGAAGCGGGAAGCTGCTGCTGATTCCACAAGGGAAGCACCCTCTGCTGCCCCAGGAGAGGTCAAAGTCCTAACTGACAGCCGGGTGAGCTGATAAAATCTTGCTGGGAAAATCAGAACTTGGGACACAAATCAGTCTTGGCAGCACCTTGAGGTCAAAAGAGCAGAGCACACATGGTTTCTAGGCTTGTCAAAGCAACTGTCATCAGCATCCCGTTGTTCCTGTAGGGTAGGAAGGGAGAAGAGAGGAGGTGAGGAAAGGGCCCAATATGGGGCACTGGAGGCTGATAGCATCATAGACACCAGTGTTTCTGTTCCTAAGTCTCAGGGTATTTACTCAGGCTGAGTGGCCGTTACTTGGGAATACATAAAAGACAAAGAAACAGACATGTCTCAGAACCCCCAAGGTAGAGTAAGCTTCCAAAAATCATGGTTGGAAAGAGCATCTATTCAAAAGGGCTCAGATCCACAGTGATGGACACAGGGCCCATTGTTGAAAGAAACAACGGGCAGGCAGAGAGGTGACTCAGCCCCAGCTGGTGGCTGTTTATGGAAATCTCACGGGAGAGAAAGAGGAAGGTACCGTTTATTCTTCTGAGTGAGCAGAAAGGTTGTATCACCTCTCTCTCCCAGTGTCTGTCCCAGCGCCCAACCTAACATGTGGAGTTCATGAATGAACCACTCTTCTCTGCTCCAGTATGCTTTTGTTTCTAAGGGAAGCAGAAAGATGGAAGGCCCAGAAGGGGACCCAATCTGCACAGAGAATCAGTTGTCTGTAAGTCCCTCTTCCCTCTGGGGATATATAGTGTTGGTGTATTGGAGGCACGTCACCCTTGTTCTCCAAGACACAGTCACAGGGCCTTTCTGGTACAGACAGAAGGGAAACCAGCCATCACTGTAGGAATCATCCGCTCTCTAGGCAGAAGCAAAGGTAAACTATAAAGAATTCAAGTTCTCCTAACACCCATTTGATTCTAAACTCCCACACACAGCATTTTGAACATCACTGCCATACCTCCAAGGAAAAACCTGGGAGAACTATGATGATGGTGGTTGGGGGGAGGTCTGTAGGAAGTGGCAAAAAAGGGTGTTTTCTGGATTATTTTTGAAGCACTGAGCTACCAAAAATCATGGGAAAAATACCCAGCACCAATCTCTTTCCACCTCCTCATTTTTCTCTCTATACCTCATTTCCAAGCCTCTCACTTTGTTTTTTCACATCTCTGTATATCCTTTTCCCCATCTCTCCCTCTCTTCTTGCCTCCTTCCTTCTCTCTCTCTCTTCCTCTCACCTCCTCTATCTATCTTCTATCTTTAAAGAAGGGAAAGAGATATACAGAGATGTGAAATAGATAGCCTCTATCTATCTATCTATCTATCTCAATCTCAAAATCTCTCTCATTCTCTCTTTTCCACATCTCCAAGGACAACCTAATTGGACAGAATTCCATTCTCCTTACCTGGGTAATTTCTGAAACCAATCAGCCCTGTCAAGTCCACATTGGCTCAAATAGCGAAAGAGTATGGAAGTGCTGAGAGGCAAGCCGGGAACTCATGGGGCTGCCACAGCTAGCGCCAACACAGGGCTGATCCGTGTCATGGGTCATGGATGATGGGCCCAAAGGCACACAGGATGAACTCTATGAACCAATCTGCATTCTCCCAAATCTACCTGGAGCTTGCCTGGATAAGTCGAATATGTAGTATCTAACCATGCTTGAAGCAGAGGCAAACACTGAGGACTCAGAAGTGAGAAGCCCTAACAGAGGTGGGGGGAGAGGAAGGATATGAAACTATTCCTATGGATTAAAAAGTAAAGTCAGGATTTAGTATGCTCAGCCGTTCCCAATCCAGTATAAATAGGAAGTGGCCTGATGGAGGAAGAGGCTGGGAGATCAGACAGATGTAAAATACACCTTGTGCTACAACTGGACTCTGGATCCTTTCAGTACTCCCACAGAAGGTGAAAATTCAGAACTGAACATGATAAACTAGTCCTACCCAACCACAAGCTGCAAGGTGGCTCCACTATTCCACCTGAATTCCACTCTGAGCCTATAAAACTGGGGCTGGGTATAGACAGATGGAGGCAAACGTTCAGCTCCCTGGTGACATGGCCACCTTCTCCTAGCTCTCCCCACCACCTGCAAGGATTCAAGGATTTGCAGAGGGGACCAGAGGGGGAGCAGCAGAAGGCATCCTAATCCAGCAGAGCCAGAACTCTGTAGGCATCTCACACTATTTACCCAACATTTGCTTCTGCAAAGGTTTGTGGGAGCTCCAGTCTCACATGCCCTGGCCAGCTGTTCCAAATCAGTTAAGACCTCTATCTCCAGAGAAAATCCTTTTCAGTGTGGGGGGAGGGGTCAGTGCCCTCCCTTCAAGGCTTCAGCCACTAAACCCTCCCATTGCAAGCCTCCAAGTCCAAAGAGAAGCCAAGGACAGGCCAGCCCACTCTCTCCCCTCCCACCTCCAGCGGCCAATTCAAGCAAGAGGACTCCTTGTGGGGGAAGTCCCTCGGCAGTGAGGCTATGGAAACTTCGCCGTCTAAGGCTGTGGAATTCTTCTACCGGGTTCCTGCAGTCAATCATCACAGCTCCCTGGATTCCCTACTTGGGGCTTTAAAAGGTAGCACCAGAGCAAGAAGTACAAACATGTCAAGAAGAAAAAGAAAAAAAAGTTGGTGTGAGCTAAAAGATAAGCACCTCCAACAGAATTTTCTAAGCAACGAGTAATTGTGAGAAGGGAAAGGAGAAAAGAGCATAAGAAAAATAAGTGTGGACCAGACACTCCAGGATACGCTTCAGGATTCCCAGTTAATGCTGCCTGAATTCATACTCTGGATCTTACAGGGAATGTTGCTCCCATTCCTAACCAACTTGTGAAAGGATTATATCGGGGTTGGTTTGTTTGAAACTTTCTTCTTTTAGCAGAACTGAAAATTCAGAGGCTCCTGTCCCCCTTTGGAAAAACGTGTTAGAGACCTCGCAGCTGTGAGTACAAGGCTTTGGAGCATTAACTTCCAAGGTGGTAGAAGTGGCCTCTTAGGCCAAGTTGCCATGGTTTCCAAGAGAACAAACAGAATATGGCCCTAAAGAGGGGTAGGAGGGTGAACTGCCTTTCTTTTCCAATGGGAGTAGTTTCAAGAGCTAAGACAGGAGGGGCATATCGTAAAATGAAGAGAAGTTTACAGAAGGTTACAGGGGACAGAAAATGGACTTGATAGTCCCCATTCTTCCTGGGGAGGCTAGGGTGAAGGCCCCATTTTTAGGATGATAAGGCACTATGTAGGGGGTGAAATAAACCTAGGAATTACCTAGGAAGATGAGCAACTTCTCTTCAAATGCCCAGCCAACCTAACCTAGGAGGCAAGGAGAACAGAGGCTGAAACTGAGTTGCTTTGGGAAAGGCAAGGACCTCCAAAGCCTCTGAGTTTTGCCTGCAAGAGACAGGTGAGGCAACTATCCCCAAAAGTGACACGTAGAGGTGCTGTTCCCCAGAACTGAGGCCCACCCCACTGGCCGCTCCCTATACCAGCATCAGCGTACTGCCTCCCCAGGCCCCCTGGTCAGGACTCTTTATTCTCGTTCCAAAAGGAGCCAGATGGGGCAAAATAGTGTCAAGTGCCAAAATGCTACCATGTCTTTCCAGCAGGAGCTGGCAGGTGAATGGGGCCACCTGGCCTAGGAATTCCCTTTCATGCTCATGGGCAGCTCTCTGCATTGTACAAGAACCCCCTGGATGCCTCCTCTAGAGCTGCTGCCAGCTTGACTCATACTGGAGAGATGGAAAGGAGACAGACCTGCTCAGGACTCCGCTACACCCAGAAGCAGTGACTGCAGCACCTTTGTAGGTTAAGTACCATGTATGCCCTGCTACCTTCTCAAAGCAGAGTGGGGCCAGGGGTTGACTGGCCACAAGATAGGAGGCAGGCCAGACCTAATCACAATTTCATTATTAGTAACTGCACTCAAGAGTACGTTCCTTGGCTTTCCCAGGAGCAGATCCTCTCTGCTCTTCCTACCAACTACAGCAAACACCTCACAGAATCACAGAATCACAGCCCGGTAGGGAACTTTGGGGAAAGCCTAATACAAATCCCCTCATTTTACACTGAAGCCTCTATGAGTCAAACACTGTGCTGGGCACTAGGACAAAAAGACTATACAATCTAGATGGGGGACTTCCTTAGTGGTCCAGTGGTTAAGACTCTGTGCTCCCAATGCAGGGGGCCTGGGTTCAGGGAACTAGATCCTGCAAGCTGCAACTAAGAGCCCACATGCCACAACTAAAAGATCCCACATGCTGCAACGAAGATCCCACGTGCCACAACTAAGACCCTGCCGCAGCCAAATAAATAAATATTAAAAAAAAAAAAAAATCTAGGGGCTTCCCTGGTGGCGCAGTGGTTAAGAATCCTCCTGCTAATGCCGGGGACACAGGTTTGAGCCCTGGTCGAGGAAGATCCCACATGCCTCGGAGCAACAAAGCCCGTGCACAACAACTACTGAGCCTGTGCTCTAGAGCCCGCGAGCCACGACTACTGAGCCCACGCTCCTAGAGCCTGTGTTCCGCAACAAGAGAAGCCACTGCAATGAGAAGCCCGCGCGCTGCAACGAAGAGTAGCCCCCACTCGCCGCAACTAGAGAAAACCCGCGCGCAGTAACGAAGACCCAACGCGGCCAAAAATAAAATAAATTTTTAAAATAATTAATTAATTAATTTAAGAAAATCTAGATGGGAAAGCAGGGGGCAGATGATGCGAAGAAATCTGTCTTAGGTGTCAAATGAAGGGCGGAAATACCTCACTTACCCATTCACCTGTGTGTATCCAACACCTCCAGGGTCTGCTCTGCAGGCCAGCTTGCAGCCGTCACGTGACTGCCAGGGAGAGCTCACTCACAGCACCCCCACCCCCCACCTCTGGGCTCAGCCCACACCCTGAGCAAAGCAGAGGTTTCTTACAGCTTTCCAGAGCTGCTACATGCAGGTGTGCAGAGTGTGCCCTGAATGTGATGAGCCATGGTAAGGAGCGGGTTGGGAGATGAGACATGCTAAGTTTTGCCAGGTAGGCTACGCACCCAATGCGCTGCGTTCATCTGAAGGGAACACCTTGCTAACATCTTTATAAAGGTGTCTTATGGGCTGGCAGTTGCACTTAACCGTCAACCTGGCACGTTGACTTGGGTCAGCGGACCCTAAGAAATATCTAAGGAAGAAAACCAGAAGTGAATCCAGTGTGACCAGAGGATACACCAGAAGCAGCCAGCCCCGTGGGCCCAGGCCCTGATGGAGCTCTGCCTGGGGGCCAGATCTGCCCACTGTTGGCCAGGCTCCTGCCCCTCACAGCTCACAGGCTTTCCCTTAACAGTTCTTCCCAAGTAGTGCTAGGCTTGCCTTCCCCTCAGCACACTCTCCTCCAAATCCATTCTGCCTAGGCCTTAATTTCCTCATCTGAAAAAAGGAGATAATGAGAGTAACTGGCCTCATATGAAGTTGAGAGGATTATTACTTCTTTTGTATCCAAAGGGCCATTGCCTTTGGATGAAGATCAGTTGCATTAAGAAGCTTTTGCAGAATGGAGGCAACCAAGGCTGCCCCTCTGTCAGAGGCTCACAGTGCCTCTGGCCACCTTGTTCCTATACCTCCCAGTACTGGGTCTGGATCCTGGCTCTGTGTGCCAGGAAGACATTGATACTCCCCATTCACGGATCTCTCCATAATCTCCAACTTTGGCAGTTTTATCTTGGGAATCTGTCTGCCTGAGGTTTTCTGTTAAGTGGTGTCAGGAAGACTGAGGAGAAAGGCAGAAAACTTCATGAGAGTCAAAGAAGATTGAGGTAAGAACTCACATCCGGGTACTGCCTCGTAGTTTCAAAGCACTTTGATGTGTGATCTGAAAGCAGCCTTTTAAGATAAACAGGACTGATGATATTATTCATTCTACAGATTTTATAACACATGGTCTTAAAGGTGACATGACTCAGTTAAGGCCACGCAACCACAGGAAGAGCCTAGAAGCTAAGACATGCTACATGCTACAAGTTCCTATAAAGAAAGTGGAAAGAAACAGGAATAGAGGTAAGAGAGCAGCCTATATAAAACAGTCAGATGATGTTAGGCCCAACCCAGGATGTTGAAGCTGGGAGATTCCTGTCCTGATGAGCTCAGAGGATTAGTATAGGTTCTCCCACTTCCCCTGAGAAGTAACTGTGAGACACGCTGAGGGTATGTGTGATGACGGTGTGTGTCATCATCTTAGCCACGGACACCTTGAGGGTACAGATTGTGGTCCACATAAAGGCTATGCGGCTCTGGTGCATTGAGGGGGTGTGAAAGGGAGAGAAGCAGAGAAGGGAGAACAAAAAAGGGTGGAGGAAGATTCAGAGAAAGGAAGAGAGCCCTTCCCTTAAGGGAACTCCCAGATACAGAAGTCTAAATAAAGAAGACAGGACACGTCTCTATTAATAAACCCTACGATTATAGTATAGTACACACAGAAATACTGACATGTCAAGCAGGAGACCAGAAATGACAGAGATTGATGAGAAGAAATATACAAAACAAAAACTTAACAATATAAACAGGAAAACCAAAGTTGCTCTAGAGTCTCTAGACCCTTTGCCTACAGCACTGAAAACACAGCATCCCTGGGGCAGCAGTAGGCTCTGTCCCCAGGAAGGCAGGCAAAGGCAAGCTTGTAGCCCCAGATAATCCCTTCTCTCCTTTGCCACTAGCACTTCTGGGTTCAGGTGACGTCAGCACGTTATGTACCTGTTGGGAAGAGACCTCTGGAAGGGTGAAACCCCAGAAGAGGCTTCAGAGAAGAGTTTACAAACAGCACACTTGGCTGCACCCTCTCCCACCACCTGGGACAGTGACACCCCTCCGTGTTCTGCTGCAAGAAGCTGTTCTCTCCATATTATTGCAAATTATGATACGCCCAAAGAAGTTCGATTAAAGAAAAGAGAGCAGGGACTTCCCTGGTGGCGCAGTGGTTAAGAATCCGCCTGCCAGTGCAGGGGACACGGGCTCGAGCCCTGCTCCGGGAAGATCCCACATGGCGCAGAGGAACTAAGCCCACGTGCCACAACTACTGAAGCCCGCGTACCTAGAGCCAGTGCTCGGTAACAGAAGAAGCCACTGCAATGAGAAGCCCACGCACTGAAACGAAGAGTAGCCCCTGCTCACCGCCAACTAGAGAAAGCTCCCGTGCAGCAACGAAGACCCAATGCAGCCAAAAATAAATAAGTTAATTTTTTAAAAAAGAGAGCATTCATCAACAGATGAATGGATAAACAAACTGTTGTATATCCATACAATGAAATATTATTCAGCCTTTAAAAGGAATGAAATTCTGATACATACTACAACATGGATGAAGCTTGAAAAAAATTATGCTAAGTGAAAGAAGTCAGAAACAAAAGGACAAGTATCGTACAGTTCCACTTACGTGAAGTACCTACTCTGGACACAAATTCATAGAGACAGGAAGTAGCATAGAGGTCGCCCAGGCTTGAGGGGAAAAGTGTACGGGGGTTATTGTTTAATGGATACAGTTTTTATTTAGGGTGATGAACAAGTTCTTGAAATGGATAGCAGTGATAGTAGCACAACAATGTGAATGTAATTAATGACACTGAATTGTATACTTAAAAATGGTTAAAAAGGATATATTTTACGTTCTGTGTATTTTACCACAATAAAATTTTTTTTAAAAAAAAAAAGAAGACAGGGGCTTCCCTGGTGGCGCAGTGGTTGAGTCCGCCTGCCGATGCAGGGGACACGGGTTTGTGCCCGGGCCCGGGAAGATCCCACATGCCGTGTAGTGGCTGGGCCCATGATCCATGGCCGCTGAGCCCGCGCGTCTGGAGCCTGTGCTCCGCAACGGGCAGTGAGGGGCCCGCGTACCGCAAAAAAAAAAAAAGAAGACAGGAAAGCAAATGGAATAGGGCTGGTACAAACAGGTGAGAAGGGAAGAACAGTCTAGTCCAGGACTGTGGAATCCAGCTGCTGCTGTCACCAGGAGCTCAGCCCCGTCTTGGCAGTGGTGGTGGAGGTCCAGTGGCGCAGAGGTCAGTTATCACAGACTTGCCCAGAGCTGAGAGCCCATGGAGGGCCTAGCACAACATCAAACAACTCAACAGGGGACCTGGCAAGGCTGAGTGGCAAGGCCAGGGGGAGGGGAAGCAGACTGGGGCTTTCTTTCTTTCCTTTTTTTTTTTTTTTTTGCAGTACGCGGGCCTCTCACTGTTGTGGCCTCTCCCGTTGCGGAGCACAGGCTCCGGATATGCAGGCTCAGCGGCCATGGCTCACGGGCCCAGCTGCCCCGCGGCATGTGGGATCTTCCCGGACTGGGGCACGAACCCGTGTCCCCTGCATCGGCAGGCGGACTCTCAACCACTGCGCCACCAGGGAAGCCCCTCTTTCCTGTTTTTTTTAATATAAATTTATTTATTTATGGCTGCGTTGGATCTTCGTTGCTGTGCCCGGGCTTTCTCTAGTCGCGGCGAGCGGGAGCTACTCTTTATTGCGGTGCAGGGCTTCTCATTGCGGTGGCTTCTCTTGTTCTGGAGCATGGGCTTTAGGCGTGTAGGCTTCAGTAGTTGTGGCACGTGGGCTTCAGGAGTTGTAGTTCGTGGGCTCTGGAGTGCAGGCTCAGTAGTTGTGGCGCATGGGCTTAGTTTCTCCGCAGCATGTGGGATCTTCCCAGACCTGGGCTCAAACCTGTGTCCCCTGCATTGGCAGGCGGATTCTTAACCACTGTGCCACCAGGGAAGTCCAGACTGGGGCTTTCTGAATACCATGCTCTGTGTGTATGTGGTGTGTGTGTGTGGTGGTGGTGAGGGGGTAGGGGCAGGGATGTAGAAGGGTTGAGGGCAATGTATAAATCACCTTTTAAAGAAGCAGAGAAAAAAGTCAGCTTTCATCTACTCACTCTCCCAAAGTCACCCCATCATCAGCTCAGAGCACATAGGCATCTGCTTAGAACAGGTACAGCTAAGGCCTTCCTGACCCATGATGGAAATACAGGGTCTCCAGTCTTCCTAAGGACCTCATATACGATCTCAGTTGATCCAACAAACTAAGTGGATACTACCACCCTTATTTTACAGAGAAGAAAACTGCTTAAATACCTTGTCTAGGGCCACACACTAAAGCAGAGCCAGAATCCAAACCCGAGTTTGGCAAAGGCCACACTTTTCCCACATTATTGCCTTGAAGGTGCTTTCCAGACACGAGGGTTCTTTTTCTCAGGGACCAGTCACCTTATAAGGTATAGTGCAGTGATCAAAAGTGCAGGCTCTGTGGGCAGGTGGGCCCAAACCCCAGATCCACCATCACTACCTGCTTGACCTTGGGAAAGTTAGTTAATGTCTCTGCTCTTCCATTTTGGCATTGATAAAATGGGGATGATAATAGTAACCCCACTTAAAATATTTCACAAGATTTTGAGATAATTGAATAATCCATGTAAAAGCACACACTGCTGCCACACAGTAAGCACTCAAATATAATTACTGTGGTTATTATTTAACACCATCAATCAGCGCATTTCAACTGTTGGGTCTGGAGTCACTAGAGACCTGCTCACCATCAGAAGGTGAGTGGAGAAGCACTGCAGTATTTCCCTTGCTTCTGCTTAAGGAAGAAATGAACACCTTAAGGTCATCCAGACTAATCTCTTTTCCAGTGTTAGAAACCATTCTCTTCTTACTGCTCCCTAAAGCTCGTACTCTCTCTTATATTAAACTGGGATCTAATTTGTGATCTCCACCATCAAAGTGATTGGCATGCAGTCTCACAATCTTACAACCACCTTTTTAAATAGCTTCTTTTTTTTTTTATCCCCTTTCAACAGTTGAAGAAGTTGAGGCCCAAAGTCCTATAGTTAACTAAAGTCCTATAGTGGTCAAGCCTGGCCATGAACCCAGGTCAGCCTGAATCCAAATCTCCTGTTCTCAGCTATTGTATGGATACTTCTGCATCAGAGAAAGAGGGAAAGTCTACTACATGGTAGAGCGGGAAGTAGGTATGGTTGAATTCCAAATACCTGGATTGGAATCCAAGCTCTGTGACTCTGCACAAGTTCCCTACCAATAGCATCTATCATTTAGTGAGCACTAAGCATTTAATGAGCATTGTCACGTGTCAATCACTGTTCGACTTATTTTCACAAATAAGAATGTTGAGGGGCATTTATGCTCAGAACCACAAAGCTCCTATGTAGAAGAGTCGTGGAGTTTCATTCTCATGCTGCCTGATGCTTTTCTTTTTATCATGTTTCTCAGAGCCTCAGTTTGTTCATCTTTAGATAGGAATCAATATTCACTCCCATTTAAGTCATTCTTCAATAAATGAGTGCTTACTAAGGTCCAGATCTTGTTTTAAGCACAGACATATAGTAATAATAGAAACTGTACATTTTAATGCCTACTTTGTGCCTGGTACTCTTTTGTATATTACATGAAATTATGAAGATTAATGATTCAAAATGACTAACATGACATCTACTCAATAAATGGTAACAGTTATTATTTTCTTCTATATCACAGCCTTAACCTTTTTAAACTGTCACATTTCCTGTTGTCTTCATTCTTTTCTTTCTTTCCATTTTCTTCCCCTCCACTAGTCTGGAAGTTATATTATTCCTAGTTTTTTAGTGTTAGCCTAGAAATCTTAAGAATCCTAGAATGTATATTTAACTTAAAAACTTCTGAAAATCAATATCTTTAACCTCTTCCCAAACAATACTCGGACCTTAGAACACTTAAACTCTGCTTATCTTCCAATTTATATGCTATTGTCACTGGCAAATTTAATTACAGCTTCACTTTATTGCTATAAATTAGACACTGTTATCTTTATTTTCTTTGTGAGTAATATTTAGATTTAGCACCACGTTTACAATTTTCTTTGCTTATCATTCTTTCTTGTACCTTCTTTGTGGGTAATTTTTCTTCTTCTTGAACTGAACTATTTCCCTTAGAAGTTGCTTTTGTGGAAGGCCTATTGGTAGAAACCTGGTTTTGTTTGTCTACAAAGGGCCTTATTTTGCCCTCATTCTTGGAAGATTTTCACTGATGACAGAATATTGTGTTAGCAGTTTTTTGCTTCAGAACTTTGAAGATATTATTCCACTATCTCCTCGCTTTTACTGTTGAGGTTGAAAAATCTGTTGTCAGTCTAATTGTCATTCCCTTGAAGATAATTTATCTTTTGGGTTACTTTAAAATTATCTCTGGTGTTTCGTAGTTTCATTATTGTGTGTCTAATGGTGAATTTTATTTGTCCCTCTTGGGATTCATTAGGCCTCACAAATATAATGATTATACTTCATCAATTCTTTTTTTTTTTTTTTTTTTTACTTCATCAATTCTTGACCACTGCTGCTTTAAACATTGTCATACTCCTATTTTCTCTATTATCTCAGTATGGAGCATTAATTAAGTGTATATCGGGATCTTTTTACTCTATTCCTGGGGTGGGGAAACTATATAACCTGGGCCAAATCTAGCTTGCTGCCTGTTTTTGTAAATAAAGCTTTATTGGCACACAGCCACATCCATTCATTTATATATTGTCTGTGACTGATTTCATGTTTCAACAGCAGAGTTGAGTAGTTATGACAGAGACCATATGGGCCACAAAGCCTAAAATATTTACTATGTGGCCAATCTCTGATCTATTTTCTATGCCCCTATACCTCTTCCACATTTTCCATCTTCATCTCTTCCATCTTCATTGTCTATAATTACTCAGAAATATCTTACAACTCGTTAATTTTATCTTTAGCTGCAAAATACTACTTTAAGCTATTCATTGAAATTTTAATTTCTTTTATTGTATTTTTTTCATTTTTAGAAGTTCTCTCTGGATATCTGCCTGGTCAATTGAGTTTCCTGTCCCTACATCATTCTTTCAATACCCTCCTATTTCTTTTAACATATTAAATATATTAAAAATTTTTCTATATCCAATAACTCCAATGTCTGCAATTTTTGTGGGTCTGATCTGTGAAGTGTTATTTCTGCTGTTCAACTTCATTGGTAATCAGAGAAATGCCCATTAAGACCACTAAGAGACACTATTTACACCATTCAGTTGGCAAAAATTTGAAAGTCTGATGATACCAGGCCCTTGAGAGGACATAGACCAACAGCATCTCTTACACTTTACTGGTAGAGGCAGAAGCACTACAAACATATTGGGAACAATCTGTCATTATCTTATAAAGCTGAATGTTCACATACTAAGACCTAGCAATTCCCTTCTGAGCCTGATACCTAGGAGTGACTTGCAGAGGAAAGCATGAACAGGAAAGTTTGTGGTAGTACTGTTCATTATGGTGAAAAAGGGAGATAGCTTCGCTAATGGAATATTACATAACAGTGAAAATGAATGAACTGCAGCTACACTCAACAGGGATGAATCTTAGTATTATAATATTGAATGAAAATAAGCAAGCCCCAGAAGACTGTACACAGTATATATTTTTAATAAAGAATATGAAGTAAGATTAAATAATATATTTGTTTAGGCGTACATATGTTTATCCAAAGAATGGTAAACACAAAATTCTGGATAGTGGTTGGGATGGGTGATGAGGTAGGGGGATAGCATAGAAAGGGATTACAGGTGGATGCAAAATATGGTAGTGATCTCATTTTTGGATTGGGTGGTGAGTTTAGGTGTCTTTAACAGGTTATTAAAATACACTAATAACCTATATAAATAAGTAGCAAAAGAGAGACATACATAAACCAGTGAAGAATATGTACCATGAAACATCCATTTTTGTGCACCAGAGAAATAAAAGGAAGAAAAAGATAGAGCTAGAGATCAGAGAGAGAAGAAAGAAAAATGTTTCCAGTATTTCCGCCAGCAACATTTTTTAATCCGCATGATCAAAGTCATGGATCTTAACCAAAAGTTAAGTTAGCAAGACTCTTTTAGATAAGACTTTCTGTTGTCGACTTCACGGTCTAAAGTTGCCATTTAACAACAGTCAATGTACTGCATTTGACCATGTTAGCTAGTAACATATCAACCAATTTAGAAATTCTGATTTTGGGCGTGGTGAGGGGGTGGGCTGGGCGCGGTGTTGGGTAGACGTGGGGGTAAAGGGAAGCAGGGCAGAGGGCTGGTTTGCATTATTCCTCTAGAGACCAGAGAGCCAGAAGGCGGGAGGGGCACAGAAGGAAGGTGGGAGGGAGAAGTCGGCAGTGACCTGGTCCCCCCCTTTGGGTGGGGAGAGGTGAAAGACAGGCATTTCATTTCACAATGGAGGGAGACAGCAACTGGGGGCAGAGGCCTAAGCGCCAGTCTCCTCTTGGATCCAAAGTGAAATAGCTCGGGGAGAACCCCCACCCCTTCCCGCCGAGACTTCCTGGGTCCTCTTGCTGCCACCAACCCCACCCAGACAAGGAGCTCTATGCAGGCTCTAGGCGCGGGAGGCCAGCGATGAGCTCTCGAGCCTCCCGCCAGCACGAAATCCTCGGCCCAGCCTCCACACGCTGCCTCGCCGGCCTCTGTACGGTAGGCGGGCGGAGACCCAGGGTAGCAGCTGTGCCGCCGTAGCTCCCCGGGCCTCCCTTTCCGCTCGCTGGGCCGGTCTAGTCCTCGCCCTCGCCCTGGCCCGGGGCGGCCGGGTTCCGACGTGTCGCAGCTCGGCTCCCAACGCGCCCGGGCTGGCCACGGCAGCAGCTGGGGCAGCAAATGCCTCGGCCCTTTCCAAGTCTGGCTCTGCACCAAAGCCCGGGAGAAGGCGGGCGCCTCCACCCCTCCGCCCCGCGATTGCTCAGAGGAGGCAGTGACTCACCGCGCCGTCAGGCCCGGCAGCCCCCGATCCTCCCCCAGGACTCTAGTCCTCTCCGTGCCACACCCCGGGGAGGAATCTCCACCTTTCAGCCTCAGGAACCCTTCCAGGTCTCACCCCGCCCTTCACCTAGCCTCCCTAAACACTCAAGAGCTCAACCCTGCGCTTTCAATGACTCAGCCGGCTGCTCAGCACAGTTGATCCTCCAGAGAGCCCTGTCCCGGCGCTGCTGTGACCGCTGGGCGCAGGGCCGAGTTCCCCACTCTGCCCAGCACGCCCGCTTCACGAATGTTGATTATCGGCGGCTGCATGATGTCAGAGGACAGGGACAAATACTGGGGTGCTTCTAGATGTTAGCATCCCAGTGGAAGGGAAGGCTGTGGCAAATCTGAGAGCCTTTGACACAGGACACTATGGTGTGTATGCAGAGTGCATGATCTCTTCAGTCCTCACTCCTCCACACTGGGATGAGGGAGAGGTAAAACTGGAGGGCACCCCACACATGTGGGGAACCTGAGCCCTAGAGTAGAGTGTGACCTGGTCAGGGTACAAGTGGGGACTGTGTGGATTCCCTGCACTCAATTTTTCTCGTCTGTAAAATTGAGGGAGTTGAGTGATAGCCCCTTCCAATTCTGATATAATAGGATTCTAGGATTTGTAGCCTTAAACACTGGTTCATCTTGACATCCTCAGGAACACCTCTGAGCTCTAACAGCGTACTTTCACACATGTATAGTGCTTTTAACTTCTCAGAATACTTCTATTTAGATTCTACACTCTCCCCCTAGATTATCTATTAACAGTTCTCATGGTTAGAAACAAATGACAAATGAGGAAACCTCAGTTCAGAGGTTAAGGGGTTTGCTCAAGGTCGTGCTGTTAGCTAGTGGCATGGTCAAGAGTGGAACTCCATTAAGGGGCTCTTTTTAGTGCCTCTAGAGTTCCAGCTTTTTTATCTACTTTGAGCAAACCATTCACACTTGCTGGGTCTCACCCTCCATCTACAGCATGGAGAGAACCCACCCTACCTAAGAAAGAGGGCTCAAATTTTAGATGAGCTGGAGAAAAGGCCTTCCAAACCTCAGAGGAGTCACATGAGTGAGGAGGGGCTTCCCCACTCAAGAATCTTCGTTGTACAAAGTACTTTTACACCCACTGTCTCATATGATTCTTGTAATGATCCTGTAAGGTATTCAGAATTATATTATCTGATATTTTAAGGAGAATGAAAAGGCTGAAGTTTAGCAGTTGGGTGACACCTGCAGTGATAACACCCAGTCTGTTATCTTCCTGTGTTATGGCAGGAGTTTCTGGAGTAACTAGTATAATAACAAAGATTCCTCTATTTTATGATGGAAACCAAAGCATCTCCCTCCATCTTCCTCATCTATCTCCCTAAGATGGCCTAGGAAGGAGGAAGGTACAGGGATGAAACCTCCCTAGGAAGGAGGAAAGTGCGAAGGTGAAACCTCCCTGTGGGCCAGGGCACAAAGTGGTGGAAGGCTTCCCCAGAGTCACATAGGGAGGTGGCACCAGCTCGTGGATGAACCCAAGACTTCATGTCCCACCCCTTGAGCCTGCACTGAACAAGTGCCAACATTCTTCAGATAAGCCTATATCCATCATGGTGGTCACCAAGACTCTTTGTCACTCTCAAATGTATAATTGCTGGTTCGTGCAACCTCTAAGAGGCTGACACCTTAGGCTTTCATTCCAAAGCATCCTAACTGTTGAGGGGTGTTGAGCTGCCTACCAAAAGCACAGGGACTTTCTGTCTCCATCATATGCACTTGACCTCGTCTTTGTCCCCAGCCCTACGTTTGCTAATTTTGGTGGTGGTGGCAGCCTCTTGCTCTTCCTAACTCCTTTCTCTCTGCCCCTCCTTGATCTAGTCCTCGATGATTATTTAAAAGACAAAAACAAAAACATTTCTTTTCTTTAAAAATATAGCCCAAGATGGGACCTCCCTGGTGGCACAGTGGTTAAGAATCTGCCTGCCAATGCAGGGGACACAGGTTGGATCCCTGGTCCAGGAAGCTCCCACATGCCGTGGAGCAACTAAGCCTTGCGCCACAACTACTGGGTCTGTGCTCTAGAGCCCATGAGCCACAACTACTGAGCCCTTGTGCCATAACTACTGAAGCCTGCACACCCTAGAGCCCACGTGCCGCAACTACTGAGCCCGCATGCCTAGAGCCCATGCTCTGCAACAAGAGAAGCTACCACAACGAGAAGCCCGTGCACCACAACTAGAGAAAGCCCGTGCACAGCAATGAAGACCCAACACAGCCAAAAATAAATAAAAATTTAAAAAATAATTGAAAAAATAATAATTAAAAAATATATGCAGCCCAAGATAAAATATACTAGGCCTCTTCCACACATACCCATTTAAGAGAAAGAAGGCAGGAAAGCCATGTGGTTCTTTCCAACCAGGGGCTAATGTGAGAGCAGGAGGAGCCAGCCTCTCTGCCATTAATGAGTAATTCCACTCACAGGTGTAAAAGCCACTTTACATTACAGGGGCTTGATTTAGGGCGTTCCACATCTTCTTCCAGAGAGCCCGGCCCTTAACGGAGCCTGTGTAAAAGCCACTTTACATTTTTAACTCTCACTTCAAACACAAGTTGGCCTGGACCCTCATGTGGGATCCAGACACACAGAGGGAAAGAATTTTCAAAGGCAATTCAAGAATTCCAAGCTTTCTCCCCTCTCTGATCTCTTCATCCCAGGTTCAGACCCCTGTGCCCCACCCAGGTTGGCTCCAGACTGTCAACTTTCAAGGCAAAGGGTGCAGGCAACAGTATCTTTATTTCCCTTCCAAAATCACATCAACCTTTCGCCTCAGGTTGCCTGATATATTATTTGATTCCATGGACCTTTTTTTTTTTTTTTTCCGGTATGTGGACCTCTCACTGTTGTGGCCTCTCCCGCTGCAGAGCACAGGCTCTGGATGCGCAGGCCCAATGGCCATGGCTCATGGGCCCAGCCGCTCCACGGCATGTGGGATCCTCCCGGACCGGGGCACGAACCCGTGTACCCCGCGTTGGCAGGCGGACTCTCAACCACTGCGCCACCAGGGAAGCCCATGGACCATATTTTTAACTGACTTGTGGCCAGTTTCTTAGGATGTAGGAAAATGCTCATGACTTAGTATTGGGTAAGAAAAAATTTGAATCAGAAACTTGATATTCAATGTAGTCCCAATTTTGTTTTAAAAATGTTTAGTCACCTCACCTACATATATAAAAGAATAAAAGAGAATACACCAAAATGTTAACAATTATCTCTGGACTTATGCAAGTCTTACTTATCCCTTAAGAAAAGCATGCAAACCAGAAAGTACGAAAAACAGATTCTGTGAGTGGGTATGCAGGGGATGTTCTGCCTGCTTAGGGTAAGAGAGAGGCAGAGTTGCCTAGGGCTTAGACAGGATAACTAAGGAGCTGAGTAAGAAACAGTCCTGACTTACACTGGGGCACGAGTTAGCTTCCAGTTAGACGAGGGACTTTGGGATTGGCCAGCCTTGCGGAGCTCTGAAGTACAGCTGTTTACAGCAACAGGTGCATGAGATAAGCTGAGTAAGTTAACAGGAGAACGTGCACTTCACGAATCTGAATACAGCTGGGATCCTGGGTTGCCTCATGTTGTATTTATTCCAATGGTCTGACCTGTTTGTGCCCAAAACACTAGTGAGAGAAGTGAAAAGGGAATTACCGCCATTGCCAGGGTTCTAAGATGGAGCCCCAGCCCTCCTCCCCGCCTTGTAGTGGCCAGGTAAAGTTATACAGAGGCAGCCCCAGGGAGCCTCAAAATCTCCCAGCAGGGGTCCGAGGAAAAGGAAACAGGTGAAGTGGGGACAGCTTCCTCAGACAGGCTTAACAAATCCTGGAGGCCAAGTCCCTAAGCAAAGTCTCCTGGGTCACTGGCTACTGTTTCTTTTCACAACCCAGTCACCAACCTCCCAGGAAGATCCCCCGGTCTCTGCCACCAAGCCCAGCTGAGCTGTTACCCCCTCCTAGGTGCCCTTGCCTCCACCCTTAGAAGTTTTGCTTTCCCCATTCTAGGTCTGCAAATTCAAATGCCTACACAGACCAGGCAGGCACAGAAATGAGTGAAGCAGGCTGAGCATTAGGCAGTAGGCAGCAGGGAGAGGAGGAGTCTGTGGCAAACTAGCAAGCATATGCATGTCTGAATGGGGCGGCAGTTACTTAGTTCCTGCTAACTGTTGCCATGGAAAAAAGGCAGGATTTTTGTCAGACTTCCACTTTTGGAGAAGAGGCAAGAAATCTGGATTTCTATGGAAAATCTTATTTTTAAAATTTGCTAACCAACTCTAAGTAATCTGCAGGGTTGTTTGGGTATGAGGAGAATTGGGAGTTAGAACATCCCTGCAGTATACTTAGGCCAGACTATTCATTTTGCACCTGAACAAACAGCAGCCCCGATCTATCCCCAAAGTGACAGAGCAACTTTAAGGGTTCAAATTCCACATCTCACAACTTCTAATCTAGAACTCGTTCCTCTAGACCACCCTGCTCGTCACTAGGAGTCCTTCGCAATTATTCAGCATGAGATGATGAAGTGTTGAACAGGGATGGTGACCCTGGGAAGAAGAAACGTAAACTCTGCTGTGATCTTGACTCTAGTTTACAGAAACATTTCTATTTGTTTATTCAGTCATTCATCCATCCAACGTTTACTGATGATCATTCCTTGAACCAAGAGCTGTGCTAAACACTGGCTAAACAGAGCTAACGAAGGCACCACTCCTCCCTTCAAGCAGCTCATAGGCTGTGTGTGGGCCCGGCTGATGCTGTAGCCAGAGCCACAAAAGTTGACACGTCCCGGCAACCACACTGCCATAGGCCTGCTTACACGAACTTGGTTAATACTCACATGCTCACTTCTTCTGAAAGCATCTCCTGTCACTGGATGCCTTCCCTGAGAGACTGGGAGGGGGCTGGAGAATCTCCTCCGCTCCAAGAGAGCCCGGAGCACTTAAGTAATCCATAGGAAGCAGGAGCAAGAACCAACCCTCTCACTGCCAAGCCCCTTCCAGCGCAGGAAGGGCAAGTTCTGGTTCATGCATTACCTTGGCCAAGCTGCCACTTCATACCAGCTAAAGTTTGTGTGGGTGTGTAGTGGGCAGAGAGGAGGAGATCCCAGACTGGGACTCTCCGGCCTGTTTATTTTTTAATATTTATATATTTATTCATTTATTTTTTGCTGCGTTGGGTCTTTGTTGCTGTGTGCAGGCTTTCTCTAGTTGCAGTGAGCGGGGGCTACTCTTTGTTGTGGTGCGTGGGCTTCTCATGGCGGTGGCTTCTCTTGTGGAGCACGGGATGTAGGCTCATGGGCTTCAGTAGTTGTGGCTCGCAGGCTCTAGAACACAGGCTCAGTAGTTGTGGCGCACGGGCTTAGTTGCTCTGTGGCATGTGGGATCTTCCTGGACCAGGGCTCGAACCCGTGTCCCCTGCCTTGGCCGGTGGATTCTTAACCACTGCGCCACCAGGGAAGTCCCCCGGCCTGTTTATTAAGTAGCCTGCTTGAGTCCAGTGGCAGCTGGCAGATGATCTGCATGATAGCAATGGCATCCTTGGGCCACAGCTTCTACAACCAAGTAGAGCACCGTCACCCAGTCTGGCTCCCTGCATCAACAAGAGATTTCCCGGCATGGCTCTTACAGTATACCTCCCGGGGGAGGAATGCAAGCCAGGAGCAAATAAGGTGAGGTGACTGTAGCTTTCCACCTGCCACTCTGCCTTATTTTGCCAGGACTCTTGCTGTGCAAGGATCGAGCACAATCTTGGAACTGGCACTGAGAGGGTAACCTGCCATGCGGAAGCGATGGAGTCCGCAGTCAGTCCCTAAAGCCCTTTGGTGGAAAGTTGCAGGAAGCTGGGGCCTTCTGGGCCTTTCAGTTACCTGGAGACAATGGACTATGACCCTTTTATAAAGGTACTCAGCCCAAAAGTTAGCAGGGAGCAGGTGGGCAGGCTGTGGGATCCACGGAGAAGGAAGGGAGAACTGGAGGGATGGAAGAGGAAAAACTGAAATTCAACGAGGACCTACTATGGGCCAGGTCCTCAGAACACGTAGCACTCTTTGTTAATATGTTATCCTCTTTTTTCAGAGAAAGTTGAGTCCAGTCACGGAAAAACTTGTCCATGGTCACAAGGATGGCAAGGCAGACTTGAACCCAGTTCCGTTTGACTCTCCCAAATCTGGGATTGGGAAGGCTGTCTGGGTGATTGAAGACAGAGGGCATTGCTATAGAGAAGGGCATGCGAAGAGATTCAGGATTTGGTAAACTCTGGATCCTGGGGCTGGAAACCCAATGGAAATTAGCATTATTTTCTCTAGGGACAGAGGAGCTTGGCATCCTATTTCCTGTTCCATTAAGTGTATTTTCCAGTGTTTGGGAAATCTCCTTTCACCTGCTCCCTTCACAGGGCTAAGTGTCTTAGGTCAGATGTACAGGACAGGAGACACAGATGGATATAGGGCCATACTTGCCTTTAGACTCCTTCATGTTGAGGGACTGTTCCTAATGTCTCTCATCAAAGTAGAGTTGAGTAGGGATCAGAGGCAAACCCAGAGGGTTACCCCAGTTATTTCAGTGGCCCATCCTCCAACAGTTAGAATATTACCCTTTTCTCTCTGACCATGGGAAGCCCAGGAGTGCAGAAGATACTAAAACAAAATCCACTCAATGATTTTTTTAATTGAGCACTTACTATATGCCACATACTATTTTAGGTGGGATACATAAGTGAACAAAAAGACTAAGATCTTTGCCCTCATGGAGCATACATTACAGCAGGATCAATGTAAAATATCTTTTTTTTTGGTGAGTCTTGGTTACTAGAAAGGGTCTTAGTGTCAGACAGGCCTGGGTCAAATATCAGCCTAGCCCTAACTTAGCTTACTGAGTGTTAGCTTTCTTATCTATAAAATGAAACAATGACACATTGTAGGGATGTTGTAAGGATAAAAGATAACGCACATAAAATGCTTGGCATATAGCAGAGTTCAAAAATGGTATTCTTATTTCTCCAGGCCCACCTGAACATGCAGACTCTGGGACAATTCACATGCTCTCTTCTTCAGGGGCTGCATTGCAGGGCATCATCTCCATGATGTCCTTAGTGACAGTCCGGTGTGGTAAAGAGCATACTTGGGTTTGCATCTACCTGAGGTCCAGGATTTCCCCTCTAGAAACATCTGCTCCCACCCATAGGCCCTGTTGAAGGGATAGACCTGGGTGGTCATGATTTGATTACTCCACCCTCTCCTCAAGCAGGCCACGGATAACTAGCAGGGGTGGACATTGGACGTGAGCTGGAAATCAGCATCTCTTGACATTTGGATGGAAAAACTGAGTTAATTTACTTTGGAGAGCTAAGCAGGAAGGTCATATCAATTTGGAGATCGAACCTGTTGCTTGGTGAACCACAATGGGTGCTGCGCATGTGGACCAGGAGGCAGAGAAGAGAGTGCTAGCAGCTCCAGAGAAAAGACGCGGTCCACCGGGTGCTGCACTGCCTGCTGCTAATCCTGTGATATTTCTCTGTAACCTCCTAAAGCCCCCTTTTACTTGTGCTTCTTTGGGTTGGTTCTGTTCTGCAAACAGATGATGTCTAAGACAAATCCAGTACCTGTCTCAGAAGGTGGTTATTGTGACATAATTTGAAATCAGCGTATTTACTCGACATTCAATAAATGCTGTCGAATCTCTCCCTGTTCTTGTCAACCACTCAGTCATTCAGCAATGGAAAGAGGAAATTCAGAAATGGCCTACAGTTGGGTTGGACCTCAGCCTGTGTTTTATGAACATCTTTACTAATCTGTAAAATGAAGATAATACTAGTATTACTTTATTGTCTGCTAAGGATATTAAATGATGGGACTTCCCTGGTGGCGCAGTGGTTAAGAATCCGCCTGCCAATGCAGGGGACACAGGTTCGAGCCCTGGTTCAGGAAGCTCCCACATGCCGTGGAGCAACTAAGTGCCTGAGCCACAACTACAGAGCCTGCGCTCTAGAGCCCGTGAGCCACAACTACTGAAGCCCACGTGCTTAGAGCCCGTGCTCCGCAACAAAGAGTAGCCACCACAATGAGAAGCCTGCGCACAGCAACTAGAAAAAGCCCGTGCACAGCAACGAAGACCCAACGCAGCCAAAATAAATAAATAAATTTTTAAAAAAGAATATTAAATGAGATAATCCAAATTTAATACCTAGCACATAATGGATGTTAGCTCAGACTATTACTTCTACTGTTGGTATTATTTAAGATGCAACAAGTGTTGTTTTAGATCTTGATCTAGGCAAGGAGAGAAGACACGGTAAGAGCAGAATCTGGAGTGGACAGTGAGAGATCAGAGAAGGATGTGCTGGCAAGTGGCGTCAAACGACTGGGCAGTAGAGGGGACTGAAATGCGAACCGGAAAATGAGAAGGGGGCCACTGGAATAATAAGCCTTACATACATCCAGCACTTCAGCGTTTACCCAATGCTGTCATCCACTGTATCTCATTTGTCCATCACAACACTCTATAGGGTAGATAAGGAAAGGTGGTATTATATACACGTTATAGATGGGAAAACTGAGGTTCAATAAAGATGTGTATAACATGTATCAACTGAATCTAAATCCACTCTTTTATCCTTCAATATCACAAGTAGGGTGGAAGGGCTGAAATGAGACGTAAGGATTGGAGGAGAAACTGGAGGATTTCTCTTGAAGTTCATTTTCATTCCGAGGTTCCATTCAGATGGAACTCTGCACATCCCGGCAACAGAACGTCTCTGCCCCATCAGATTCTGAGAACATAAGCAGGGGGTTACAAAGTCAGATGACACTGGGATGCCAGCCCAAGGACTGGGTATACCAGGCTGCAGAAACACCCAGCTCCAGCACCAGGCCCTGGCCCAGAACGCAAAGGACAAGGGCAAGTCCTTCATCATCAGGCCACAGGCTCACTGGTAACACAGAGGTGCCTCTCCCAGCTCAATCCTTCACGGAATCTAGGCCTTATCTTCCTGAGTTTGGGAGTTACAGGTATTCTCCAAGAACACAAATGCAAGTTCTCTGGAACACTGCTACAATCAGAGTTTGCTGTGGGCGCCCAGGCTCAGGACACTTGTCCTTGAGCTGAAAGTAGGTGATTTTTAGTCCTTCCCTGCCTTCCGGACGCCACTTCTCTCCAAATACTAACACAGCGCCTGGCACACAGTTTGTGCTTACTTTGTGTTTGTTGAATGAACAAATAAATAAATAAACGAGCAAATGAGTGACAGATTGGCTCTGGCAATAAAATCGATCTGTGCTGTCCCATTACAGTGGCTCAACCTTGCTGATTCTTAGCCCCAAAATCAGAGCTCCCAGCCCACCTGGGTTAGTCAGCTGCCAGGGAAGAAGTGAAGGTCAGAGTGCTTCCCCTCCACACTCCTTCCGAGAGGCCACATCCTGAGAAAAGGGCTGGGCTGGGGACACCGAGGCAGAAGGAGGTCCTTTTCCAGGACTTCTGCTTCCCCTCTCCATTATCCTGCCTCTCCCAGCTCAAGGCCCAGCTGCCTGGGAGGGGCTGTGGAAGAAAACCAGGTCCATCAGGAGATACACAGTGATAAGGGTGGTGCCAAAAGTGCTTCTCCTTTGCATATTCTCTAGTCCTAATGACCTTAATTGTCAATAATAGCAATCACAGCACAGCACTTTTATGGTTTCTAGCATCTTTCTTCCAAAAAGCTTCTAGCACATGACCTCATCGTGTCACACGTCATCCTAAGAGGGGCTGGAATAATTCTCCCAGTTACGTGGGTAGAGAAATCGGGTACCAACGTGGTTTGGTGTTGATCTGGCTCATGCAGTGATGCACTGAGGGGCTCAGGGGCCCAGTCACTGACTTGGAGTGGGGAGAACTGGGCTTGGCCTCCAACTAGTCTGGTGTCCTTGGGCAAGTCTCTAGTTTTCAGTTTTCTCACTGCGATAAAGGGAAATTGGACCATTTCTCCAACTCTATCCATCTCAAATGCCTGGCTCAATAAAATGAGCTACCCCCCCAGCCCAAAGCCTGGTGACTGACCTCCCCTGTACCAAGGTCAGAAAGCCCCTGGAAGTTTGGATGCCGGCTCTGCCTATCCTAGCATCCTAACAGATGTCCTATGAGTGCTCCCCACAAAGAAGGTTGTAGTACAGGCAGGGGAGAAAACATCAAAATTCACCCTAATGGTCCATGAGCACCAGGAGAGTAGGCAGGCAGCAGGCTGCTGCTGAGGCCAGATGCCATCCTGCTTGAGACCCAGGTGCTGGCTCAGACAGAGGGCTGGAGGCATTTCAGCAGGAGGGAGCAGACAGCCTCCCTCACCTGCCAGAGCATCCGGCTCTCCACGACGGCTGAGTGTCCTCAGCCAGATGCAGCAGCACAACCCTTCCTCCCATCTACCCCCACCCCCATCTTCTCCTTCATCAAAGCTATTTTCTCTCCTCATTCAAATCCTGTTTGGCAATCACCTCCCCCAAGAATAATTTTCAGGTGAGCCCTGCCAAATTCTGGTCCCCACATTCCCTCTAATACCCCTTCAGCTCCCGTATCACTGTGCCAGATGAGGCTTCAAGTGTGTGTCCCCGCTGTTGTCTGCCACTAGAGGGGGGAGAAATTAGATGGATATTTCCTATTTCTTCCTTTCTTAGTTTCCTCCATTCTCAATTCCCAAGATATGAAGCAGGGCATTCAGGGCACAGGAATAGTGGACTATAGATGGGCAGCACTCTCCTCTCTACCCATGGGCAGCTGCCCTGGCCAGTTACCAGAAATGCTAATGCTGAAATCTCAACCAAAGTCTGGACAAGGGCTCGGCCAATGTGTCTACCTCCAGGACCAAAAGTCTGGATTGAGAGAGAGGTAGGACAGACCGGCCTAGCAACTGGTGGCTTTACCCAAATTTCTCCAAACCCAATCCATTGTTCAGATGAAAATCTCATCTCTCCATCCCATGGCACTGACTGTAGTTCCTGATTTCCAATATCTAATAATATTAATATTATGTTGAATCATATTAAATTGCCTTTTATAGGTTAAAAGCGGTTGCAAACTGGCAATTTCATATGGTTGGACCTAATAACTCTTTGTGGGGGGGATCATTTTCCTTAGGAGATAGTATACTACCTGAAGGCTTAGATTTCTGTATCTCTAGCTAATCTTTCTTTCTCTAGCTTAGGACATAGCAGAATCGTGGCCTTAGAAGGTGTTGAGTAGGTACTCAATTGAACTTACAGACAGGTGGAGATGGGGACTCTGAGAACCTGTTCTAGTCCCAAAACTTGAGGGTGTGGCTGTCCACAAGGCAGATCTTTTTAGGTCTCCTTATGTCTGGTCATCCTGGGAAGAAGGATGGAACTTAGCTACAGGCTGTTACATTGTGCTAGACTACGATAAAGAGCTTGGTTTGGGTGTTGAGAGTTTTGCCTCTTTGTAGAAAAAGAGAATCTTGAATCAGAAATGCCTTTTTGGGACTTCCCTGGTGGTGCGGTGGTTAAGAATCCGCCTGCCAATGCAGGAGACACGGGTTTGAGCCCTGGTCCGGGAAGATCCCACATGCCTCGGAGCAACTAAGCCTGTGTGCCACAACTACTGAGCCTGCGCTCTAGAGCCCTCGAGCCACAACTACTGAAGCCCACGTGCCTAGAGCCCGTGCTCCGCAACAAGAGAAGCCACGGTGATGAGAAGCCCACGAACCACAACGAAGAGTAGCCCCTGCTCACCACAACGAGATAAAGCACGCACGCAGCAACAAAGACCTAACGCAGCCAAAAACATAAAAAATAATAAATAAATAAATTAAAAAAAAAAAAAAGAAATGTCTATTTGTCCAAGCTTGGTTTCAATTTATAGTGGGGGAGACGAAGGCCCAGAGACATCACCTGACTCTGTCAAGGTCACACAGTAGTCAAAAGCCCAGATCACCAGTTTTCTTTTTTTTTAAATAAATTTATTTTATTCATTTTATTTATTTATTGGCTGCATTGGGTCTTCATTGCTGTGCGTGGGCTTTCTCTAGTAGTGGGGGCCACACTTCGTTGTGGCATGCGGGCTTCTCATTGCGGTGGCTTCTCTTACTGTGGAGCACAGGCTCTAGGCGCGTGGGCTTCAGTAGTTATGGCACACGGGCTCAGTAGTTGTAGCTCACAGGCTCTAGAGCACAGGCTCAGTAGTTGTGGCTGGCTCAAGGGCTTAGTTGCTCCATGGCATGTGGGATCTTCCTGGACCAGGGCTCGAACCGGTGCTCCCTGCATTGGCAGGCGGATTCTTTTTTTTTTTTTTTTTTTTTTTTTTGCGGTACATGGGCCTCTCACTGTTGTGGCCTCTCCCGTTGCGGAGCACAGGCTCCAGACACGCAGGCTCAGCGGCCATGGCTCACGGGCCCAGCCGCTCCGCGGCATGTGGGATCTTCCCGGACCGGGGCATGAACCCGTGTCCCCTGCATCGGCAGGTGGACTCTCAACCACTGCGCCACCGGGGAAGTCCCATGATCACCAGTTTTCTGACTCCCAGTCCCATGTTCTTCTGGCAGGCCTGGCAGCGCGTGAGAACAAACTCCTCCCTGTCTGCCCCCCTTCAACTTCCTGGCTTCTGCTCTTTCAGCCTCCCTCAGCAAGACAGAAGGTGAATTGACTAAAGGATCAAGAGCCCTCTGCTACATGAAAAAAACACTGAGTCACACAGAGCCTTAGTCCCAAGCTTTTCAGGGAGAAAAGAGAGGGGGAGAGAGAGATACACCTCCTGGAAACCTGATATCTCTCCAGAGCTAGCACCAGGCTGAAAAGGCAGTGGTGGACAGCACAGTAATTTGGGTCAGTGACAGTGCAGCTGCTATGCAGGCTCCAGCAAGGGAGGACCTAGGAGCCCTTGCTTAGCCCACACATGAAGGCTCAGGGCAGGCACAGCTGGCTTCTCTCAGAAGCACCTCATTATAGAATTCAGAAGGGATGTGAAAGGTTGGTCAGAAACAACTTTTGGACTGTTGGTGGATTCCTCCTCTTACAATTGGGGACCCTCCTCAGAAGGCAGGTGGGTGATTCTGGAAGCCCTCAAACCGCAGGCTTCCTCAGCTGGCCCATGGCATTGTGGGGAAGTGCCTGCTTCCACCCATTGCTCCTGGCCCGCCCAGCTGCCCAGCCCATTGTGCCCCACCCACTCCCACCCAGAAAGAAAAGCCTGATGTTGACAGCAGTGAGAGTGAAAACAAAGACTCCCCAGGGAGGGTGGCGAGCGAGCTGGGGTGGGGGGGGTGCTAGAGAGCTCAGAAAATATGCCCCGTTTGGTCAGTCGGTCCGGAGTCAGGGCAATGAGTGAGGGCAGTCTAGGAATCTGGGAGTCCTTCCTAGCATGTACTTCTCTCCATACCTTGGTATTAGGAAACATTTCAAATTTGAAACGTTGAAAAAAATAGTACAATAAACAACTCCATACCCTTCAGTTAGATTCACCAATTGTTAGCATCTTGTATGCCCTCTCTTGAGGTATATATATACATTTTTTGCTGAACCATTTGAAAACCACTTGCAGACACTGTGCCCTTGAATACTTTTTCATAAAGATATTCTCCTATAAAACCATTGTCATGACCACTAGCACACCTTTAAAGATTAACAAAAATTACATGTCATCTAATATCTATATTAAAAATTTCCCAATTGTCCCAGAATGTCTTTTATGGTCTTTTTTTTTTTGACCCAAGATCCAATTAAGGTTTCTGCATTGCATTTGGCTATAACATCTCTTTAGTTTCTTTAAATCTAGACTGGTTTCCACCTCCCCACCCTTTTCCCCAAACACATAATTTTAATGTTATTTTTTAATGAATTCACTTTTTTGAAGTCTCAGTTATCATGTAGGATGGCTCTCATTCTACCCCAGCAGACGCTTTTTTTGCTTTTTTTTTGTTTTTTGGTTGATAACATCCAGAGATGCCTGCTTTATTTCTTACTAGGTGATGGCGTTTCAGGCTGATGACATCAAATAAGTCTAATTACCAACTAATTTTGTACCTCTGAACACCTATGAGATTAGCTAAAACACTACCCCCCCCCCAAAAAAAAACTGACCATACTAAGTGCTTGTAAGGATGTAGAGCAAATGGAATTCTCATGCAGTGTTGGTTCAAAATGGTGCAGCCACTTTGGAAAACAGTCTGGCAGGTTCTTATAAATTATAACCCTAAAGAAGTGAACGATGTTCTCACAAAAACCTGAATCCAATGTTTATAGCGAATTTATTCACAATCTCCAAAAATCTGGACACAACCCAAACGTCCTTCAACTAGGGAATGGATAAACAACCTGAAACAATGGACCACTACTCAGTAATAAAAAGGAACACACTCCTGAGACACACAAGAACATGGGAACCTCTGAACTGTGTCATGCTGAGTGCAAGTCAGACACAAAAGACCACATCCTGTGCAATTCCATCGATAGGACATTCGGAAAAGGCAAACACCGTGGTTCAGTATCTCATGGCGGTGCTGATTATATGATGATCACTTTTGTCCAAACTCATAGAACTGGACACCAAAAAGTGTGACTTTTACCACACAGGAATGGTTAAAAAGTGAATAAATTTGTTAGAAGGGTATTTAAAGAAAAATATTGTAAGGCTATTACAAATATGTCTTAAAGAATCACCTTGTGCACACATCTTTTTGTATTTGTGAATGTGCATTTTCTGGATGAATTTCTAGAAATAGGATTGCTGGGTAAATGCATATGTTGTTTTGTTAGATGTTGCTAACTTGCTCTCCATAGGGGCCGTACTAATTTGTACCCCTGACATTGATTTTGCAACCTAGGTGGAAGATCATAGCAAGATGCTAGGAAGTGTTCTGAGCTGAGAGTTACCCTGAGCTTACCTAAGAGTCCTTAAGCTCCCCACCAATAAACACAATACCCCAAGCTCCTTCTGCCCTAGCGATCCGGCAAGAAGGCAAAAGCAAAGGAATCTCACTGATTTCATTGCTGTCCATCTCCCTGAGTTATCCCAAAGATTTTTCTACTTAACTTGGGAAAACAGAGCAGAGAGAAATGATGAGGCAGAAGGCTGTAGCCAGAGAAGAACTAGAGTGAGGAGAGTCCAAATAGAGGGAGGGACCCTCGGCCCTTGACACTTACGTTCTCACCTCCCTTTTCTCTCCTTTGGTGTCTCTGCTACCCCCTCTCCCAACGCAAATTGCCTCCAAAAGCTCCTCCCCTGACTGGGAGTCCTTGGCTCTGGTTCTAACTAGGTCCTGCCTGGTTTCCCTCCTCAGCCCGCGTTTATGTGGGCTGAACACAGAGGACTGGCTTAAGGTGGAGGCAGAAGTCCCTGTCATTTCTGTTTTAACACGTGCAGAGGAAATAAGTCAGTGGAACAAGAATGGCTCATACAAGGGAAAGAGGAAAGAGGAGACAAAGAGAGATGCTGGGAGAGGAAGCAGAGTACAAAACATTCCACGCAACCCTTTTGGACTCCAGCCCCGGGGGGGGGGGGCCAGCTTTATTCCTCTGACCCATTCTACAGAAGGGGGAAATGAGTGGGGAAAGGATGTCATCCCAGTTGACTCTGCCCAGATGTTCTCCTTCCTTGTGACCCAGAGACCTGGCCTTTCTCATCCCTCCCTCCTTCTCACCTCTATCCACCAAATAGCAATCAGAGATGACAGAAGTCAATGCATGCATGTCTGAGGAGCAAGGAACTGGCTGGGAAGAGAGCCCTATCTCAGGGTAGGCTGGGGGGAAGAGGTCAGAGGGCAGGAAGAATTACTCTGGGAAGGCAGCGAGGCCTAGGGTAGGGCATTCCTCTTCAAAGTCAAACCAAATACCTGTGTCAACCTAAGCCAAACGTGATTCTTAAGGTCCTGGGACCAAGAATGAACAACCTCCTTTCCTCCCTCCAAGGCTTTGGTGGATCTGGAATGGGCAGGCCTTATCCCTCTCTCTGGGTGCTGGGTCCAAGGCCAGGATAATAGAAAAAAAGAGAAAAGGGCTCATGGGGGTTGCTGAGAGAAGTTAAATTCTTGAATAAGAGGCAGTTTCCTGTGTAATATTTGAATTGCTGGGTCGGTGTTGGGCTGAGTGGCCCAGGACCCCTCTTCTTTTCAAGAGGCTGCGGTCAGAGTGGGAAAGAGTAAGGCTCCCCCTTCCCATTGCTCAGGGACCTCTGCCCCTCCCCCACACCACCTGACGACTTCTGGCGCTCACACCTCAGGCAAACTGCGCCAGTTCTGCCCCTAACTGCGCCCTCCCATTTTGACTTTCTTCTGACACCAAAAGCCGTAGAAATCCCACAAATCTGACTCAGCACTCCCTCCCACCATTACTGCGGGAGCAAGCTTTCCACCTTGCAGGGGGGAAACCGAAGACCACAGGGCAAGCTAGGAGTCAGCCCGAATGAGGTGGATCCCCAGATCTGCTGATTCCCAGACTCCCCCAAAATGCCACCTCCTTCTTCCAACATTGACCAAGCGCCTAGGTGCTAGGAATCCTAGAGGTAAAAACGAGCTGTGTTCCTTCGAGTTGACCTTGAATCCAGCCAGGGACACGGAGATGGTAACTGGGAGTGGAAGGAACCGAGGCTCAGCACGGCCCCAGAGGCAGGTAACCTCCGCTCCAGCTCTGAGCGCCCGGTGCAAGGAGTACTCAGATTCCCGCAGAGCCCGAGGGTGGAGCGGCGCTGCAGGAGTGGCTGCGACCGGGCGTGGCCGCAGAGCCGCCGAGGGGAGGGGGCCGAGGGTGTGAGGCGGCACCGACCCCGCCCCGCGGCCCCGGCGGGAAGGGAGGGGGCTGCGGGGAGTTCCCCCCCGCCGCCCCACCCACCCACGACTCCAGGCCACGGGACAGGCGCCTCGGCGCGCGCTCTGCTTCTCAAGAAGTTCTTCCGAGCCTACCAGAATCTACCCCTAGTCAGAGCACTGAAAACGGGAAGGTCGGCTGCAGGAACGGTGGGATTATGGGCTCCCAGAATGGGAGGGCGCAAGCAGTGGGGTGGCGGGCGGTGTGATTTCGGGGTTTGTACCTCTGCAAGATGGTGGCAGGGAGGATGGGGCTCCCGGGCAGAAGCAAAGAAATAGGTTCTCCTCCCTGGCTTTCTACAGAACCAAGGCATGGATCCTGTCATGGGTCCCCTGCCCACTGGGTAAGGCCTCATTCCCATCTCCAGCAGAATCTAGGGAGAGACGAGCTGTCTGTCCTTGGGTGCAGGCGGATCAGTCATCCAAAACCTCAGGATGAAAACTGGTTCCTGTTGCTTCCCGGCCCCCATTTCTGCTATCCTCCAATTCTTTTGCTTCCTTCTTTCCAGTTTCTAACCTCTTGCCTTTACCACTCTTCCAGCCAAACTAGCTGGGACAGGGGGCAGGTGCTTCTTTCCCACGCACAACACCCCCCTCCCCAGCTTCGGTACAGGACCCACCCCATAGAGCACCCTTTTACCCCCTCCCAGAGTCAGCTTCCCAGGCCACCACCCCTAGCCAACCAGAGAGGGAACCCAGCTCCACAACTCTTCCTGGCCTCCTCCTTCTCTTAAACCTTCCCTCACCCAGCTCCTCCTAACCCTTTAGGTCCCTCTCTGTGGCCTGTCGCAGCCTAGGGTGACCCAGGTCTCTTCCCTTCCCTTCCTTCCTCGTAAAGAGGGCCTGGACCTGAGGGAGCAGAAAGGGGGGGGGGCTCCAAATAGGAAGGACCAGAAGGAGCAGCTCTGGGGGGAGTCTCAAGGAGGGAGAAGAGAATCTTAAGACTGCCTGCCAGACACCCCACACAGAGGAGGAGGTAGCCTGGTAGAGTGGGATTTTACTTCCCCTCCGCAAGTGATGCCAGTTGAGTGCCCGCCTATTCCTTCAGCTGAGATTCCCCCCTACCAGGCTGGCTGGTACCGACTGCAAGTTACTGTAAGTCCGGCAGGAATGCCCACGAGGGTACTGTCTCTGGCCAGCAGAGTGCCCACTCTCTCCCAGGATGTGGTTAGCCACTCTCGCATCCCCCACACCCAGCAAGAGAAGAGTGGTGGATCCTTCAGTGAGATGGAAGAGTGTGTGAGGCTGGACTCGTCTGGAAAGGATGCCAGCCTGCCTCTTCCACACCAAGAGCAAGCCAAGTGTTTGAGTGAATATGTTTGTGGATGAAAGCAGGAGGGACAATCCCGGCCTTAATTTATAGCTCTTCAGCAAGACAGCGCAGTGGCCCAGGATGCTCAGGGACCCTCCCAAGGATGCCTGTGGCCAACCCCCAACCACCAAACACTCACCAGCCCCACAGTCACCAGCCTTGAAATTGCAAACTTTCCAACTTCACCTCTTCTCCCCTTTGGGAACAGCTATATATGGGGCAGTGCCCTCAGAGACACTCATACAGTTGGTTCTTGACTCTCCGCACACACTCAAACAACAACCAAACAACAACGGTAGGAGGGAACTCCCGGCTTTTTCCACGACTAATTATAGACGTGAAAGTCTGAGGATGTTTTGCAAGCGGTAGAGAGAAATTGCTGAGGTTTCTCTACAAAGCCAAGGAAATTTAATTTGTACATTCCCCTTCCCTACCCCCAGCTTCTCCTAGCTCCTACCTCCAGCCATCCCCCCAGTGAGCCCCTCCCTCAGTCCCCACTGGTGTCCCTCCTTCCTGTTGAAGATTTCATACTCATTTTTTTTTTTCCGTTTTTCTTTGGTGCTTTCAAGAAAGGGAACGGACCCGGAAAATATTTTTGCAACAGTTTTCCATTCTGCGTCTCATTCCCAAGCCAAGGGGGAGGGGGAGGGCAGGAACGAATGGGGGAAAACAAATGCTTTTTCCAAAAGCTCAATTTGGGTATGAAGAATACAGTCCCTCCACTTCCCTACACCCACAGGCCAGGAATGACAAAAACTAGGGGGGAAGAAAGGAGAAATCACTTGTTTGATTATATGGTTTCTAAGAGCTGAATCTAGGAAGGAAATACAGTATTTGACAAATCTGTGCACACACACACACACACACGTACACACACCCTAAACCCAGTCGCAAGAAATATGCTAGTCAGAGGAAATTCAGGGAGTTTTAGAAGCCATTGAGAGGAAAGAAAGAAACTAAGTTTACAAATCAAGATTCAATTCATTTTCTGCAAGCCTACCTCTCTTTCTAGCAAAGATCCAGGCTTCTCCACGCGGGACTCTCCCTCTGGCTGTCCATGCACAGGGGTAGGGTGGGGGTGACCACCCAGCGGTCCAATGTGGCAACCACGCCGGAGATGCTGGCTGGTCTCTTCTGCCTTTCCAGCCACGACCAGGGAGTGGGCTGGGTCTCCTCCCCCGGCCCTCCCAAAGGGAAGGACCTCTCAGGTTTCTGGAAGGAAAGGGTGCAGGGGAGCTGGGCGGGTGTCTCTGGTCTTACTCTCCTCGGAGGGATAGTTCCCCAGGAAGTTCGTGCCCCCTTTCAACCCCCAGCTTTAGACGGTTTCAACAGCAGAGCTTTCTTGAGAAAATGCTTGTCATGGCAACAGCTCCAGCCAACTCGGGCAGACTCTGGCTCACCAGCCCGGCCGGAGCGGGAGGAGAAAGAGGAGGAGCGAGAAACGGAACGGGGGTGGGACTTGGCGAGAAGCCAGACCATTACTCCACTGTTAAGGTGGCTCGATTGCGAGCTGTGGCTGCTTCCTGGTTTGTTTTAAGGCGGAATGGGGAAAGAAGGGGAGGAATCCTCTTTCCTGTGGAGTTTCCTCCCCGCCCTTTCTCTCCCTTGTTGAAAGCAAAGTAGGGTGTGGGTGGAGCGGGAGTGGATGTGGGTGGCGGTATTCAACTGTTGCTGGGTGGAGGGAAAAAAGGAAGCTTCTGCCGGCGGTTGGCTTCCTGCAGCTCCTCTCAACCTCTTACTCACTTAGACCCAGGACCCAGAAACCCAAGGTGTCTGCGAAAACTTGGACCGCCCCCTGCCACCCTCCAGCCCCTGTCTGAGTAGGGGGCCCACTGGACAAGGCGAAGGCATTGCTTTAGATGCACACACCTGTACACCGTTTGCTTATACACACACATTAGTACGCACTCCTCACCCAAATTTCATACACACACTCCCAGGTCACATTTTGCTCCCTCTTGCCTCTGTACCCACATCCACAGTGCATGAAAATAGCTGCCTACATTTTAAAAATTATTTAATATTTATTTATTTGGCTGCTTCAAGTCTTAGTTGCGGCGCGTGGGATCTTCGCTGGGGCCCAGAGCGCGTGGGCTCAGGAGTTGTGGTGCACGGGCTTAGTTGCTCCGCGCCATGTGGAATCTTAGTTCCCCACAGTTCCCCCGACCAGGGATCAAACCCACATACCCTGCATTGGAAGGCGGATTCTTAACCACTGGACCACCAGGGAAGTCCCAACAGCTGCCTACTTTTTAGCTCAACTCTGTGTGGGCTATGGCACCACAAGCTTTGTATATACGGTTTATAATGCTCATGGCAATCTTGAAGGGTCTTATTATTTTCATTTCAGAGTTGAGATTGAGGATCAGTGACTCGCCCAAGATTACACACCTGGTAAGTAACAGAGCAAGGATGCAAGGCCAAGTCAGACTGACTCCAAAGCCTGTGTACTCTCCTGCACTTGTATCGTGTTCTGGCACACATTTCCATTTTAGTTTGCACACACTCAGACATCCATGCACACTTATACATAGACTATAAACTGTTAATCACACCCAGCAGCCACACACCCACCAGCATTGTGCAACAGTGCCACTCCTAGATTTTGCCTGAAAAATTCTGGCTTTCAGGTGCAAACGTGCACCATCAACTGGTTCTCGCTGCATGTCTTCATTGACTGATATATTCCCACACCTACCTCAGCAGGCGCATACACACACACACACACACATTCATATGCTAATGACAGGCAGGTTAACACAGACCTCAGAGGTTAGAGTTGTAAACTATGCTGAAAGACGGGTGACTGGCCACAGCTTCAGGGTTTGGGAAGAGACCTCTTTGATCCTCCCATCCTAACTCAACACCTCACACCACACCTGTCCTCCTTTGCCATCCGACCTCCCTACCCTGGGATGAAGAACCATGTGCACGTGGAGAAACAGAGTTGTGGATTAGACACAACTGGTTTCCCTCTGCCTATTAACACCCTTCCCAGTGTCCTAACATTGGGGTCCTTTCTTTCCTCTCTTTATTTTTCTATCCTAATATTTCTCAATAACTCATCTATGTCCTATTTCTGAGCCAGGGAAAGTTAAAGAGACAAAAGTAAAGAAACTTTTTAGAGTGGTTGGGCTGGGCTCGGAACTCAGAGTTTCCTAATGTGGTGCTAGAGGTTGCCTACTGCCATCTATTTTGGGAGCTGAATCCAGAATAAGCCCCTGCCTATCCTTGTGCCTCTCCTTTCCAGCCCAGCCCAGCAGATGGAAGGTTCCAGGGGTGTGGAGGGGAGTTTAGGGTCACCCTCTTTGGAAGTCATCATGGATTGTTTTTCAAGCAGTCCTTTTTTCCTAGAGATTGAAAGTCTCCTCCTCTTTGGCATTTAGAGGACACCAAAGGTGAGGTGTGCTCTCATTCACTCCCCGCCTCTCTTCCAACTCCTCTGGTCCATCCCACTCCACTCCCCAGGGCATTTCAGTGGAAGAACTGATGGCAGGGATAGAGATGGTACCTTGTTAGAGTTTGGAAGGTCCTACCAAAATGTCAGTTTCAGGAGCCCAGATCAATTGTTGGGGAAGACAGGGCAATGGAAGGAAAGGAATCAGCAGAACAGAGCTTCAGATTTAATGGCTTGTCAGGCTCCCTGCCGGACTGCAACCGCTTGACATTTTAGTCCCCAGTGAGTGTCAGTTGCATCTTTATCATGAGAAAGGCAGTCTCTGAAATGGTGCTTTAAATGTATTAAAGTGTATTTTAAGCTTGTCTGCAGTGGCTGTGCGCGGAGGCCTTGCCTAACTGTTCCGTAAACTTGTCTTGGAGGAGTAACAATTTAGGCCAGATGTGTGGGCCCATTAAAGGAAGAGTCTGCTTTGGCTGCCTGGCATGTGGGGGCCGGGAAATGATGCCTGGTTAGTATTTGAAAGGCTAGATCCTCTCCTCAAACTCCTTGGGTTCCAGGGAGGCAGGCTGTGCAGGGCAGGTGCTGCCCAAAGGGGCTCTGAAGTCTGTCCTGCCTCTGGCTGGCTGGGGTCCCTGGGCCAGTGTCAGGTAGATCTGCCCAGTGTCCCCTTCACCGGTGGGGGTTTGTGGGATGAGGGAAGAACGCCCCGACCCCATCCCAACTCCAGCCCCCTTGTAGACAGGAGGGAGAATGTGGGAGTGGGGTGGCTGTCACCTACCTGATCTCTATAACTGAGCCAGCCCCTGAAGCCTTCCAGTGTTTTCTGGAAACCCAGAGCCTTGGTGCCTTGTTTCTTTTAGCAGCGGGCTTGAAATCTAGAATGGATAAAGATAAAGATAAATCTACACATAAAAGTAACTGCCAGGCTTCCCTGGTGGCGCAGTGGTTGAGAGTCCGCCTGCCGATGCAGGGGACACGGGTTCGTGCCCCGGTCCGGGAAGATCCCACATGCCGCGGAGCGGCTGGGCCCGTGAGCCATGGCCGCTGAGCCTGCGCGTCCAGAGCCTGTGCTCCGCAGCGGGAGAGGCCACAGCAGTGAGAGGCCCACGTACAGCAAAAAAAAAAAAAAAAAAGTAACCGCCAAGTGTGGGAGGGTAGAATTGTGCCCCTTCCCCCACCATGGCAAGAGGCGGGTTACTGTCTCTAGCATCGAAAGTTCCTAGTTGGGCTGTTGTGTATGGCTGGCTGACTAGCCTCTGACTAGACCCTTTTCCTTCTTATCCCTGCCATGCCCTTGACTTTGCATGTTCTCTACTTCTTGAGCTCTAGCCCCGCTCTCCTCATCCAGGTGTCATGGCCTCCCCAGAGCAGGTCAGTCTAGTGGGCTTCCATCACTGTGGACCCTGTCCTCAAGCTGACTCTTACTTGAAGAAAATGCAGTCAGCCTTGTCTCTCCCTTAGCTGTTAACAGAGTATGTTCCTCTGGCCTCTTGAGAGTCCCACTTTGAGTTCCCCAAATTACCTGTGTCATTTCTCCCCAGATTTCTTGAATGCAGACTATACCTCTCCTTCCTGTGAATATCTACTGTTTTATCTGTCTAGAACAGCAGATATCCTCCCCACTCCCAGACCCAGGTCTTCTTTAAGGTGGTCTTTCTCCTCATTGTTAATATGGGAACTGTCATTGTATTAGAGGCCCCATCTCTACCTGACCCAAACTGAGCCAATTATATTCTTTCCTGAGATTTTTGAGTTTAAGGCCAAAAAGAAAATGAGGCTTGATTCTCTCCAGCAGTGGACACTCAGAGGAGTGAAGCTCTGGAAGTATGAGGGACTATATTCCCTGCCACATGAAAGAAGCCTGCCATAGGAATGAATAAAGCTTACCTGCAGAGAAAGACAGAGAAGGAAGCTAAAGAGCAAGTTCTGGAAGCATTTGAATCAACTCTACCTCATATCCTACTGTACCCTTGCTGTTCCTACAGATGAGTTAGTTACATGACTCATTATGAATGTATAATCTAGACTAAACTGGGTTTTTTGGTCACTTGTACTAAGTAATATAGAAACCTTTTATGCTGGTACCTACTACTTAGATACACTCATTTCAGTGAATTTTATTCATTCATTTTATTCATTACTGAATATCTACTATTCAATTCAGTACACACATATTGAATGTCTACTGTTTCAACATCTATTGGGCCCAGATGAGGTATACAGAGATAATAAAGCTTATAGTTTAGTGGAGGAAAAAGAGGTATTCATAGCATAAATAACCACAATAGAAGGTGTTTAGTTATTCTTTTAAACATATTTATTGAGTGCTTACTATGTGCTAGACAGTATATGTTGAAATATGGAGTATGAAAATACTTCTCTGGAAATTCCAGGGAGTGACTACTTCTGACAAAAACATTAGAAGGCTCTAGGAAAGAGATGGTATTTGGGGGTACCTGGAAAATCTTGAAGAGTAAGCTTTAGCCTGTTTTTGGTGTTGGGAGGGGGGGGGCGGGCAGGTTGGGGTGGAGCTGTGAGCAAAGGTCCAGAAGCAGAAAGTGTAGAGAGTGGAGGCTGGGAGATGGGCTGGGAATGGACTGTCCAGAGCCCTGAGTGGCCACTTCAGGTCTATGTTTAGCAAGCTGGCTGTGGCAGCAGTGTGTCTGGTAGCTTGGAAACCTAGGTGGCAGGCAGGGATAATCCCCGCCCAGTGCAATGCTGGGCAATTTTATATAATGTAGTTATATTTAACATAGTCCATATTTTCTAGAAGTTTCTGATCAGTTGTGGAGACACATAAAACAGATCACAAAACAAAGTGTGTGATTAAGTCTAAAACTTGGATCCAGGTGAAAAATCCAGTGAGGGTCTAGTGAAGGGAAGGGTAAAGATGGGCTGGAGCCTTTGGGGAAGGCTTTTTAGTGTTGGTGGGACTCCAGCTGGACTTTGAAATTCTTCCCAGTGTCTCTCCTCCCACTGCCCTGCAGAACAATTCTGGTGATGGCTGAAGGCAGGATAGACAGAGGCATTTATCCAAGCAACTTCTGCCTCCATGCCCTTTGTTTGTCCTTATACATAATCCAGGACAAGGCTACTGATGGAGAGGAAGCTGGAAGACAGGACTTAGGAAATTAATTTGGCCGCAGGCTGGTTTCAACGGTTGGGGGACAAGAGTACCTGCTAGTAACTGGGGGTCAGACTGCTAGGCAGAGATATCAAGACAGAAGTCCATAGAATTAGCCTGGGCCAAGATGACAGGAGATAAAAGAAGGCTGCAACTAGATAAGAACACAGATAGCCAAGACAAGCTCATCTGCACTCAGACAACTAACTCTCAAGTCTGTGGTGAGGTTTGTTCCAGGAACCAGATAGGGAGGACTCTATCCTGGAAGGCAATAGTGATTTCAGCTGGGAGGGTCCAAGGACTATTAAAGGATGGATAGCTCTGGCTGTTAGTGTGGGAGAGAAGCTAATCACAGCAGCTGTCTCAGCAGCAGTAGCAGCAGCAAGCCAGGGCTATTTTTCCACTGCAGGAACTTTGCTGGGCCCGTCACAGGAGGCCTGGCTCCCAGCTCACCCCCTTGCTGAGTGTGGGTGGTCGCCTACCGTAGACAAGCAACAATCTCATTTTTTTCCACTTTCTGGGATTCCTGTGGAGAGGACTGGATGATGGGACAATCTTTAGAGATCATTAGAAAGCATGTCTGAGCTGCAAGGGTACGATGCAGAATTAAATCAAAGGATGCTTTCTCTGCTGGCTGGGAAGGACTGGTCTCAGGAGCACCTCACCACAGAGGCCTTTGGGGCTCAACTTTTATTTTTTGGGTTTTTGGTGTTTTGTTTTATGGCTGGTTTCACGCTCTGATTCTGGCAATAATGAGGCTTTGTGGAGGTGCCGAGAGTTCCATCTCACTCTGTGGTCTCAGGCAGAAGAGGGTTTAGAGTGGGGAGGCAGTTGCGATGGGCAGTGGGAGCATGTTTGAATAGGAAATACCTGTGTGTTGGGCCATAGGCTCCTGGAGGGAAGGGATTGTCTCTTCCTTATCTCTGCATCCTTGGCACATCTGGGACTTAGCACATCTGGGACGTCTGGGGCATCCTGTTAAATGAAGGAGTGCAGAATCTGACGTGGGAAAGCGTGGACCAGCAGAGGTGAGGGCCAGAAGCGCTTTTTGGATCCAGGGCCTTTGATGATATGTAGAATCAGTTTGATTTACTTGGGAGCATATTTTGCTGTTCCAACTTCATTATGGTTCAGTTGTTTTAGAAGCTGCAGTGGCTTGGTTTTAATTTCATTTTGAACTCATTAGCTAGGTTTTTTTAAACTCAAGTTTGGTTCATAATCTGTTTTTCTAACAAAATATTTGTCTTTCATTTGTTTCAGTCTACATCAAATTAGTGACAGTTAAAAATAGTTTTTGGTTAATGGTTGTGCTCAATAGAGCTGAGGAAGTGAGTGTGGAAAGAAGGGAACAAGTGATGACTTTTAAATTTAATTTTTTTAAAATAAATTTGTTTATTTATTTATTTATGGCTGCATTGGGTCTTTGTTGCTGCGTGCGGGCTTTCTCTAGTTGCAGTGAGCAGGGGCTACTCTTCGTTGCGGTGCGTGGGCTTCTCATTGCGGTGGCTTCGCTTGTTGCGGAGCACGGGCTCTAGGCGCGCGGGCTTCAGTAGTTGTGATGCATGGGCTTAGTTGCTCCGTGGCATGTGGGATCTTCCCCGACCAGGGCTCGAACCCGTGTCCCCTTCATTGGCAGGTGGATTCTTAACCACTGCGCCACCAGGGAAGTCCCTAATTTTTAAACTTAGAGTGTCAGCAATGCCTTAAGTGCTCATTAAGTTTCAAATGAAGATCAAAGCAAAACCAATTGGAAGGATTCTTTCTGGCCCCCCTGCCAGACAGGAAGAATTTACAATCTGTCCCATCTCACATGTCCTCTGTTCCAGAGCCTTTAATAGCTCTTCCGTGTTTGCACAGTACTTGCAGTTTACAAAGCACTTTTTCTGCATAGAATAATTGGATCTTTGCGGTAGTCCTATATGGTAGGGAGAATAGGGTGTGAGCTATTATTCCCATTTTCCAGTTGGGGAACCGAGGCTCAGACAGGATTGCATGAGATCACACAGTTCATGTGGCAGGACTGTAACGAGCTCCTCTGGCTGCTGACCTAGGCTCTTGCCCCTACCTTGAGGTGACAGGGTTTCTCACCCTGCACACCTTGGGCCGGTTCTTCAGGCTTCAGGCTTTCTAGGCTTGGGTGGTACCAGGGAGACCTGGGGAGAACAGCCCTGGCTGGGAAGGGCTGCAGCAAAGGGGAGGTAGCAGTAGTTCTGCCTCCATCCCAGGAAATGAATTCTAACCCCTCTGGTTTGTTCTCAAGCTGACACTGGATCCTGGATTCCAGAAATCCTCCTTCCTTCATGTTTTCACCTGGGAAAGACCACAGGAGATGGACCCTCACAGAAACCCCGGGTGGAATTTGCTCTGCAGGGGAGGCTCAGGCTTTTTACCCCAGGATCTAGGGCCCTTCAGTCTCTCCCCTTATTTAGGCAGCTCCTTAGGCCCCATCTTCATGACCCCTTCCAAACACAGAGTGAACTGAAGTGTTCCCACTGGGGCCTGGGCAAACGCTTAGGTTGGACACTTGCCTTTCAGTCATTCATCCAACTAATATTTATGTGCCAGACAATGGGCAGGCCACCTCACTTGCCTTATCTCCTTTCACCCTGGTGGTCTTAAGAAGTAGGTGGCATTACACTCATTTCATGGGAAATGAAGCTCAGAGAGGGCTGCTAACCAGTAAGTCACAGAGGTGGGGCCAGTTCTAGACATTCTGACCAAGCCTGCTGTGCCCTCACCCTTCTGTGCTACTTAAAAGAAACAATGAACATATGAGTACAGTGTCCAGACCAACCCAGAGTTGCCACGGCAGGGAGGAAAGAGAGGTTTTAAATGTCTGGCTAGTCTGCTTGTCCATCTCAGTTTTGTTTTTTTAAAAATATTTATTTATTTATTTTCTTTTTTTTTTTGGCTGCATCTGGTCTTCGTCGCGGTGCACGGGCTTCTGTCTAGTTGTGGCATGCGGGTTTTCTCTCTCGTTGAGGTGCGCGAGCTCAGTAGCTGTGGCTCGCAGGCTCAGTTGCCCCGCGGCATGTGGGATCTTAGTTTCCCGACCAGGGATCCAACCCGCATCCCCTGCATTGGAAGGCGGACTCTTAACCACTGGACCACCAGGGAAGTCCCTCCATCTCAGTTTAACAGCCTCCAGAAAGCAGGGACTGAGGATGGAGAACATTTCTGGGAAAAGGACACCTACTTCCTGTATTTAACCTGGGCGTGGGGAGGGTTGGGGAGAGGGAGAGTAGGCAGATGGAGGGCAGACCCCAGGTGAAGGGAGGGTCCTGTGGGCTGGGGTGGTGTCCCTCCCCAACAACTGTCTGCCCCACTCTGCCCCGAGCCCTTGGGGTCTCAGCCTGACCTCTGGAGGAGCCACGCCCTGTGCTCCCGGGAAGTCACTTTGTCCACACCCCTGCCTCCGAACAGACCCTTGTAAGGCTCACCAGGTAGAGCGCCCTCTTCCTCAAAATCCCCCTGAGAAGGAAACTCTGCTGCCTCCTTGGGTTATCACACGTTCCTCTTTTATCGATTAGAAATAAGTAAATTCTTCGGAAGGTCTAACCTGAATCCTTCTTATTCAGATTCTGACAGGCACACACCAGAAACAGAAAGAGGACGATAACTGAGATAGGGGGCATTTTAAGACTTACTGAGTCTCCCCAGCACCCCGTGCCACACTGACATTTGGGGTCTGCAGTTCTGCCTTAGAGGAACCCTCATCTGCTGGAGCTGAAAGTGAGGGTGCTGGAGGGAGTGCGTCCACCAGAGCCAAGAACAGGCGCATAGGGGCTGCTTCAGCCGTTGGCTCTAGGCTGGCTTCATTTATCTGCTTAGTTTCTTCTGGGATTTGGTGGTTGGGGGTGGAGAGAAAGTGTGTAGGCAGGAAAAGCTGTTTTTCTTTGCATTGTTTGGAGGGGTGTGGCTTACCTGACCCATTGGAGTGGCCACAGACAATGTTCTATTTTTGGTTCCCTGAGTGGCCTTTTGCAAAGTGCTCAACTTCTGTAGGCCTCTGTGGGCTCCCCACACCTGCGGCATAGAAGCATGGGAGTGGGATGCATGGATGCCTTTCCTGTGGTGGTGTGAAACCTGGCTAATTAGTTTGAGGGAAAGACCAATGGCAGCGCTTTGAGGCAAGATCCTTGGGATAAGTTAGAAATAAAGCCAAATTCTGAAACTTCTTATCAGAGGAGCCTCCCGAGGTCATCTGGTTCTTCCCTTCCACATTCCAGGCCGGACGGTCCTTGTCACCATCCCATCTAGCTGATTCTTCATGAAGAGAAAATGATTCCACACCCTTCCCCAGTGGGCCAGGCCTCCATTCCTGCACCTTCCATTGAACATGGAGGCTGCAGCAGCCCCTGTGGTGCATTCCAACGGGACCACCTGCTTCAAGGACCTTAGGGCATCATTCACCATAAGAGTCCATGGTGCCCAAGTTGTCATCACCCTGGAATCACAGGCATTGGGCTGTAACTTCTGCTTGGTAATTACCCCAGGGCCTTCAGCGTGATATCATCTCCATGAGATAATCAGCCTGACAGTAACCAATTGTTAGGCTTCTTGTGTGATAAAGGCTGAGAAATAGTTCTCAAAGTAACTGTTGCTCAGATCTGCTTGCTCAGCAGTCCCTTAAGACTCAGCTCAAGTGTCACCTCCTCTGAGATGCCTTCCCTGAGTTCTCTCTCCCAAACCCAGGTTAGGTGCCCCTCGGGGCTTCCAAAGTGTTCAGAGGTGACCTCTGTTGAGGCACTTACTGTGTACTATGATGATGGTCTATTGCTGTGTCTCCTTCCCACTAGACTCCAGGCTCCTTGAGGGCAAAGCATCTTATTCATTTTGTATTTCCAGAAGCTGGCATGGCGCCTAGCACAACAGGTGCCCAGTAGTTTATTATAGCAAAAATGAATCAACAGCTGAATGAATACTTGAATGAATATAAACTCTGGTTGGTGCTGGAGGGCTTGGAGTTAGTCACAAGAGCATCCTAACTAACAGATTCCAGAAGCAGGCAGGCCGAGAAGTCTGCCACCTGGAGGTCTTTAAGCAGGAGCAACATGCCATCTGCCTGGTCTGGGCTAATTTTGGTTTTGCCAGGCCTAGGAACAGGGATATAGGTCTCTGACCTCCTTGCAAGCCACAGATATTAAGTGAGGAGATGAAGAGTAGGGTCAATGGTTCTCCCTTTGGGAACTCACCCTCTTCTCCCTCATCTGTTTCTGAGGCTGCCTGTGGCAGAACAATGTTGAAATGCTCAGAACCCTTTGAAATGGGAAGTCTTGGGTGGGGTCTGTACCCACCATTGATCAGACGCTTCTGAATTTCCAAGGTGATAAAGGTTTTAGTTAGGCTACTGTATTTGAGTTTATGAAAACTCATTATCCTCATTGAATCATTATCCTTATTTTATTGAAGAGGAAAGTGAAAGTCAGAGAGGTTCAGTAACTTATCCAAGGTCACACAGTTGGTATGTAGCAGTACTAGTTTTCAAACCTAGTTTCCTTACTCTAAAGCCCATATTTTCTCTTCCAAAGCCTGGGCCCATGGCTTCTGGACTTCTGACTTTCCTCCATCCCTATCCCTCTGCCTTTACTCGCCCTCTCTTAACATTTAGTCAGAAGTTTAGAGTTCACAAAATAGTTTATTACTGGGTCTGGCATCTTGGTGTATAAACTCAACCCCAATGAGGTAACTGATGCAGTCTCTGCCCTCTAGGATGGGTTGGCAGGGGCTCCCTTACACACCAGCTATCACAGCCGCATTTCCAGTTCCCTTTCCTGGATTCCCATTCCTTCCGTCCCAGTCCATAGCCAGGGATATTTCTCTTACCTTCTTCTGCCACACAGGAAGCAACACCTCCTCTGTCTGGGCTCTGAATTATCTCGGCTTTCATCACAGCTCTCTCAATCTGAAGTCATTGCATCCTCTGAATTACGAAAACCAGAATTTTATAAGTGGTTTCTACCTCTACTGGACACCCAGGAGAGATGAAATTTTTGCTAAACATTCTCCATTTTTCTTGAACTCACAGTTTTTTAAAAATACCTTGGAGGTATTCAAGTCAAATGCACTGACCGCTGTTTTAAGACCGAAGAAACGAAGGTGGATAAGACTGACTCTGGCTCTTGAGGGTCCAGGAGTTTGTCAGAAGTTCCTCATGGCATCCATTTATTTAAATGCTTTGCCTAACCCTGAAACATACTTTTTTTTTTTTTTTGTGGTACGCGGGCCTCTCACTGTTGTGGCCTCTCGCGTTGGGGAGCACAGGCTCCGGACGCGCAGGCTCAGCGTCCATGGCTCACGGGCCCAGCCGCTCCACGGCATGTGGGATCTTCCCGGACCGGGGCACGAACTCGTGTCCCCTGCATTGGCAGGCGGACTCTCAACCACTGTGCCACCAGGGAAGCCCCCTGAAACATACTTTAGTAGTTAAATTGGATGTTTTCATATTAAGGAAACTTGACCCACTGATTAAAGATAGGGTCAGTAGTGGTCATTTGTATGTTTGTCTGCTTCTGGTAACAGCACTTTGATTTTTCTTTGAAAAATCACTGCTTCCTCATGCTAAAATCTTGCAGTTTGGGAACAGTTGACCCCACTCCTGACTCCAAACCTGGCAATGAGATCCAATTCTGGGACTTTGGTCGAAATCCCTTCTGGTAGAATCGAAGCTAGTAGGATTAACACCTGGAGTTGTGGGGCCATCTTGTCAATGCTTCCAGGAGAGTGGAGCCAATGTAGAAAGTCCAGCTGCAAGTGGGAAAGAAACCAGTCCTGACCATGTTATGAGATCTCTGTATGCAGCCAGGCCTGATATACTCATGGATTTTGCTCAGGCCAGGTATAGATGGGTTCTTTTCATTGCAGTGGAAAAAGTCCTGACTAATATTGGACCTGAGGCCCATATTCATTAAAAAAAAAAAAAAAAAGTTGCCTTGTCCCACTAGCCTCAAGGAACAGGAGTGAATTCTTCTTCCTCCTACATCTCCTGCTATACACTGACCTTTTCTTACTTCCTTTCCCCTTCCAGGCTGTCCCTGGAGTTTGGTTTAGCCTGACTTCATCAGGATAAGAGTGTATAGATGATGGAGGAAGGGGCAAGCCTCCAGACACTACTGTCCTGATGGGGCAGGTGAGGCCATGGAGGGATTCAGAAGCAAAGTCCTCAGTTTAGGGTGGCCCCAGCTGCACTGACTCCCAGGAACAGCCCTAAGGATGGTAGGTTACTAAGACTGGGTGAGGGAGTAGCAGTCCGTCAATGGGCAATTGTACAGCCTCTTGAGATGTTGTCCACCCTGCACCTTCTGACTCCTGATACTGAAATAACTGTCCTCTTTGCCTCAAAACTCCACAATACCTGGAGGTCTTGCTTCTATCCTTTTCTATCCAAGATCCCACCGTTCAGGAAATCAGCTGGGTGTGGTTTTACCCACAAGAGCAAAGGGACCTGAAATTTTGCAGGTATGCATTATCACATCTAAAGGTCACACTTTGGACAGGTCACCCTATTAGGGGATTTCTCTACATACAAGGTATTGTTTTAATGCATTAGACTAACAGGACTCTTTGGTGTATTGCAGACAGATTTGTCAGTCACTCCTTTTGTCTGTTCCTTCCCTCTGTCTTCCCTGGTTCCTGTACCTTTCTTGGCTTCTGGCCATATCCAGTTTTTGAATTACCGTTGTGAGAAGCAGGGCTTGTATTAATTATCTCCACAATATTCTTCCCCTCTGGCCTGTGCTGAGATGAAAGAAAGAATATCCTAGCTAGAAATGCCTGAGGGAGGGAAGCTGAAGAATGTTCCAACCTAGGACTAATGAGTCAGCCACACCCACCAGGCTCCTGTGTCCCCTCTGGGAGCCCTTTCCAATCAGACAGGGAACCAGTGCCTTTCTGTCTTCAGCTCGATTGTGGCCCAGTCCACAGGTGCCTCCCCAAGTCTGGATGCTACCTTGGCTGGGGTCCTTCTGTATTTCAACTGCTCTCCCAGTGGCCACCACCCTCGTGGACTCCAAACAATTGGCTGCCCCCTGCATTACCCGCTGCTGTGCCCTATCAGGCTGATTAGATACCCAGCACCATCTACTTTCACATTAGCACAGAGACACTTGTTCTTTTGGACTCTAGTCCTAGCCTGCCCGAGGTTTTCTCCAGCCCTAGTCTGTGCAGCAGCATCTGCATTGCTGTCTCAATCCGGTTCCATCTGGTCGTTTCCTCTCCTACAAGGTCCCAGTCGCTTTGAACTAGATCAGTATCACAGAAAGCAGTAAGGTGAAGGAGGAAAAGGCTCTGCGCCCCCTCTGCAGGGCAGGTGCCTTTGTTCTGGCTGTGGTGGTGGGAAGTGGTGGAAGGTTCATTCATGCTCACTTGTCCCATCCTTGACTGACCAGCAGCACAGAACAGCCTGGGTGGCCTGGACTCTGAGAACCATCTATAGCCTGGACCCTGAGCCCTGATCTCATTAGCCTAATGGTCTAGCTAAGCTCAGCTCCTTTGCTCATTCAAAATAGCTTTAGCGTCAAGTATGTGACTAGTTTTGTTGTAGCTGCAGGAAGAGTTATGAAAAGGCTATGGTGGGGGGCTTCCCTGGTGGCGCGGTGGTTGAGAGTCTGCCTGCTAATGCAGGGGACACGGGTTCGAGCCCTGGTCTGGGAGGATCCTACATGCCGTGGAGCAACTAGGCCTGTGAGCCACAACTACTGAGCCTGTGCGTCTGGAGCCTGTGCTCCGCAACAAGAGAGGCCGCCGTAGTGAGGGGCCCGCGCACCGTGATGAAGAGTGGCCCCCGTTCGCCGCACCTAGAGAAAGCCCTCGCACAGAAAAGAAGACGCAACACAGCAAAAATAAATAAATTAATTAATAAACTCCTACCCCCAACATCTTCTTTAAAAGAAAAACAAAAAAAAGGCTATAGTGTAGCTGGCTGTAAAAACTTACACCCATGAAAATTACCCAACAGCATAATAAAATGAGATGTGAATGACAAAGAATGTCCCAGAATATGGTCTGTGATTTGTCGTTGCTTGAATCAGAAGGGAAGTGCTGTGGGTGTTCCGAGGACGGCAAGATGCCTGGCACTGGGATTGTCAGGAAAAGTCTGTCTGGATTGATGCAGGTCTTGAAGTTTTGAAGGATCTGGACCAGGTGGGTCTGACCTTCCAGGGAGTGGCTGGAACTCAGGGAGGCCCAGACTTCGGGGAGCAATCCCTCTGAAGAATATCAGAGTTGAGGTCCGTCTAATTGAAGCCAAGGATTCTTGTCAGGGGCAGTGGAAGATGAGGAGAGAATGTGACCCTTCTTTCTCTAACTTTGGGGAAAATTAAGAACTCAGCTGTCAAAATAAGTAACATTTATTGCTGAAGTCTTTTGCACAGATTAATTCATTTAATCCCTAAAACAATGCTATGCAATCGGCATTTAGGTTATCCCGGGTTTCTAAAGATAAGGAAGCTGAGGCGCAGAGACTTTAAGGCCCCAGAGCTCTGTCAGTATTTGAACCTGTGTGTCCTCAGAATACTTGCTTTTCTTACCCTGTCATGCTGCCTACCCCACCCCACCCCTGGCCCTCCTTCCTGTGGGTCCTGGTGACTCATACTCCTTCTTGGCAGACATCGTGGTTTCTGATAACTCAGTAAATGAAGTCATCTTGATGTTGCTGCGCCCACTGGCCCCGTGTCCGCGGGCTCCTCGGGGCTCTTGGCTGCTGGAGCAGGAACTCTGTAGCTAATATTGCCTGTTTTGTTTGTTTGTTTGTTCATTTGTTTTGGTTTTTGGTTTTAGTTTCTTCTTTAAAAGAACATGGACCAGGTTCCCCAAGGGCTGAGCCAGGGCCATTTAAGTGATGTGCTCAGTTATCTAAAAAAGCCTTTCTTCTACATCAAGAACAGGAGTTGTCATTTCAGGTGAGTTTCTTGCCTTTCCGGAGCTCCCCATATGCTCACAGTACTTGGAACAGGTTTTATCGTCCCTTTTCGTTTGAAGCCTTAAGCCTGATGTGCCAGAAGCCTGCTCATTATCCCAAAGCCCTTTACCTTCTTCTCAGTGCCCCTCTCCTGGCCCTTGTAAACATGGTGTATTGGTTGTCTCCCAGAATTCCCAGGGTGCGGTTGCAGTTAGGTGCACTCTGTGCGTCTTGTGGAGGGATGTGGAGGGAAGTAACAGCGAGGAAAGCAGAAGGGGGCTAATGCATACTGAGTGACTTCCATGGCCTAGGCACAGTGCCTTATATGTATTTTAAAGTTGAATCACAGTATTACGATATCAGTACTATGGGCCTCATTTGGCAGTTGAGGAAACTGACACTCAGACAGGTTGCAGTAACCTTCCAGTCAAGGGCAGAGCCAGGATTCTCTTGGTTCTGAAATTGTTTTTCCCTCTACGTCAGACCTCATCCAGCTTGAACTTTATCCTTTAGGCCATGAGGAATCATGGTGCCAAGCAGGAAACCAAGAGGCTACAGGAGTATTTTAGGAAGATTGATTCGACAGCAGTGAGTGGGATGGATGGGAGAAAAGCGAGGCCAAAGCTGTGAGGACCAGTTAGGAGGTTCCTGCCACGATGTCACCTTGAGACACCTCCAGGAGGACAGCAGAAGCAGAAAGGACATTGAGAAGGAGAGGTCAGTAGATCTCCACAGAAGAGAGGACCCAGATATGATGAGGAACCCCTTCCTTCTTTCTGATCATTTAGGGTCTCACTGGCTTTGGTGGCCTGTGCCAGGAGAGAGACCCAGTTGTCATTTCTGCTCAGGTCAGTTCATCCAGGAGCAGAGGCCATGTGTGGTGAGAAGGTACCTTGCTGTGCTCCTTGGCAGGGCTGGGCTAGGCCTAGACCTTTGAAAGATCTGTTTATCCAGCCCAGGAGACTGCATCTGTGTGCTCAATAAACTGTAATTGACAGTGGTGAGCTCAGAAGTGTCTCTGAAATAGACTGAGCAACACTGATTATGAGCAACTCACCTCCTCAGCTAGGGGACGCAAATGGGTCTAATGACTCCTCCTTTTCGGATGGGGAAACTGAGGCTCAGAGGTTGTGCCACTTTCCCAGGGTCGCCAGGAGAGCCAGAGGGCAGAGTTCCAATTCAGATGCATTGACCTGGAGTTCTGCTGCTTTCCCGGCTCCTCTCTCTGTGGTGCCCAACAAACAGGGGAAATTAGTGCTAAGCTTTCACACGAGTGTGGCAGTTTACAAACCTGCGTCCCATTCATTATCTCATTTGATCCTCACAGCAACTGGGTATTATTATTATACTCATTACAGAGGAAGAAACTGAGGCTCAAAGAATTGAAGGCTATGGTCATTCCACTGTGAGTGACAGAGCTGGAATTCAAAAGGAAGTTTTCTGACTTGAAGTCCACAGCTCTGTCCCGGAGCCATGAGAATGAGGAAACAAATGAAAACCAGGGCAGCAAAGAGGAGAAATGGAAGAGTCAGGGAGGCGGTGAACACAGCTTAGATGGTGCTGGAGGCCTTCAGGTTCAACATAATAAAAGCTTCTGGGCGGCAAAGATTATTCACTATAGGTGCGAGCTACCTGGGGAAATCAGTCTATCTGCTGAAGAAATGACCTCTAAAAAGTCTCCCCCTTCCTACCCACAGATCTCGTGAAGAGAAAGAAGCCAGAGAAAGAGGAAAAATGCACGGCAGCTTTTGTCTGTTAGGTGTCCAGTAAATTAGGTTGAGTGGATGGATGGATGGATGAGACTTAGGGAAACTGCACATCCAGTCACCGCATGGTCCTTCTTACAAGTCCTGAACAACTCTCCCGGCTCCCCGGTCCTTTAACCCATCCACAAGATCTCACGTTATAAACGACGACGTTCCCAGCCAAGGAGGAAGAAATAAGTGTGGCACTAGAGAGAAACTGGGAAGTAACTTGCTCTGTCGCAGAAAGGTGGAAAAATGGATGGAATGGAATCCCGTCCTCCCTGCCCGCCCCCGCCCCCCGCCCCATACCTCTTCTCATTTGCTGAAGCCCTGCTCTGAACTCAGTCAGGATTTCTTCCCACCCGGCCTCCCGTGGGGTGGTCAATATGGCATTTGTGGTTGGGCTTAGAAAGGTAAAGTACCTACAAAGGCCCAAGGAGCCAAGAATTCTGCTGGCTCAGGCTCTCTTTCCTCTTGTTCTTTGCCCACCTGTCAAAGGAACTCTGCAGTGGGGCCCCTCTCAAGCCAGGGAGGGGAAAGGCCAAAGAAAGTGTTGGAGATGGTCCATATAGGGCCGTGGCTTTGCTTACTGCTCAGGCTCAACCACCACTTAGCAGCTGAACCAATAACTCTGGCCTGAAGGCTGCATTGTGGTTTCATCATAGAGAACTCATGGGCCTGTGTATCCCGACCCTGGGTTCCGGTTCTAGCTGTCACTGAGTATGCCCAGTATATAACACGACATCTGTAGGTAATAGGTGCTCACTAAATATCTGATGGAGTGAGTGAATGAATGAAATAATTAGCTGTGACCTTGGACAGATTACTTCTCCCTCTGGATCTTGATTTCTACATCTGCAAAAGGGGCATTATAATGCTGGCCCTACCTCTCACTCCAAGCCATCCCCCAGACCTCAGGAGGAAATGAATGGATGGATGTTTATGCACAGTAAGGTCTGGGCACACACCAGTAGCTGACATTTGAGCCACTTCCCCTCAGGTCACATTACTGCTTGCTCTGTGGTTAGGATGGGCCCTATCCTTAGGCTCCTGAAAGTCCTAACCCATGGCAGAGTCCTAATTTTTTTTTTTAATTACTTGATTTATTTATTTTTGGCTGCACTGGGTCTTCGTTGCTGCACGCGGGCTTTCTCTAGTTGTGGAGGGCGGGGGTACTCTTCGTTGCAGTGCGTGGGCTTCTCGTTGCGGTGGCTTCTCTTGTTGCGGAGCGCGGGCTCTAGGCGTGCGGGCTCAGTAGTTGTGGCTCGTGAGCTCTAGAGCGCAGGCTCGGTAGTTGTGGCGCATGGGCTTAGTTGCTCCGCGGCATGTGGGATCTTCTCAGACCAGGGCTCGAACCTGTGTCTCCTGCATTAGCAGGCGGACTGGCAGAGTCCTAATTTGCCTGGTCACCTGGGCACCTGGTCGCTCCCCTCCAAATTAACCTGCAGTTTCTTTCTCTCCTGAAGAGCTTACCCACCTCTGGGGAGAACGCTTCAATGTACTTGAAGCCCTCCTCCCCGCCCTCACTCAGCCCAGGACTTGGTGCCGGTAAGGAAAGGAAACAGCTCACTTATAAACTCATTCCAGCTGAGCCTCTTATGGAAACACTGACAGACCCTTCAAGCCTAGATGCCAGCTCCTGAGGCGCCTTTGTAAAACCCCGCCTCTGAGCTAAATATAGTCACGGGAGGCAAGGTGGTGCTGGTTTGGGAGGTGGGGAGGGACTAAGGAGAGGGGGCAATGAAGCCTGGAGGAGAGTGGGAGGAGGGAAGAAAGGAGGGAGAAAGAAGAGGCAGCCGGGGTCTGAGGGAGAGAGAGAGAGCAGGGGAGAGGCAGAGAAGAAATGGAAGAAATGGGGAGAAAATACGAAGAGATGCAGAAAAGAGTTGCAGGGAAAGAGATGAGAAAGAGAGCTGGAGAGATAGAGATCAATCAGCCCCTGGGAACGACAGTAAATCTCAGCAGTCCTGACTGGTGAAACGTGCTAGCTTGGTGGAGGGAGCACAGGGGGAACAACAGAGGTCGCCTGGGATAGGGATAGGTTGGGGTGGCCCAGGTTTGGGTTCTGGCCACTGCTGAAAGCCCTTGCTAATTGATTATCTGCTGCGGTGATGACTAGCACAGAGACAGTGCGCTTCTCCAGATCCCTGCCTGCCTCCCCACATCTTCATTAGGAGCCAGACCTGACATTACCTTACCCCCAAGGCAGCAGTTAAGGGGCCTAGGGTCCCAGCCAGTCTGCCTTTGGCCTTGGGTGGGGGTAGGGTGGTAATGACGGTGGTGGTGTGCCCTTCAGGATGGCCTGTCCCGAGTGAGGGTAAGATTAAGACATAGTATAGTGAAAGAGTGCAGCCTCAGAAATCTTCTTCCTTAGCTTCAAACCCCTCCCTGTGGAGGCCATGGACGTAACAGGCAGGTGGAAGAAATGACCTGGCAGCACTGATGTGGAAATGAGTCGGGGCAGAGCAGCTGAGCTGAAGCCAACTGTGAGCTGGCTGAACTGGTGGGTTGTGGAGAGCCCAATGTGGGGGTGGTTCTGTGGGGAGGGAAGGGGGTGCTGAGGCACATGGGAGGAGAAGAAGGAACTGGAAGACTGTCAGAGGGGTTTGGAGAGTCCACTGCATTTTGGTCTAAAACCTAAAACTGCGTGAGCATCATATGCAGCTAGGTTTGCTTTCACAGCAAGTGCTCTGGCCCCTTGGGGTGTGGGGTAGGCTCTGACCATGGCCGCTGGCTCTGTGGGGTGAGAGGTGAGTGGAGATCTGGAGGGAGGGTGGGTGTGTCTGCTGCTCTGAGGCTGCTCTGTAACCAGTTTGGGGCGGTGGTGAAGGGTGGGCATATCCAAAGCCTCAGGGAAGCAGGAGACTGGTGCATTTCTCTTCCTCATCCCATTCCCTTTCTCTCACAGATTCTGGGAGGGAGTACTGGGCAAGGAAAGAGGGGAAAGTGGCTTGTTCTCTCACTGGTGTGTGAGCACAGGAGGAGATAGATAAATTAGCCTTGTCACCCTTTTCCCAGGCTCCACAGAGCAGAACGGTTCCTGTCCCCCGAGGGAAGATCAGCCATTATTTATGAGCTCCTCTGAAGGGGGCACTGCGGGCATATCCATCTTTGCTCCCCTCCCCCTAGCCGGGGAAGGGGGAGGGGAGGAGCTGGTGCTGCCTGCAGGCTCCTGCTTTCTTTTTTTTCCTGTTTTAAAATTAATTTATTTATTTTTGGCTGCATTGGGTCTTCGTTGCTGTGCGCGGGCTTTCTCTAGTTGCGGAGAGCTTCGTTGCAGTGCGCGGGCTTCTCATTGCGGTGGCTTCTCATTGAGGAGCACGGACTCTAGAACACAAGCTCAGTAGTTGTGGCACATGGGCTCAGTAGTTGTGGCACACGGGCTTAGTTGCTCCGTGGTGTGTAGGTAGGATCTTCCGGGAGCAGGGCTCAAACATGTGTCCCCTGCACTGGCAGGCAGATTCTTAACCAACCTCTGCGCCACCAGGGGAGCCCCAGGCTCCTGCTTTCTTAAAGGCACAGGAGACCCTTGCTGGAGAGACTGGGTCCGGCCCACACTTGAACCCGGGGCATCTTCCAGTTAAAACAGAGAGGTGCAACTGAGACCTACTGCAGGAGAAGCCGCTGATGGCACAGGATAAGAGACACCCGTGTGAGTGGTGCAGGGAGCGTGGGGGTTTTCTACACCTGGCATCCTCAGGAGCAGCTTCCCTGGGTACTGCTGGCTTTGGCCCCAAACACAGCCAGCAGGATAGACAGAAGTTCAGTGGACCGACTGACACGAACCGAAGATTAAAGGCTGGGAATCTGGGGAATGGGTAGAGGCCTAGGTACAATCGGAGGATGGAAATAAAAATTTTCAAATCCTAAGTTTGGTGGTCAGGAAACAGCTCAAACCACATGATAGCCTGGCCTTTCTCCTTGTTGGTGAGGGTCCAAGGCCCCCAAAAAAGGAGCCCAGGCAGAAAAGGGAGAGAATGAGGGGCTAAGGGAAAGTAAGAACGCAGTGGTTAAAGGAGCTGGAATGGGAAAGGAAGGGAGGAGAGAGAATAAAGCAATGGCTGAATTAGGAACTTAGGTGGGCCAGGGATCTACAGCAGGGTGAGGAGAAGCAAGACGTGAGGTTGGAGAACCTGGAGACAGGCTAAGGGAAGAGGCGGAGGGTGAGAGTGACAGAGCTACTGCAAGGCAGGCAGAGGGACAGACAGAAAGTCAGGAACGCTGGGGAAGAGGAAAGGAGGAGGCAGGTGTGGGGGAGAGAGATGGGGGGTGTGGAGAAAGAGGCCTGTGAGCTCTGAGGAGTGGGCCGCCTCAGGCCCCAGGGAAGAAGGTAGGTGGGAGGACAGGGGAGGGAGGGCAGTGAGCCAGCAAGGGAGAGGTTGCTGCTTTTTTCCATCTCTTTCATTTCAATCGCTATCAATAATACATTCCTAAGGAGCCGCCTTTGACAGCAATTAAAAAAGCATTTATGCTTCCAGAGAGAAATCGAAATGATTTCCTCCCACCTCCCTACGCTCTCTGGGCAACGGTCCCTAGCGATGATCTTCCCGGTGGTGTGCTGTCCAAACCTGGGACTCACTAGGGAAGGGATGGACAGGGGCCAGGGAGGATCCTCCACCCCCTTCCCAGGGGTGGCATATCTGAACGCTTTACACTGGGCTCTGGGTGTGGGGGTGGTGTGGGAGATGGGGTGGGGTGCAGAAGCGGGGATTTTAAATATGGTACCTTTGGAAAACCTTTCCTGATTACCAAACCTCAGAGAGCGGCACAGGGAGGCTGGCTGCCTCTTCACCCTGACAGCTGGAGGTGACACCTGTCTTCGCTAAGGTACCAAGAATCCAGGAGGCTGCACCGTGAGGAGTAATTTCCAGAGCTGATTTCAGTTCAGTAGGCGCTTTTTTTTTTTGCTGTACGCGGCCTCACTGTTGTGGCCTCTCCTGTTGCGGAGCCCAGGCTCCGGACAAGCAGGCTCAGCGGCCATGGCTCATGGGCCCAGCCGCTCAGCGGCATGTGGGATTTTCCCAGACCGGGGCAGGAACCTGCATCCCCTGCATCGGCAGGTGGACACTCAACCACTGCGCCACCAGGGAAGCCCAGTTCAGTAGACTTTTACCAAGCTTCTACTGTGTGCCAGGACCTCTGACAGGTGGTGAGGTGTTTCAGAAAGAGTAAGAGGGTCTTGGTCCTCTAGGAACTTATTGTCTGATGGGCAAAGAGACATATTGAACTACACAAAGAACTGTGGTACTAGGCAGATGGCGCAGCAGGCACTGGGAGCATGACAAAGTCATACAGGAGGGGGATAGAGAAGGCGAGAAGGACAAGTCGATGGGAGAAGCTCTTTCTCAGGATGGGGAATGGGGCGGGAGGGGGGCAGGGATGATCACTGCTCCATCGCCTCCTTACCCCCGTGAGCCAGGCTTTGTGCCTGGCACTTTATATACATTACCTTTTACTTGACCCCTCATAGCTACCCTACAAGGAAGCAAATATTTTAACAGACTAGGGAACCAAGGATCAGTGAGGTCATATAGCTTGCTGGAGGTCACCCAGCTGGTTAGTGACAGAGCCAGGATGAAAGATAGCAGTCTTTTCCTCACCATTCTGTTCTGTTTCCCATTGGGAATGTTTAATTCCAGAGCCTGCCACTCAGCAATTTCATGTCTAGGAATTTATCCTACAGATGTCCTTGCACGTGAGCACAATGACCTTGTATACAAAGTTGCTCACTGTAACATCCTTTTTCATAGCAAAGGATTGGAAACGACCTAGTGTCCATCATAGGGGACTGGTTAAATGGATTTGTAGACAATGGAATACCCTGCAATCATCAAGAGAAGTGGAGAGGTACTTCCCTGGTGGTGCAGTGGTTAAGAATCCACCTGCCAATGCAGGGAACACGGGTTCGATCCCTGTTCTAGGAAGATCCCACATGCCGCAGAGCAACAAAGCCCGTGTGCCACTACTGAAGCCCGCATGCCTAGAGCCCGTGCTCCGCAACAAGAGAAGCCACTGCAATGAGAAACCCGCATGCTGCAATGAAGACCCAATGCAACCAAAAATAAATAAATAAAATTGATTCTTAAAAAAAAATAATAAAGAAGTGGAGAACACTTTATGTATGGATATGGAATAATTACAGGAACACATTGTTTAGTAAAAAAATACAAGCACAGAGCAATGTGTTTAATATATGATCATTTCTTTTAAAAGGGGGGAAAGAATATTTATACATAATTACTTCTTTTGCACAATGTATCCATGGAAGGAGGTATAGAAAACAGGTAACAGTAGTTGCTTCTGGGAAGAGTAACTACATGTTTGGGGATCAAGAGTGGAGGAAGACTTTTCATGGTATGTTCTTTTGTAACATGAGTTTTGGGCTTTTTGAATATATGACCTATTACAAATAAAGAAATAGAATTAAAAACAAATGTCCTGGCCTAGGCGAGGTGCAGTCTTAATGAGCAGGAAGGTGGAGATGACAGTTTAGGGCAGCAGTGGAGAGGTTGTTGATATTGGCTTTAGAAAAACCTGGATTTGGATCTGCACACTGACGCAGCTCCAGGTCTTCAGACAAGTTACTTCACCTCATTGAATCCCAGTTGACACATGTAACTAGGGACTCTCCCTCCTCGTGGGGAAGACGGGTGACGGTGCAGGCAGGCACTTAGAGTACCTCTCTGTGCTGAATCTCAGAAAGTGGCAGCTGTGCCACCATGGGCCCTGGAAAAAACAAAGAGAAGGAGAGCTTGGGTGCTGTTCATGTCTGGTCAGGAGTAGGAACGCCTCACTGCTTCTTGATGCCTCACTGGTTCAGAGCATCCCTGAGCATACCTGTGCCGCTTGAAAACCTGGCGTCCTCTGAGTTGCCGGGGCAGGAGGAAGTATGGAATTCATCACGCTGGCTGTGCTGGCTCAGTAGCAGCGCCCTCTTGCCTGGGCAGAGCTGGCCTCCACCGGGAACTGCTGGGCCCCACCAAAAGTCTCCATCTGGCCAGAAACCCTGAGGGCAACCCCAGCCTTGCTCCAACTTGAAGGCTATGTCTATCTTCTTTTCTGCAAGGAGCTTTCAGTTGTCTTCAAAGACTTTCTCTCCAGACCAAAGGCGATGACTTTCTGGAGGTTGCACTTTGTGTGACCCCCACATCAGGTGGGGAGAGAGGCAGAGGGCTGCCAGGTGACCTGGCAGGCTGGAGTCAGAAGATATCTGTCCAAACTGTGAGCTCCAGGTCCTTCACTCCAACTCCCTTAGCCTCAGTTTTCTCATCTGTAGAATGGAGATGCACCTGTGATGATCAAATATACAGTAAAAGCACTGTGTTAGCAGGAAATCTGCCTGAAGCACACTTTCTTTTTCTTAGGATGGTTGTGTTACAAACAGTTGTGGAGACTGAAATGGGCCTCAAGTCAAGTCAAACCAAAACAGGATCCTCCAGGGGTTTCAAAGGAACATGATGAGGCTGTGCTAGTTCTGCTCCTGCTGCTTGGGAGGGACCTATGGGTGGGCAGGTGAGCACTGGGTAGGGAAGAGAGGCTGAGTGGGCTAGCTGCAGAGACTTTTCTGGGGTTTTTCTCCACTCATTCAACAATCAGGAATGGGTATCCCTTTATTGGTTCTATTGGGAGATTCTAAGAAAAGATAAGACATGGGTGGCCCCATCCTTGAGAAACCCTCAGGCAAATGTGGGGGCAGAGATCATTCAGTCATTCAACAAACACTTATGGAGCCACTTGTGAAAATGGTTGTGAAAGATGCACAGAATGGATCAGCCATGGTCCCTGCTTTCTAGAAGCTTATAGTGTACCAGGGAAGATCATTCATGGCACATAAGGCTGTATTTTCATAAGAGAAATTACCACTGTGCCAACTAATTTTGTGAGAACTGAACGAACATGGGGCATGAGTGCTCAAGGCCAGGGAGGCTCAACTAAGAAAGGCTTCCTGAGGAGGCTGGAGCTAGGTTAGTGGGACCAGAACCAAGAGGCCACACTGAGGGGAGGGGGGGTGTCCCTTCAGGAGAGTGATGTGTGACGAGCTAAGAGGGCTGCTGGTAGGTGGACTGAGGCCCTGGGGCAGTATGGGCCCCTCTCCAAAGCTCCCATCTGCCATGCAGCTGTATTGCTGCCTTGCTCTGTAGGGGGGAATAAACTGCTTATTATTTTCCCCTCAGCCTCACCCAGGCAGCTCACCCTGCTAAACACCAGAGTGAAAGGGACCTGTAAACGTCTGGCAGGGGCTCACATCAGATCTGGCCACTGGAGTGGCAGGGCCTGGTTGGCTCCTGGCTCATGCTGACCTCAGTCTAGCCAGAGGCACCAGGCACCTGGGTCACCTGCTTTGTGTCTGAGTTGAAACCTGCCCATGTTGGGGATGGCGACTCTGCCTCTGTCTGCTGGGTCTCTCTGTCCAGCTGGCCTGGTGGATTCACATAAATATTGATTGTCTGCTCAGCCATCTGGGAAGGGAGAGAGAGAGAGAGGGAGAGAGAGAGCGCGAAGCCGGGCAGTGGGGAGAGCCCTATCAGGCAGCCCTGGATGGATAGAGTGCTCACACTGAAGGCTGACCAAGGCCCTCTTTGGCCTTCTCCCCGTAGGAGAGGCAGGAATCCTAGGGTGGAGAACACCCTGGAGGTTGGTACACACCAAATTCAGAAGAGTGCTAACCTCGAGCACTCATGACGAGGAGCATGCCAGCAGAGAGACCAAGGGGGTCTACGGTGGTATTCGTGGTGGTTTATTTCTTAAGCGAAGAAGGGCTACACGCCTGTTCCTGATCTTGTTCTTTGTATCCTTCTCTATGTCTGAATAGTTCATAATACATTTTGTTTAGTGACATTGAGAGTTCACTGACTCCTTCCTCAAGCCTGTAGGCAAGACTTCAGCAATGTACTGGAAATTGGTGATGTTCTAGCCTAAGTTTAAAGCTTTGAAGAAGGAATTCCCAAGACCCCAACACAACCCAGGCGGCATCCTGCTACCTGCTCTTCCTCCAGCTTTGTCGGGGACGTTGTTCCTTCTCTGGGCTCTGGGCAGCAACCCTATAGCATTCCTGAAGTCCCCCAGTCAGACTGTAAACTCTGTGGGGGCAGAGACCCCTCCTGTGATGGCGCTGGGCACACAGCAGGCACCTAATCAGTGTTAGTTGAAACGCTGGGGAAAAATCAGCCCAGGTGAGGGTGCTTTCATAGCTGGGGAAGCGTGACACAAAGGTCACAAGCTTTGGGGTCAGACCTGGATTTGAACCTGAGCCCTGACACATATCAGCTGTGTGACAGGGGGGTGTCACTTCACCTCTCTACTCTGGGGTTCCCTGATCTGTAAAAAGGCAATAATGATAGTGCCTACCTCATGGGGCATTGCATGGGTAAATGATCTGATGTACAGAATGCAGCTGGTCCATAATTGGTGCTAAAATCCTAAAGTCCCCAGCCCCCATCCTGAGCAGTTCAATTCCCGGGAAGCTTCTTGAAGCTCCTGATGGAGATGTTCTTATATCTTTGTCCTTGTCTTAGTCTGTTTCTGTGTCGTCTCGTTTCTGATTCTGTCATAGCTCTTTTTTTTTTTTTTTTTCAGTTTTTCTTTCTCCCCTTTCTGTTTCTCTCATTACCTTTCCCCCAACCCACTTTCTTAATTATCTTCCTCTCCACCCCCTCCCTCCCTTCTTCTTTCCCTCCTTCTTTCTCCTGATTCCTACCCTCCAGGGCCTCTGTGTGACTGTACTTCTCACCTTGCTGGCTCTGTTTCACATTCCTCTATTCAAGGCATAGGATGACCCTCCTTAGTGCATTCAAGGAAATGAGCGAAAAGAAACCAGACAGGTAGCTGCTGTCCACGGAGGCCATGTTTGATAATCAGTCATTTCTGGGAACAGCTCTTAACTCTTGGAACCCAAATGGCTCCTATCCCATGGTTATTGCTCCTACTTCCCAAGGGCCCCAGTCTCCATCAGGGTCCTCTGCAAACCAACAGCAAGGCCTTGAAAATCGTGTCATCCAGGCAATGGACTCCTTCTCTGAGTCCACTCCCAGGTCCGGATTCTGCAGGACCCTGGAGGGAGGGGACGTTGTTTGGAGGATTAGGAAGCTCTCATCTAATGGGAGAGTCAGCACTCTCATGAGTCAGACCTGACACAAGCTCAGAAAACAAGCAATAAATAGAAAGCAATTTTCTTCCTGAGCACTGAAGAGCCGTGCCATTTAGAACAAAACAGATTTAATCAGAGAAGACTTCTTGGAGGAGGTGAGTATACAGCAGGGATTGAAAAGAGGACTGGGGGGAGGGCGCGGACACCAAGATAGAGAATAATGGCCCAGGTCCTCTCAGAGGGCAGGTGAGGGTACCCAGGTTGTGTTGCGTTCAGGAACTGTGCATTTAGTTTCACAGGTTGGAGCCAAGAACCATCATAATGAAATTAGATTGGTAGGGAAGGGACAGCAGGAAGACAGGTTTCCCCAGAGCAACTGGGTCAAATCCAAGGATGTCAGACTGTCAGTCTCTGGGACATGCAGATTCTTGGGCTGCTGGTGCCACTCCCCTCCTGGAAAAAATGCAAATGGTGCAGTTACTCCCCTAGCCCTGAGCCCCCTAGACTGCTTTTTGGGAGAAGCCCACCCTGCAGGAGGGAGAGGCAAGGTGAGGTGGGGTAGAAGGTGAGTGATTTCATTTGACTTTCTCGTATGTGGGGGTGGGGGGGGGGAGGGTACATCAGGATCTTAAAGTATGCATCTCTGCTTTTATGAGTCTATGTGTGAACTAAGATCCCACATGCCACACGGCGTGGCCAAAAAGAAAAAAAAAAGTTAAAAATTAAATTGTACCTGAAAAAGACATGTTTTTGTAAATCTGTGTAAATGGGAGCGTATGTGTATGTATGTACATGAGACCCAGGGCCATACCCCGACTGTTTTTTTAAAATTAATTAATTAATTTTTATTTGTTTATTTTTGGCTGCATTGGGTCTTCGTTGCTACGTGTGGGCTTTTCTCTAGTTGCCGTGAGCTGGGTCTTCTCTTTTGTTGCGGTGCGCAGGCTTCTCATTGCAGTGGCTTCTCTTGCTGCGGAGCACGGGCTCTAGGCGCGTGGGCTTCAGCAGTTGTGGTTTGCGGGCTCTCGAGCACAGGCTCAGTAGTTGTGGCGCACAGGCTTAGTTGCTCCGTGGCATGTGGGAACTTCACGGAACAGGGCTTGAACCCGTGTCCCCTGCATTGGCAGGCGGATTCTTCATCACTGTGCCACCAGGGAAGTCCCGCCCCGACTGTTATTATTAACAAACCCTCTTGGTCCTTCTGAGGTGTTTCTCTTCTGTGGCCTGAGGGCCCATCTAGCTCTCCTGCTGATCAGGGGATGGGATCTGGGACCTTGGATTTGGCTGGGCTCAGCTGCATCGTTTTGCACTGTGATGCTGCAAATTGGCTGCGGAGAGGCCCGGGCCCAGATGGAATCAAATGGGGAGAAACTCTGCTTTCCTCTCTGATGAGGCTGGTAACAGCCCAGCCTGCAGGGAGGAGGGCCAGAAGGATGGGTAGTTTTTAGGAACTGATTCACCAAAGCTCACCCAACATATGTTTTAATGAGGTTCTTTTTTGCTGGGTTCTGTGGGGATAGTTGTGACAGAGCAGGGGATTCCTTACATCCAAACTTTCCCTGGCTTTCTCCTGAATTTTTCCTTTTCCAGGGAAGCTCAGCAGCTAAAACTGGAATCACCAGGTTGGCACCTTCCCACCTTCTTACCATTCTTCTCTCCTTGTCCCTCCTCCCTCCTACTTCAGCAGCCCAGGCTGGGCCGGGCAGAACAGAGTGGGCCCTCAGCCCCTTGCAGCACTTTGGAACGGGCGCGGATGGGCCAGCCTGTGGCAAGCTTGGCCAGCACACACCAGCATCCAAGTCTTCCCCTCTGACTGTCAGAGAAGCCTTGGTTGCCTCGGATGAGAATAATCTGGGCAAGCTTCTGGCCCTTTGCCCTCACGTAGCCCTTGGTTCTCTGCAGGTAGCCGTCTCAGAAAGCAGGGATCAGACTGGAAATTTCCAGGGCAGAGGCCATATGTCCCCAGCATGGAGCCCCTTAAGGGCTCCTTACCTTTTCCCTATATCCTGCCTTCTGGGCATGTAGGGTGCCCAGTGGGGTGGGGGTGGGGATGGGGGTTGAGCATGGTTTTGACTGATTGGGAAACTTGCCTCCTGCTGGGAGTCCTGGGCTGGCAGGAAGGTGGTGAGAGCATGGAGCAAATTCATCAGCTTCTTCTTCCAAAAACCTCCAAAGAAACCTCCAAAGCACTTTATGAAGATCTATATGTCCTCTTACGACGTCTGGGAAACCAGAGGACAAAATCACTACTTTTCTCTATCAGAGTAGGGAACCCCTGAGAAACCTAGCATTTTAGCCAGACAGACACATCTGGGAGTAACAAAGTCAGAGTTCAAATGCAGAGCCCTTCTGTCTCCAGTCCTCAGCTTGGCCCCCGTACCCCTATCTGGTGGGATTTTAAATAAGTTGGAAGATTAGCTCATTGGCATCAATAAGAGCTATTGAAACAGCTCACCAGCCCTCGGTGGTTTTATGCAGTCACTCCACTCACTTGCTCCTGATAATGGATCATTCTGTCTGGCTGTATAGTGAGACTGGTCAGACGAGGGGCTGCGTGCATACAGAAGAGAACCACTGGTCTGACTGAAGGCAAGTTTCCAAACACCATAAAGGGAGATGAAGAAATAGAATAAAAGAAGAGGGGAGTGAGGCTGAGAGGCAGGCAAGGAATGCTGTGGAAGGGCCTGTCTGCAAGGCTGACCTGGGGGCTGCAGGGGGAAGGCCGCTGAGCCTAAGGATGGACAGATCACTTCCTGCTGAGACCAAGAGCCAGATACTAAAGCAAGCTGGCCAGAGCAGCAGGCTGACAGAGGAGGGCCCTTCACGGAGAGATGGATGGGGCCAATGCAAGGCAGAAACTAAGACTTGGCTGAAAAGGGCAAGGAGGGCTGGTAGGGAAGGGACCAAGTTGTCCTTGGTCACCCCGTCTCCAGCTTCTAAGAGTGACACCCCTCAAGCTTTTAAGAGTATGGCTGACAAGGGGAGAAGTAAATTGGTACTGAAGAGGATGGGGAGGTGTGGCAGGGAAGAGACAGAGGCAGGCAGGAAACCACTGGAAGCCTGGCGGGTGCAGGAGAGTGTGGGAGAGGTTTGCACCCACATCTTCTGGGCACCCAGCCCAGGCCTGACGATAGCCAAGACTGCCATGGGCAGGGGGTGGGGGAGGTCTGCTTTCCTCTTCTCACCGTGTGTCTGCCTGCCCCAGGAGGAAGAATGGAAAAAGATGCATTTACCGATTGCTTCCAAACATTAACCCCTCTCTCCCACCCTCTCAAATAAGCACACCCCACCCCATCCCCTTGTCACCCTGCTTCCCCAACAAACATTGGCTTCACTTTGTCTTACTTTCCCGGGACTGGGGGCAACAGTTGCGTGCACAGAGAAGAACTTGGTAAGTCCTCAGAATTCCTTTGGGAGGTTGGTGTGTTTTGTGATCTGGAGCTACTGTTATATCACATTAGAGGTTAAACTTGCTCCTGTTGGTATCTTTAAAATCAATGGCAATACATAAAGATTTTATCCAAATCAAGGCATGTATCTGCAGGTGCTAAGAATTCATGCAGGAGAGATCCATTCGCAGTGCATGAACAGCAGAAAAGGGGCAGAGAGGAGGCCAGAGCCTGAGATCAGATGCTAGGACCCAGCATGGACACAGAGGTCCTTGGCGTTTTGTCTGACACCTGCCAATTGGGGGCCTTGGAACTGCAGCCGAGGAAAGCAAGCATTAAGGAGGCTGGGCATGGTCGCCTGTTCATCCATATCTCAGCCACATTCTGGGCAGGTGAGACACTCATGTTTCTTGAGGACATCCAAAGGAGTGAGATAATCTGAATGGAAAGCCTAAATGGGGGCGAGAGAATTCCAAAGGATAGTGCTTCCTCTTTCCCAACAGAAGGTGGGATATGTAGCTCTCCGATCTGAAGCCAGAAGGGTGGGGTAAACCTCCTACAATTTCAGTTTTTATGAATCTTATTACTATCAGTGATGTTGTAAATGATTAATAGGGCATTTGAAATGGAGGCTTGTCCAGTGGAGATGAGGAAGGAAGGAAGGAAGAAAGGGAGGGAGGGAGGGAGGGAGGGAAGGAGGAAGATTAGTATTTATTGAGCGCTGACATATCAGGCGCTCTGCTGGGAGCTTTCACACACCTTATCTCTGTAGTTTAACCTAGGCAGCTGCAGTCTAAGGGTAACTCCTTGCCTCCCACAGCTTCTCCCTGTTTACCTTTCCTCCATCTGGGCCTTTGGAACTCAGGTCCACATTCCCTCTGAGTTTCTATCCCCAGGGGCTGTCTTGGAGTCGTTGCGTCAAGGAAACAGTTTACAGGGCCTCCTGGCTGTCACTGACTCAAGACTCCAAGCCAGGAATGGAGCAGACAGTCAGCTGGAGACTTGCGTAACAGGCTTGGAGGGGGAGGAGGGGGAGGAAGAGGGAGGGACGAGGGGACTCAACACTGCTCTTCATCTTCCCCAATCAGCACAGAAACCCTTGCCCTTGACAGGCGCTCTGGGAAGGATACTGGACTGGAGTCACAGCCTATGTCCATTCTCTCCTCTCCTGCTGCTGATTGGGAGGCTGGGGCTTACTCCTCACTCACTCTTCCTCTCAAGGCTTCAATTCCTCCTTGGTGGGAGCTCAGGGGCTATTTCTCAAGGCCTGGAACAATTCTGACCTTCCAGAATCGAACTTGCAGTAGAATGTAAGCTCCATGAGGCAGGGACTTTGCCTGTTTTGTGCACAGTTGTGCTGGAACAGTGCCTGGTGCATAGTAGACCCTCGAAAAATATTTGTTGAATGAGTCTCCCATCCTTTCTTCCCTCAGAGAGACATCCTTTCCCAGGAAGCCCACACCTCTCTGCCCCTGCACTTGCTCCTGGCAGCAGTGTGTGCAGCACATGGAGAGATGCAGGTTCTGGATGTTCTCACACAGCTTCCTTGGGGTCCTGGCTTCCCAGCAGGCTCAGTACCCTGCTGTGGAAATACCAGACCATCCCTTCCTCTGGTGGAGCAAAGCACAGTGGAGGACAGGGTTCTTCTTGGCAAACTCCAAACACGGCCACTCGAGGCTTGCCACTGCAGAGTAAATTATTACAAACAGGTGTTTCCTCTCAACCCCACAAACTCTTTAGAGATGGCTGGGCTGGGGTGGAGGGAACCTCTCCCAGAGGCTCGGTTACCAGGTGCAGAGAGAACACTGTTTCCGTACCCTCCCGGCCCAGGTCATGTTTGTGAAGCACCTTGAGCACCTTGGGCAGGAAGAGTCCTCCAGAGGTCATTCCTCTGCCGCAGGCACCTTGGGTGCCTCCTGACTGGCAAACTGGTCAGAAAGGGAGACCAGTGTCCTCTGGGTCATTCAATCTTCCTGTTTCCCTTGCAAAGAATTCCCGTCCCTACGTAACCCCTTTCCAGCCAGCTTAGGACCTGAGCAAGGTTACAAGTCCATCCCACTGTGGAGGGGCGAGCACCTCCTTAGGCTCCAGGTGGCCACAAGCACTTCATTCAGTGGCACAGTCTGTGCCCTAGGCTTCAGTGCCAATAGTCTGTGGGGCCCAGTGCCAGCACCGTGGCAGAGGCTGGAACCTGGGCAGCCTCTTGCCGACGGCAGGCTGGACTCTCCCCCACAGATCTAGAATGAGCCCTCCTGTAGGTGGGAAGAAAACATGGCTGCCATTCTACATGGTCTCCTGGAATCGCTGCCTGAGAAGGAAAATGGGTGTAGATTTGCTTCTCCCTACCTGCTACCCATTTCATACCAGAATCCAGGGAACTAATTCTGGGTCTTGCAATTTCCCTGTTCATTGTTAGCCTCCTCCTCCCATGGTCTCCCGGGTCACCCAGCCCATCCAGCTCAGAGGAACTCCAGGTGGGGAGGCTCTCCTTAGAGGCTGGGAGAGGTGGGGTGCTTCCACCACGTTAGCCATCTGGTCTCTGGAGCAGCCCCCCAAGGGCGCCGCAAGTTGGAAGCTGCTCTCTGCCTGTTTGGAATCTTTGCTTGGGTTCCAGAAGGACAGTGGTGTCATTTTCATAAGCTTTGGCTCATTGCTGCACACTACCTGCTCCTTCTAGGGGGCTCCCTCTCCTTCCTCCTCCTTGTACCTCTCTTCTTGGTTATTAGCAGGGCCTGGGAGGGCATCCTGCCAACAGACGGCCAAAAGGCAGAGCAGGCAGCCGTGGCAGTGGCCGTGCCAGCAAAAGGACGGGCGATTAAAACAAAATGATTCATCTTGGGAATGAGTGCAATTTGCTTTCCACTTACAGGAACCGGGGCTGGGCTCCAAACAGCCTCTGTGGACTCTGAGGGGAGATGGGAGTCTAGGCCATTGACTGTTAAGTAATGAACTCCACTGAGTGCTCCCTGTTGACTCTGTGGAGGGGGGATCTGGCTGGGAACATGGGTGGGTGAGCCAGAGAACGGGCAGGGGAGGCCGGAGGCTGTACAGCTCAGTCAGGACACAGGGGAAAGTGGGGGCAGTGCTTCTGCAGGTGCCCTGGAGGATCCAGAGCAGTCTTGGGCACCATCATTGTGGGAGGCCTCCAGAAACAGTCAGGCTGGGGCCACCTAACCCTCTGCTTTGTCACCAGTGCTTCAGGAATCCACAGGCTATTTAAAGAGCCTTTGCTGAGTGTGCCAGGCTTTAAAGAGCTGGAGATTAATAAGGCGTGGATCTTGTCCTCAAGGGATTTATAGTCCAGGGGCGGGCAGTCAGCAGGTCAACAGAGGAGTGCAAAGGATAAAAGCACTGTGATGGAGGCAAATAGAGGACATCATGGGGCCCAAAGTGTGGCGATGCCAATCCTATCTGGTGGGGGTGGGGGGAGTGAGGAAAGGCACCTAGGTGACTGTGTCCTGAAGATGACTAAGTGTTCTCTAGGTGGATTGGGGCAGGAGTGGGGTGGGGCAGCAGGATGGAGTGAGGAATTAATCTAGCTAAAGAGATGAGCCTGAGGAAAGGACATGTGAAAAAGCCTGTTTAAAAAATGCGGACTTGGGCTTCCCTGGTGACGCAGTGGTTGAGAGTCCGCCTGCTGATGCAGGGGACTCGGGTTCGTGCCCCGGTCTGGGAAGATCCCACATGCCGCGGAGCGGCTGGGCCCATGAGCCATGGCCGCTGAGCCTGCGCGTCCGGAGCCTGTGCTCCGCAACGGGAGAGGCCACAACAGTGAGAAGCCCGCGTAACGCAAAAAATAAATAAATAAATAATGCCGACTTCCATGGTGGCGCAGTGGTTAAGGATCTGCCTGCCAATGCAGGGGACATGGGTTCAAGCCCTGGTCCGGGAAGATCCCACATGCCATGGAGCAACTAAGCCCGTGTGCCACAACTCCTGAGCCTGCGATCTAGAGCCCGCAAGCCACAACTCCTGAGCCCATGTGCCACAACTACTGAAGCCCACATGCCTAGAGCCCCTGTTCTGCAACAAGAGAAGCCACCGCAATGAGAAGCCTGCACACTGCAACGAAAAGTAGTCCCCGCTCGAGACAACTAGAGAAAGCCTGTGTGCAGCAACAAAGACCCAACACAACCAAAAATAAATTTAAAAAAAAAAAGTTCAAAAAAAAATGCTGGAATTTGAACAGCCTGACCCAGCTGCCATTGGGGAGGGGATGCAAGCAGAAATGGACCTAGGGTTCAAGAGGGCCTGGGAACACCATGCTGTGGAGCCTGCCCTGATCCCAGCCACTGAAAGGGTTAAATCAGGGATGTGATGAGGTCAAGTTTGCATTTTTAGGCAACTTTCAGCCACCTTGGGTTTTTTCAATCATGTCTCATCCAAGACCACTATATTCTAAAAAAGAATCTGAAACATGTATGTCAAACTGTTAGCATTTATTTAAAAAGGGCAGTGGGTACATGAGTATATGTTATTTTATTCTCTGTACTTTTCAAATTTCAAAATTAAAAATGAATTTTTGTGCATCCATATGATAGAATACTGTGCAGTATTGAAGAATGAAAGTGAAATACGTATTCTGTCATGACAAAATGCTTGTGATTTTTTTTTTAAGAATTTTTAAAAAATTAATTTATTTTTGGCTGTGTTGGGTCTTCGTTGCTGCACATGGGCTTTTCTCTAGTTGCGGCGATTGGGGGTTACTCTTCGTTGTGGTATGCAGGCTTCTCATTGCGGTGGCTTCTCTTGTTGAGGAGCACGAGCTCAAGGTGCATGGGCTTCAGTAGTTGTGGCACGTGGGCTTCAGTAGTTGTGGCTCGCGGACTCTAAAGTACAGGCTTAGTAGTTGTGGCGCACGGGCTTTGTTGCTCCGTGGCATGTGGGATCTTCCTGGACCAGGGCTCAAACATGTGTCCCCTGCATTGGCAGGGGGATTCTTAACCACTGCGCCACCAGGGAAATACCTACTTGTGATATGCTTGTAAGTTGCTAAACAGGATGTAGATAGTATGATTCTATTTTTGTAACAATGATAGCAACAAGTAAATAAAACGGATCTGGAAGGAAACTATTGAAATATTAACAATGGTGAAGTTACCTTTAAGGGGTGGAATTTGGATACAGATAGAGAGAAGGCAGAATTTTCTTTTTCTATTTTATGCCTTTTAGAGTTGTTTGATCTTTAAAATGAACCTGTATTATTTCAAACAAAAGTCTCCTGTTTTAATTGCTAACTCTTTATTTTGATGCAATTTCAAACCCAGAGACAAGTTGCAAGAATAGTAAAGGCATTCAACTATACTTCAATTAAAAAAAAAGAAGAGGGCTTCCCTGGTGGCGCAGTGGTTGAGAGTCCGCCTGCTGATGCAGGGGACATGGGTTCGTGCCCCGGTCTGGGAAGATCCCACATGCCGTGAAGCGGCTGGGCTGGTGAGCCTGCGCGTCCAGAGCCTGTGCTCCGCAATGGGAGAGGCCACAACAGTGAGAGGCCCCGTGTACAGCAAAAAAAAAAAAACAAAAAAAAAACAAACAGTAGAGGAACTCGTTATACTTTTTACCCAGGCTCAGCACTGGCTTCCATCTTGCCCCACACAACACACATTTGTGAAAAGCTTACCTCCATTTTGCAAACTCCAGTGGCCACTTTACTTCTAGACCTCTCTCCTGCTTCTGACCCTGCTGTCCTCAGAGCTTCCTGAAAGGCCTGCTGTCCCTCGGCCTAAATCTCCTCTGCTTCTCCAACTCTCCTTTTGTGTTCTCCTTCTCAGGGCCCTCCTTTCCAGCACCCTTTAAACACTGGGGTTTCTCAGAGTTTCAGCCTGGGCCCACGACTTGGCTGTGTGTATTTTCTCTTTGGGAGAGCTCATCCACTTTCATTTACTAAAACTCCTGTCTCTATGCTGATGAAGCCCACATCATATCTGCAGCCACCATCTCTCCCTTTAGTTTCAGATGCCCATATTCAAATGCCTGTTAGACACATATGCCCTTAGATGGTCTACAAGCATTCTGAACTCAACAGTCTCAAACGCATCATCATCTCCCCTCCCTCCTGCTAACTGTTCTCTTCTGTGTGTCCTTCATCTCAGGTAATAGCACCACCATCTTTCACTTTGACAACTGTAATCAACTCCTAATTGGTCTCCCAGACTACAGTCTTCTGCCACATAATCCCCCTCTGTCAAAGTGACAATCCTTAAATGCAAATCTTATTGTGTCTTGCCCTGTCGATGGCTCTCATCCCCTGCAGGTCCAAGATCCTTAGGCTGGCACATGTGGCTCCTCCCAGCCTCTCCAGCGTATCTCGCGCCACTGCCCGCCCCATCCCCATCAGCCCATGCCTCCATGTGTCTGATGAAGTTGTTTTCCTTACAGGGACCTCCTCTCACCTTTCTTTCCTTGGCTAACCCATCCTTCAACACTGAGCTCAATGGGCATCTCCTATAGGTTAGGAGGAGTGTCCCTTTCACGTGTAATTGCATTCTTTTTCTTTCTTGTATCTATCCATCTACCAAACAATTTTTAATATCTTGGTTTTGTGTTTGTCTCCCTCACTGCTCTGTAAACCCTGGAAGGTAAGGGGTTTGCATATCTTTATATACAATTATATACCTTTATATCCTTAGTGTCTTAACACAGTGCCTGGCGCATGGTAGACGCTAATAAATGTTTGCTCAGAGGAGGTGGACATTCGCTCTGGCCTTCTCCACATCTCTCCCCCCTCCTCCTGGCTGCAGTACACTTGACCACACATCGCCTCTTTCTCTGTCCCAGCCCTGGCCTCCAGCCTCTGCTCCACCTTCCCCCTCTGTCCCTATCCCCGGGCTTTGCTCCTACATGCTCCTTCTGCTGCTTTCCTCCCTCACGTTCTCTTCTGCTTCTTCCCTTCTATTTTCAACAGCTCTTGCTACCCTCTCGTATCTTTCCAGATGCTTCTCTCCCACTATCCTCCCTTGTGGGGGCCACTCAGGGCAGTTCCAGCCCACTCCTGGCCCAGGGGTCTGGTGTAGGACTTTATATAATTACTTCACAATGGAGCTTAATGATTGTAAAGCATTTTCATCTCAACCCACACAATTCCAGATTTACAGCAACCAAGACTTTACGCTTACAATTGAACTCACACCCCACTAGGCCTCTAACTGGAGTGTCTTACGGAAAATGTATCTTCACAGCCCTTTAGGGAAGAGGGTAACTTGCTAACAGGCTTTTCTCTCTAATACCTGTAAGCGTAAGAGCCTAACTTTGCTCCTTGGCACCCCATCTCTGTAAGGATCCCATTCATCACATGCGTCCAGGCATTTACCGTGTTATAAGCTGATCTACTACCATGTGAGGGGTCTCGGGGGTACACATTCATTCCGTCTTTCACTTGTAAACTTACTGAGCTCCCACTAATGCCACCCACTGGATACAGACAAGGGGTCATGGATGAGTATGCCCTGCTCAAAGATCCAAAGGGACTCATGGTCTGGAGTGGAAGACAAATATGCAAAACAATTTAATAAAGTAAGAAAGGTGTGGTGGGGGTACCAGGTGCTATGGGAACATGAAAGGAGCACCTGAGCATGCCTGCGTTGGAGGAAGGTTTTAGACAAATGACATTTGAGGACTGAACGGGAATTGATGAGGCAGACAAGGAGACAGTGAAGTGGACATTTGTCATGTGTTTGATTGCCCAGTGTCTGAGCGCCCTTCTTATTTCAGAGGGAATTCCCTATCGCATGAGTCTCAGTGCAGGCAGGATTCCACCTTCTACTCCACATGGTGGGTAGGGGCGGGGGGAGCATGGTGGTGCAGATTTTTTCTCTCCCTGCTTCCCCCACAGCATGGGTGTGGACAGCGTAAGGGTAGAGGGAGGGTGGGCCCTGCAACCTGAGCTCAGCCAATCTGATGCCCCCACAGGGTCTTTGGGACTTTGACAGGAAGGGCAGGTACAATTGGGAATCGTCACAGCAAAGATATCTAGCCTGGGGGGGTGTCAGTTGAGGGTGGATGGGAAGGGGGCAGAACTAGCAGCAGTGTCTAACCAGATGCCCTTGTCATTGACCTTGGAGTGTTCTCTGCCATCTAGCCTCCCTTTGTTCCTGCTTGTGGTGGGAGCTACCGCTCCAGCCTACCCATCAACTCTTGAGCCACCAGAATTTCTCTTTCCAGAATACTCCTTATCTGCTTAATTAGTGATAGTTGGTTTCTGTCGTTTGCAGCCAAGTTTCCTGTCTAGTCTAGGCTGGGAAGAGTCTTGAAGAAGCTAAGAAGAGCAGAGCGCAGTGTTTGGGGAAAGGTGGGTAGGGTGATATAGCTGGAGTACAGGAGAATGTAAAGAAAAAGGGTTCACAAGACTGGGAGGAGGGGCAGAGGCTCACGATGAAGGGTCTTCTCAACCAGGCTAAGACATTTGCCTTTTTCCTCATAGGAGATGAGCAGCCATTGAAGAGTTTAAGTGAGGAGGGTCATGGTGAGACTTGGACTTTAGGAAGATCACAGGAGATCCATACAGGGATCGATTGGAGCAGGGCCACTGCTGCCCCTCGGGGAGATTTAGCAAAAAGGTGCCTCTTCCAGGCAGCCTCTATCCTGTGGGTTGTATTGCTTGGCTAGCAGAACGTGACTGGATTTCAACCGCAATTCGCTCGCTCTGTTGTGCAGAGCACAGGTGGTACAACAGTTCTCAATAGCCTGGAATTTAGGCCACAACACTATCCCTGACCCTAAGGAGCTTACAGTATCACCTCTACCTTGCTTTCTTCTGACACAAACCTCCTTCCCTTCTCACCAGAGAGACTGCCTCTCTGTCCCTGATTTCTGAGGAAACGAAGCCAATTTTTAAAAAAACTTTCTATTGGAGTATAGTTGATTTACAATGTTGTTATTTCTGCTGTACAGCAAAATGAATCAGTTATACATATACATATATCCACTCTTTTTTAGATTCTTTTCCCATATAGATCATTACAGAGTATTGAGTAGAGTTCCTTGTGCTATATAGTAGGTCCCTATTAGTTATCTATTTTATGTATAGTAGTGTGTATATGTCAATCCCAATTTCCCAATTTATCACCCCCCACCCCCGCTAACCACAAGATTGTTTTCTACATCTGTGACTCTATTTCTGTTTTGTAAATAAGTTCATTTGTACCATTTTTTTAGATTGCACATATAAGCAATAACATGGTATTTGTCTTTCTCGTTCTCTGTCTGACTTACTTCACTCAGTATGACAATCTCTAAGTCCATCCATGTTGCTGCAAATGCCATTATTTTGTTCTTTTTTATGGCTGAGTAATATTCCATTGTACATATGTTCCCTGGTTGTCTAGTGCTTAGGATTCAGTGCTTTCACTGCTGTGGCCCAGGTTCAGTTTCTGGTTGGGGAACAGAGATCCCACAAGACACGTGGCATGGCCAAAATAAAAAAATTAAAAAACAAAGAACCAAAAAACCTCCCCAAGGACTTCCCTGGTGGCGCAGTGATTGAGAGTCCGCCTGCCGATGCGGGACACACGGGTTCGTGCCCCGGTCCGGGAAGATCCCACATGCCGCGGAGCGGCTGGGCCCGTGAGCCATGGCTGCTGAGCCTGCGCGTCCTGAGCCTGTGCTCCGCAACGGGAGAGGCCACAACAGTGAGAGGCCCGCGTACCACAAAACAAAACAAAACAAAACAAAACAAAGCTTTCTTTGCTGGTTCTCAAGACACAACCCTTCATTTCAAGTAGAAATTGGCTTTATAGTCAGGGCCTCTACCCCACGTGGTTGTGTTTCTCTAATTCCTACACACAGAAATCTTCCATTGAGTTTTTCTTTAGGCATCTTCTCTTCGGTCTATTCAAGTCCTCCAGGGAAAACAGTGGCCAGGTCCCTTGGCTGATCAGTGGGAAGGTCAGCTGCACTGGTGAATGCCAGTGTATGGAAGGAAGGGTTGGCCCCCTGCCCTCAGCCATCATGCACTGAGAGGGCCTGTTTCATGCAAAGACTCTGAACTATGGACTCTGGACTCTTCCTGCCACCAGAATCTCAGAGGTCATTTGACCTAAGTTGCCACTCATGGTAGCCTTGTCAGTGGGTACCCAGCCTCTGCTTCCATACCTCCTGTGATGAAAAACTCAGTACTCATTGTAGCAGCTTGTGTCTTGGCTGGACAGCTCAAATCACTGGAAAGGTCCTTGTTTGATGGTGACCTTGGTCTGAGTCCTGGGATTTAGGAGCTGTAGAAAGATGCTAAACATGGTCCACTTTACAACCAGTTGCCTTTCACCATGCTTTTTTAGCCCATCTCCCTGCCTCATAGTATCTCAGTTCACTTTTGGAACATCTGGAGAGGCTGAGGTCCGTGTCCCCCCATCACAGAGGGTGATGTATTTGGGTGACCTTCTCAAGGTCAGACTCCACTCTGACTCCCACTGTGGAGCTTCTGGATCATTCCTGCACATTCCTTTCTCTGCGTGGTGCCTCTTCCTGTTCCTAAGGACTCATCCCCTCAGGTAGTCTGACTTGTTAGCTCTCTCTGGACTGACCAGCCTGAGGTGGCAGGGTGCTACCCGAGTGGGTGGGCTGCCTGGGGCACCCAGACCTCGCCAGCTCTGCAGGGCTCAGAGGAGAGGAGGATGGAGGTAATTGGGGCATGCAGCTCCACCGGGAGGCTGGCAGGGCAGATTGTTTTCCTGTTTGGTTTTCATTCTCTTTCCTCCTATTAGGTTCGGCTGGGCGATTGAAACTGCTGGTGTGTGTGTGGGCAGCACAAGCCTGTGTGCTTGTGTGCTTGCACGTGTGCGTGTACGTGTGTGTGTGCGTGCGCGCGCGTGTGTGCACAGCTGTGTGGGAGGACATCCGTGCGGGAGGCTTCAAGAGGGAGCAGCCTCTCCTTGCCGACCAACTCAGGCTCTGACAGCGCTCCCACTGAATTGGCCTTAGAAAGTTTCCTGGGTTTGACAGGAACAGAACAGAAGCTGCAGATAGGCTGCACAGTTTCCCTGACAACCCCAAAACATGGATGGGAGAGGGAATGGTGGGAATCAGAGAGAAGGGAGTGATTTGGGTCGACCACCAGCTTCAGCCCCTGTCTTTCCCCCTCACAATAGCTTAGGATAAAATGTTAACCTGGTCCCAACGTTCTCCTGGGAAACGGGGAGGGAGGACAGACAGCAGTGAGGGAACAGAGGTGCCCCCTCAGGTAAGGGAAGCAAGAGCTGGGTTCCAGAAGCAATTTCTGGAGGAATCTGGCACCCTCGGTTCTCCTTTCTTACAAAGGTGACTTCTCTCCCTCTACCATTCGCGTCCCTCGCTTTCTTCTCCTGGCAGCTTTGAGGATCCCTCCCCTCCCAAACTAACCCAAGAAAGACCAGAACCCTGGACTCTCTCTACCTGAGAGGAGTGGGAGGGGCAGCGAGGGGCGGGTGTCTCTCCTGATCCCACCCGCTGAACTTTGGGACCGCTCTACTCCTAGAAAGCAGGAGGCGGAAAGCTGAGACTGTTCACTAGGAACAAAAGTCATTTCTTAGTAGTTAGTAAAGCTGCCTCCCCAACTGCAAGGTCCCCTCCCAAGCGAATGTGCTCATAGCATCTCCCCAGAACCAACTCCCGGGAAGACCTGTGCCTGGCAATTCTTGACAGCCCTCTGGTCCTTCCCAGCGTGGAGGCCTCTGGATCAAATTAGCCCTGTCCTTGATCCCTGGTCCCTTGTCTTGGGCACTAGAGTTCCTTTACTTGAGAATTATGGAGGCTCTGAAGGCATTTTTGCATAAAATTTTAAAACCAAGCAACGCTGATGCTGTACTAGTCCTGCAATTAAACCTTAGTGCTGGGTGCCCAGCCCGGCCTTGGTGCAGACCAGACACCAGGCTTTGGGCTCCTTTGGGCACTCAGAGAAGCCCTGCCTTGTTGAGGTGTCAAATGTATTTAGCGAGCAGGTAGAAGGCAGGGGGAGACACTCACAGTGTCCCCTGATGGGTTAGTCTGAGGCTTGAATGGAGGAAGGGGTGCTGGGCAGGGAGTGACAAGGCCAGGGCTCCAGTCTGGCCCAGGCTCCAACCAGCTGACTGGTTGGAGGAAGACAGCCACACTTCTGGTGGCCACAGTCCCAAGCCAAACATTGGAACACAGTCTGACATGCATGTGGGGGGTGGGCAGGTCAATGAATCAGAAGATTTGCAATGAAACAGATGGTTGCTATGACCATGATCCCTTTCTGAGTCTGGCCTTTCTGTCTCTCTCCATGCGTGCTGGGCCCATAACTCCCAGGATGTTTGTCAAGATCTGCCTGGCTTTCTGACTCCAGGGAGTCCAGGGTTCCAGGGCATGTTCCCTCTGCCTCCTCCCTATCTGCTGCCCCTTCCTCTCAGCTCCCTCACCCTCAGCAAGGCGTCGTGGCCCAGGCCCCCCCATCTCCCGCCCCAGTCCAAGCCCAGGCGAGGAGAAGACAGTGCCCACCTCCTCCTCCTGGCTCCCAGGAGAGCAGCAGAGCTTGAAACCCACCCAGGAGAGCAGAGAAGACTGAGTCTTGAGAGTTGCCAACCCCCACGGCTCTAGGAGGACAAGACAGCTTTGAGACTGTGATAATTTTAGGACTCTCCAGTAGGTGGCTGAGAACTGCTTATGAGGAGGGCAGTGTCTAACAAGAATGAGCACAGTATGGGGAGGGAGGGAGAATGACTCAGGAGATCAGGCTCCTTCCTAAGTAGTAGTGTAACCACGTGGGTTGCCAGTAGAGAGGCCTCAGCGTTGGGCCCTTTGTCCACTCTGGAATGTTCTTCCCAAACATCATGTATGCACATACACCCCATTTAAAGGGAAGGATCTTTCTCAGGTACCTTATGGGAGGAACTGGGGACAATGGATAAAAGAGTGTCTTCTTTTGCGGGTTCTCTGAGGTCCCTACTTTGAGTGCTGGGATCCTGGTTTCCACTGGCTTTGACCTCCCTTAACCTTATACCTGTGGGTCCTCTGCTTCCCCCAGGCCAAAGAGACCCCTGTGACTGGCAGCCCTGGCTGAGATTGAGGAGAGAGCCGCTGGAGGTCAGGCAGGTGAGAGATCCATGGTGGACAGTCACCATTTGGCCTCATCTCCCATCCTGAGCCTCTGAGAAATCTGTATGGGGGAGGACTGAGCAAACTGAGGCCAGAAGCTGTGAGCAGATGTGGTGGTACAGAGAGGAGGTGGCAATCCTCAGGCTTGGCCTGAAGCCCACACTGAGTGGTGCAGAGGGCAGTTCAGGGTGGGGTTCATATGCGCCTGGAGTGGCTATGAGGGAGCAGGAATTGGGGGGACTATGTAATAGAATCTCTAACTTCTGAAGATGCTCTACTGAGAGATGCTGCAGACATTAAAGTGTAGGCCATTAAACCAGGTGATACTCCAGGGTACTTTGGGGCCCTTGGGGCACCTCTGGAACCCTTCTGCCCAATTCCCTTGTATTAGTTTCCTGGGGCTGATGAAACAACTTACCACAAACGTGGAGTTTAAAATAACAGAAGTTTATTCTTTCACAGTTCTGGAGGACAAAAGTCAGAAATCAAGGTGTCCACAGGGTTGGTTCCTTCTGGAGGCTCTGAGGGAGCCTCATTCCATGCCTTTCTCCTGGCTTCTGGTTGTTGCTGGCACCCTTTGGCTTGTAGACGCATCACTCTAATCTCTGCCTCCATCTTCACATGGCGTTCTCTGTATGTCTTCTCCTCATTTTATTAGGATATCTGATGTGGAGCCTACCCTGAACCCAGGATGGCTTCATCTTGAGATTCTTAACTAATCATACCTGCAAAGATCTTATTTCCACATAAAGTCACAGTCTGAGGTTTCCGAGTGGTCATGAATGTTGGGGAGACACTCCTCAACCCAAAACATCCCCTAATTGCACCCTTACACCAGATCTCAGGAGGAGCTGAGAAGACCTCCACAGGTTTGTTCACCACCTGCTTGTTGGGGTGTCGCAGGTCAGGGTGGTCAGAGGACACTGGGACCTGAAACTGAGACCCACCTTCCCCACCCCCTTGTTACCCTGAGCCTCCCAGAAAGTTGCAAAGAAAAAGCTGTTGAACCCCGCTCCCACCTTGGGCAGGAATGTTCCTCCTCCATCCAAAAGAAAGACAAATGTCCAGAATGTTTCCTTGGAAAATAAAACTGTACCTTGAACTGCTTCTTGTTAACTAGACAAGTGCCTTTCTCAAGCCTCCCTTAATCCATCTTGCAGCAGCTCAGCCGTGTTTCCTCTTGGTCTGTCCGTGAGGTTGGAGTAGAGCAACCTCCTCCTGACCTACCACTCTGCTAATGCTGAGGAAACATTTATCATCATGTCTTTCCCTGTTTCGGTGGTGAATATTCTCACCTGGAGAGGATACAGCAGAGACATTCAGATGAAACAACCCACCTAAACGCACAGATTTTGAATTTTCTCTATGAGCCATCTCGGCTGACTGTTATTTTTGCACCCCTCCCTTTGTCCCTCCCACCCCAGGGTTGGTAACAAGCTGAGCCATGACTGTCTACTTGCCTCAGAGCAATTATAGCCACCCCCACCCAGCACCACTCCACACAATTTCTCTCTAGTGAAAGAGAAAGCCAGGAAGGCAAGTGTGAGGTAGCATGGCTGTCAGTCACCCTGATGCTCTAGAATCAGCAATCATTACTATGATAAATTTATTTGGAGTTCCCATCACGAATAGCGCCTCAGAAGGGAGAAATCATATTTAAACCTGAGGCCCCACTGAGTTCATCTCCTTTCGGCATTTTAAGGAGAAAAAGGGCCAGCGCTGCAGTGTTAGGCTTTCTTCTACAGCACATGAAGGGGGCAAAGGGTCAGGGGAAGGGGATACTGTAGTCTGAGGATTGAGCAGCTCTCACTGCAGTCTTTTTAATCTTATAAACTCTTGAGCGTTTGGGAGTCTGGTGATAAGAGCAGATCCTGCTCAGGCAGAGCCCAGGGATGGGTGAAAACAGAAGAGACTGGAGCAGGGCCTGGGGAAAAGGAAGAGAGTGGGGCCAAGTGTTGCACCATAGATCAGTGTGTAGGCTGGGATGAGGACCCGGACCCCAGCTGCTGTGTGTCCCTTCCAGAACCATGAATTTCACCTACAGATAAACAAAGGAACCACCATTGTTTTGTGCTTTATACAGTATCTGATTTAATCCTTACAACCCCACTGTGAGGTAAGTGTTGTTATGTATATTTTACTGATTGGAGAAATGAAGCTCAGAGAGGTTAAGTAATTTGCTCAAGGTCACACAGTAAGAGGCGGGAGTCTGGATTTGAACTCAGGTTTGTCTCACCTCAAGAGTCAGTAAGTACTCACAGGCGCCTTGCAGTCCAGCCTCTTTTTCTCCTTAAGGGCCAAGCTGGGGAACTCTGGAGCTGTGAGGTGGAAAGAGGGGAGACTGTACAGGTGGCTCACAGGAGCCACTGCAATAGGGCAGTGAGTAGGTTTGCTGATGCAGAAGAGGAGGCGTCCAGTGACTGGTCCCGGGTACCCATGGGAGAGAAATCTGGCTAAGTCACTGGAATCAGAAACTGGCAGATACTAGAAATGTAGGTTTTGTCAAGGAAATATGAGGTGGTGATTGACTGGGTCAGGGTCTATCTCATTCATGGAACTCTCTGCCCAAGCTTCTCCTCAAGCAGGACTTCTTACTTCTCTTAAATGACTTCATTTTTACCCCTCAGAAGCACAGATTTAATCACGTCCCTTAAGTCACTGGTCTGTTCTAAGCCTGTGTTTTATGCTATTTTATTATTTTCTTCCCTCACTCCTGTTAACTCCTTTACCATAGACACTCATTTCAGTGCATTAAATACATAGCTCTCCAGTCTGCCTTTCATATGCTGATAGAGATATATGTGTATTCTTGAAAAAAGATTCATGATGTTATTGTGTGTGTGTGTTCTTAACCTGCATCATTGGTTTTGTGCTGTAAATCTCACTGTTTCTTCGTTCACTCAATGGTAATGACTTAAGATCAATGCGTGTTGTCATGCATATTTTTTACAGCATAATAGTCCATCATATGCAAATACCATGGTTACTATCCAGCTCCTAGGCACTAGCAACTGTGCTGCAATGAGAATCTTTACACCTCTCTTCATCAGCCCGAGGCAGTGTTTTTCCCACAGTGGGAATGGGAACGCTAGGCCATAGGGCAAATAGATGCACCCCAGTCACCTCAACCTCTCCTTGCACGAACTCCCTGTAACCCACATTCATCATTATGTTCTGCTTTTTAATTGCTGGTTGTATCTTCACTTGTACATGTCTTGTCTCTCCTGCTAGATCATCTCTTGAGGTCAGAGACCATGTTTCACTCATTTTCGTATTCTTAACAGTTCCTAATATACATCTTATACATAGTTGGTGCTTAATAAAACATTTTTTAATAGACTGAATGAATATCCCCTTTCCCACTGGGATGTTACTTTCTTTTTTTATTATTATTATTTTATTTAATTAATTAATTTATTTTGGCTGTGTTGGGTGTTCGTTGCTGCGCTCGGGCTTTTCTCTAGTTGCAGCAAGCAGGAGCTACTCTCCATTGCAGTGCGTGGGCTTCTCATTGTGGTGGCTTCTCTTGTTGCGGAGCATGGGCTCTAGGCGTGTGGGCTTCAGTAGTTGTGGCACGCGGGCTCAGTAGTTGTGGCTTGCAGGTTCTAGAGTGCAGACTCAGTAGTTGTGGCACACGGGCTTAGTTGCTCCGTGGCATGTGGGATCTTCCCAGCCCAGGGCTCGAACCCATGTCCCCTGCATTGGCAGGTGGATTCTTAACCACTGTGCCACCAGGGAAGCCTGGGACGTCACTTTCTGGAGAGCAAGATTGACTGTGGTTCATTCATCTCAACCAAGTTCAGAATCTGACCCTTTAGGTCTGATGCATGACATTTCAGACGTGAAAAAGAGCACTGCTAAGAAAGAATTGGGTTGGGAATTAGGAGGCTTGAGTGCCATGTGACGAGTTTTATGACCTTGGACGGGTACATTTCTCCTCTGAGCCTCGGTTTCCCTGCACATTGGGAGGGGTTTAGTGGCTTCTTTCTCCCAGCCTTGGATGAGGAAAATGATGAGCTGTGTTGATGATGAGTGTTACCTGTCCATCTCCCATTCGAAAATGCTGCTGGAGGAGAAGGGGAGCGGGGGAAGCCAGGGCCAGCACACACCTGTCCCCTTTGGCCCCTCCTCTGTCCCCCATCACCCCATGCAGTTTCGATTTACCCATTTCTAGAATATTTGTCACTGAAGACATAGGGTCTCTGAGAGGGATTAGGGCTCCCTTGGGAAGATCTAGCCTATGAATGAACAGAGAAAGAGAAGAGAACGGCTGAAGGAAGACTAAAGGCCTGCAGTAGTAATTGGGGCAACAACCGGAATTCAAGGGAGGCATCACTCATGGCAACCAGACTGGAACACAGAAGAAATAGGGCAAAAGTGTAGCACATAGTCACCTCTGAAATGTGGGCACCAGGGCTGATCCAGGGGATCCTACCACGGTCCTATCGGAGATACCTGTTTAAGGTCTAAGGGAGGAAAACCAAGTGGATTCAGGCTACACTGAGAAAATTCAATGGGACATCAGGGCCAAGTGTAGGACTGAATGGGTTCCCAATCAGGATGCAAGAAAATCACTACTGGGAGGTGTTTTGAAAGTAAAACCTACTCTCGTAGAAAAGGTCAGCAGCTCTGGGAAACTGGGGGTGGGGGGAGGGATGGGAGGAGAGTATACCTACCAGTACTGGGGTCTATGGTAACCTTTTTGGGCTCAGCACTGAGAGATAGTGAGATCTCCATGGTGACAGGTTAGTTACTACTATGGGTGATCAGGGTTAAAGATAGACCTGCTCAGGGCTCCAGGAGACCAAGGAGGAAGACCCCAGCCCCCTTAGAGTTTAGGCCTGGCACTGGCATAGCATCACTTCTGCAACACAGAAGTACGACACAGGCAACACAGTCACAGGCCAGCCCTGATGCCATTGGAGTAGCAATAGAGCCACTTCTTCCTGGGTGGAATGTCAATAAACTCTTGGTCATTTCTATTCTGCCACGCATGCCTCCCACTCAGTCCTTTCCCCTCCTACTCCCCTATTACCTGCTCCTAACCTGTTGCCTCCTGCATTCCTCTCACCTGCCTTAAGCACAGACCCTTTCCTCTGGCCTCTGTCTCTAAGCCCTCCGTTCCTGCACAGTCATTACCGCCCTCCAGGGTCACCCCCTTTTCCCTGACCCCTCTATCTCAGCCCCTCTATTAGCTCCTTTCACAGGCCCATCTGGACCCTCTTCTGTTGTGAACTTCATTTTGGGTAATCCTTCCCCTTTCTCTTCCCTCGTGAAATAGAACTTTTCCTCAGACAGAACCAGATCTTTACTGGCAATTTTCTTTTCTTCTTTTTTTTTTGGATTTCTATTTATTTATTTATCTTATTTATTTATTAACATCTTTATTGGAGTATAATTGTTTTACAATGGTGTGTTACTTTCTGCTTTACAACAAAGTGAATCAGCTATACATACACATATATCCCCATATCTCCGCCCTCTTGCGGTTCCCTCCCACCCTCCCTATCCCACCCCTTTAGGTGGTCACAAAGCACCGAGCTGAGCTCCCTGTGCTATGCAGCTGCTTCCTACTGGCAATTTTCAATGACAGCTGCTGCTTCTCTCATGAAGAGGGCTCAGCTCTCTTGCTTCCTATCGTGACTTCAGACTCTGCACAAAACAGTACATAATGGAAATGAAATTATTTCATTAAAGTCTCTCAATCCAAATGGAGGATGAAGATAGAGTTACAATTAATCAGTCAAAAACCTTTATTGACTGGAATGCCCAGTCCAGTGAGGAACCAACCACTTAACAGATAATCAGTTTACAGTGTATGACCAGTGGGTATGAGCAAAGTGGTAGTGAGCTCCTCGAGGTCAGGGACCAAGTCTCATTTATTTGTGCCTTGGATCCCAGCTCAATGCCCACCAAATGTAAACGCATGAGTGAATACATGAGTTACTGAATGAATCGTTGCATGCTTCTGGATATAAAATTACCTCTAGAAAGCCAATTTCTCTTGGATTAACTGGCATTCACATGAGTCATGTAGAAGTCTCTGGAGGGCATTCAGGATCAAGAATTAAGACTCTTCTTTTAAAAATCTTTGCCATCTGGCCATCTGCTTATCCTGGCTTCTCCCCATCTTGACTGAGGATGCTCATAACTCCAGGACTTTCCAAATGACCTCAGCATCTGACTCACAGTTCTCTTGCACACCATGCACACTCTGTTCTCAATCTCGGCAATTCAATATCTGTGTATAGTTGTTTCTTCTCTAGCCCCCTGATCTAATGATTCTTGACCTTGGCCCATTTTTTTTGTGTGTTGGTTGCTAGCTCAGCTTTCCAGCCTTATTTTCAAGATTACTTTTTACACCTTGTATTATCAACCTAGGTGGCCATGTCCCCCAACACAATTGTCCATGTTGAATGGGCACCATCCCCATGAACCAACATGCCACCCATACTTCACAGGCAAGCTTAAACATTGCCTTCTTCACAGGACTTGTGCTGATTCACCCAACTAGCTGTGATCTCCTCTTTCCTGAAAATTGCAGAGAATCTTACTTGTCCTTCTCTTATGGAATGTGTCATAGTCTGCTGTCTTAGTCCATTCAGGTTGCCACAACAAAAATTCCATAGTGTGGATGGCTTAAACAACTAAATTTACTTCTCACAGGTCTGGAGGATGGGAAGTCCAAAATCATGGCCCTGGCAGATTTTGTGTCTGGTGAGAGCCTGCTTCGTGATTCACAGGTGGAGCTTTCTAGCTGTAAGCCTTACACAGCAGAAGTGGGACAAGGGAGCTTTCTAGGGTCTCTTCTAAGAGGGTACTAATCCCACTCATGAGGGTCCCACACTCATGACCTAATCACCTCTCAAAGATCCCACCTCCTAACACCATCATATTGGGGTTAGGATTTCAACATATAAATTTTGGGGGACACAAGAATTCAGTCCATAACATCTGCCTTCTAGTATTGTTATGTGTGTCTTTGCCTCACCTTCTCTAGTTTGATGTAAGTTTTCATGGAGAGGAGGCTGTGCCTCACTCATCTTCTTGTCACACCCCTTCATAACAGTACCTAGCGCAGAACAGTGGACAGATGTTATTTTGTCTTCACAGCATCCCATCTTTTAAGGGATCCTCCTTCTATGTCTATATGATTAAAGTGGAGCTGTAAATTATGGTGTCCCACAAAGTTGGGCAGAAAATACAGGCTGGCCAATGAAAATACTCCATTCCCAGCCTTAGAGATGACACACAACCTAATCAGAACAAAAGAGTCTGCCTTGAGATTTGCTACATGCATACACTGAGAAAGGTCTTTCTTCTTCTAAGACCAGAAGCTATGGGGAAGAGGTAGATTGGCCTTTCTGTGGCCGTCTCTCTAGCCAACATGGAGAAAGCTACAGGAGAGAGTGAGGCCTACCTCAAAGGGAGCAGACACAGAAACAATAATAGCTGGCGTGTTCAGAGCTGGCTTTACACTAGACACTATTCCAAGCACATTGTGTGGATGATCTCATTTACTCCTCACAAGAACTATGAAGCAGATACTATTATTATAGCCATTTTACAGATGAGGAAACAAGGGTACTAAGAAGTTAAGCAACTTGTTTTCAGATACCAGCTAGATAGGTGGTGGCGCCAGGATTTGAATCCAGCCTGTGGGACCCCAAAACTATCATGCTATGCTATTCCATATGAGCCAAGACGAACATAAATGGGAGATAGATGGATTTATTCATTTATGAACAAGTGCAAGGGAGAACTGACAACATCGTTTGTGCCTGGAGCCAGCTGACTCATGTGCTTTTTAGTTAAATAAGCCAGTGCATTCTCTCTTTGCTTAAAATAGTTTGTGTATCAGTCACTTGCAACCTCCTGGGTTCATGGAAGAACATGTCTTAGAGATAGAGCACTACTTCTAGGCTTGCATCCTGGCACTACCCCTCAACACTTGGACAAATTACTTGACCTCTCAGGACCCTGGAGGTAAATACCCCAGACTCTCAGGGCTGAGGGGACTGTGACTGGAGATGAGATTACATGTAAATACACTTAACATTCTGCTAACACAATTTAAGTACTCAATAATTGTTAGATCTCTTCTCTTCTCCTTTCCCTTATGAGGAGTACCTGTTCAATAAGCATTTGTTGAATTGAATTAAATCCTCAAGAGGCTGCAGGATGTAGCCTGAGCTTGAATGCAGCTGGAGTTACAGAGTCTCTAATCAGGGGCAGCTCCTCAGCTTGAGAGGCCACCTGACAACCCTATTTGGCCATTAGAAAGAAAAAGAAGGATGTTAAGCATCTTTTCATGTGTTTGCTGGCCATTTGTATGTCTAACAAACACATGAAAAGTTGCTCAGCATCACTAATCATTAGAGAAATGCAAATCAGAACTACAAGGAGGTGTCACTTCACACGGGTCAGAATGGCCATCATCAAAGAATCTACAAACAGTAAATGCTGCAGAGGGTGTGGCACGGATTGGGAGACTGGGGTTGACATACATACACTACTATGTATAAAATAGATAACCAATGAGAACTGACTGTATAGCACAGGGAACTCTACTCAATGCTCTGTTGTGACCTAAATGGGAAGGAAATCCAAAAAAGAGGGGAAATATGTATACGTATAGCTGATTCACTTTTCTGTGCAGCAGAAACTAACACAACATTGTAAAGTAACTATAATTAAAAAAAAAAAAGAAAGAAAGAGGAGGAGGGATTCTGCCCTTCTTTGGTCTCCATCTCACTGACAGTCTTAGCCTCTCTGCTTCCAGATCGCTCCAGCCTAGAGAACAATGGCTGTCTGCAGTAACTTCAGAGGTGCTCTGGCCCCTCCATGTCCTCTTTTGTAAGATAAGGTGGGGGTCCTTTGAGAAAGAGAACCAGGCGTGGCTTTCTTAACATAAGAGAAGACATTTTTTTGCCTAAGCCATTTTGTAATCTAAGCCTGGCCACAATGCTTGCCTTTGAACAGGTCTAGTAATTAATGATCTTAAGGGAAGTGAGGAAATGTAGGAACAAAGGAAAAGCAGTTAAGAAACAATAGTTCAGATAAACAGCAAGGTCCTACCGTACACCACAGGGAACTATATTTAATATCTTGTAATAACTTATAATGAAAAGGAATATGAAAAAGAATATATATATAACCGAATCACTTTGCTGTATACCAGAAACATAACACTGTGAATCAACTATACTTCAATTTAAAAAGAAAAGAAAAGAAAAGAAAAATCAGAATATATAAGCAGATCATCTGATTTAAAAACAGTAAAGAAGGGCTTCGCTGGTGGCACAGTGGTTGAGAGTCTGCCTGCCGATGCAGGGGACACGAGTTCGTGCCCCCGTCCGGGAAGATCCCACATGCCGCTAGGCCCGTGAGCCATGGCCGCTGAGCCTGCGCGTCCAGAGCCTGTGCTCTGCAACGGGAGAGGCCACAACAGTGAGAGGCCCATGTACCGCAAAAAAAAAAAAAAAAAAAAAAAAAAAAAAAGGAAAGAAAAAAAAAAAAAGGAAAGAAACAATAGTTCAGCAATATAACAGAGTCCTAGTTCCTCCTCAAGAAAAGCACCTAACAATCAGATATGTATCTTTGAGTTCCGCAGGAACTCAAAGGCCCCCACCCAGGTGGAGGAAGGAACCATGATGTTGACCCTCCTGACTTCAGTCAACTAAAGCTTGGACTCTGTCAAACTTTGCCCCACTTCTATGCTGAATTCTCCTCTGCTGAAGCCCCTCCATGAATATGCAAGTACTCTTAGCTTAAAACGTCCCCACTTTGGGCTTCCCTGGTGGCACAGTGGTTGAGAGTCCGCCTGCCAGTGCAGGGGACACAGGTTCGTACCCTGGTCCGGAAAGATCCCGCAATCCGCGGAGCGGCTGGGCCTGTGAGCCGTGGCCGCTGAACCTGCGCGTCCGGAGCCTGTTGCTCCACAACGGGAGAGGCCACAGCAGTGAGAGGCCCGCGTACCAAAAAAATAAATAAATAAAAAATAAAATAAAACTTTCCCACTTTTGCTGTTTGGGGAGATACTACTTTGGGAAAGATCCCCAGTGTTCCCCTTACTTGCTGCAAGTAATAATCCTTCCTTCTCCCAAACTTTGGCTTAGTTGTATCTTTTGGCTCAACACCCACCAAGAGGCAAACCCAGTTTTTAGGTAACGCTTTCCCTCCTCCTCATAGTTTCCCTCCTATCCAGATACTACTGATTAATTAACCTTCTAGGTCTTTCTCAGACCTGCTCTCTCTTCTTTACCCCAACTGACAGTGCCCTTCATCTCCTTTCTGGATGTTTGCCTCAACCTCCTCACAGCCTCCCTCCCTCCAGCCTGCCAGCCCCATGGTGCAACCAGGAACACCCATGTTCAAGATGACCAAGCCACTCTTCACCTTAAAACCGCCATTGCCTACTGGATAACGGGCAAACACTTAGCAGTCACGCAAGGCCCTCCTCAGCCTGGTCCCCACCCACAACTCTAGGCCCATCTCCTACCTTTGCTATTTTATGCCTCCGTGCCATCCTCACCCTGTTCCCGCTTCTGGAAAACCCTGCGCCACCCACCTCCTGCAGCCTCTTCCCCCAGTTCTTACTCATCCTTTAAGACTCTGCTCAGTTGTTTGTTTTTTTTTTCTCCTGGAAACCTTCCATAAACTCCCAGCCCACTCACTGGGCCAAGTGCCTCTCCTCCGTGTTCCCACGGCACTGGTACATAATTCTGTCTTCTCACATATCTTTTTATACTGATAAGATCACTTTCTCCATCTCTCCTGAGAACTTTGCGGCCTTACTCAAGAAACTTGAGGTCTTACTCAAGTGTGTAACCCTTGCACCCAGCACAGTGCCTGGCTCCCAGTCGGCCCCCACCTGCAGACACCGTGAAAGCTGATTCAAAGGGACTGAAAAGGAGAAACAGGAGCCATTACATGTCTTGCAGATGAAAATCCTGGTTTCCGGGCTTCCCTGGCGGCGCAGTGGTTAAGAATCCACCTGCCAGTACAGGGGACATGGGTTTGAGCCCTGGTCTGGGAAGATCCCACATGCCGCGGAGCAACTAAGTCCGTGCGCCACAACTACTGAGCCTGCGCTCTAGAGCCTGCAAGCCACAACTACTGAGCCCACGTGCCTAGAGCCCGTGCTCCGTAGAAAGAGAAGCCACCACAATGGGAAGCCCACGCACTGCAACGAAGAGTAGCCCTGGCTCGCTGCAACTAGAGATAGTCCGCGTGCAACAACAAAGACCCAATACAGCCAAAAATAAAATAAAAATAAAATAAATTAAAGAAAAGAAAATCCTGGTTTCCTTTTTTCCCTCTGGTTGATTCCTTAATCGCAGGACTGGGGTCAGTGGTTAATACAACACTTAGGGTTTAATTGTTGGGGGGAAGAGGGAGTGGTTTACTCACCTTCTAAACTGAGGAAGGGGTACTCTCTCCACTAGTGGTGGAAAAGGAAAAAAGAATTTTCTCTGGGATCCTGTGTGGTTGTAGCATTGTTTGTGTAATTGTGTGATTCTTCATATAGTTTTGCATGCATGATACATGAATAGGTAACCTTTGGCTACCTTAAAATAGCCCCCATCTCAGTTTTAAAAAGGATAAAGTTATTTCATTACATCTAAATATAGGCAAAGAGTTTGTACTGATGCATAACTTAAGCAAATGCATGCAAATCCCTTGCAGGCTGGTGGGACCTGATGATGCCATCACCGTAGTTACATCTCAGGCCCCCCATCGTTCCTCCTCCCTTCTGCTGGACCTGGAACAACCATGTAACCTCTCGGACTCTTAGGATTCTCCTTGACCTAGTGGGCTAGTGATTCCTGTCAGCCTGCCTCACAGGGCCCTTGGGAGAAGTGGATGGAAAAATGGGCAGAGAGAGGGCTGTGCTCCAGGAGATGCAACCCTGAGGAGGAGGAACTGGGTGGAGTGGTGGGCAGGCCATCGTGGGAAGTCCTGCTGGGCCAGCTGCCCGCTGCTATGCTGGAATTTCTGGGGTTTCATTCCTCTATAATTCTCATTTCCCCCCCTCTCAAATCTGTTTTCCATCAGATAGAAATGTGTTCTCTCTGCCTTTCTCCCCGAGCCGTGCCTGGCCTCTTAGAACTAGGCTGAATCTTTTGGCACCCACTTATTAAAACCAAGAAGACAGGAGACGGACTAGCCGTGCGGCCACCCCTCGCGATCCCCCTTCCCCCCAGCTCGCCCTGATTCCCGCCTTTCTCCCTGGATGGAAAGTTTGGCCTCAGACTGTCCTCGTGACTGGAAAAAGCAGGGTCAGCTCATCAAAGCAGAACAGGGGTTGTTAGTTATCTTTCTTCTTTCGGAAGGTTATTAAGAAGGCATCGCTTGGGAAGGGGGGGTCACCCGGGCCCGGCTGGCTCCAGCCAGAAAGGTGGCCACGTGGTTCATCAGGGAGAAGGCCTGCCAGGGGCAGGGAGGACGTTATCAGCTGGTGGTGAGGTGTTGAGAGGGGGTGGCTATGGAAGGGAAATGTGTGTGGGGAAGTGGTCGCTGTGCCAGGCCAGGAGGGAAGGCCAAAGGGGAGTGACTTATTCTATGTCAGGCCAGTTTTCTCTCGAAAGGTGCTGGGGCCAAGCCCAATGCTCCCTCTTTCTGTCTTTCCTGCTTCCCTGGGAATAGGAAGGAAGTGTGTGTGACGATGAGGAGAAGGGCTCTGTACCTCTGAGGGGACATTTGGGGCCAGCTGCTGGGTTTTCCAGTTTTCATGTCTCAGTAACTGCAGGAGACTGTCTCTTTCTAAGGGGCAGTTGCAATATTACCTTAGAACATCTGGGTTGCCATCTTGTATTCCTGGATTCTCCAGCAGTACAGTGGGGCTGTGGTATGACCTGGAAGGGAACACCTAGGGTGGGAACAGAAAGAAGGAGACTTACATGGTGATCATTTTGAAATGTATAGAAATATTGACTTACTATGTTGTGTACCAGCAACTAACATAGTGTTGTAGGTCAATTATACTTCAAAAACAAAGAGGCAAACAAATAAACTTATCAAAAGAGATCAGATTTGTGGTTACCAGAGGCAGGGGTTGGGGGTGGGAGTGGGGAGAGGGGAATTGGTTGAAGGCAGTCAAAAGGTACAAACTCCAGTTATAAGATAAATTCAGGGAATTCCCTACTGGTCCAGTGGTTAGGACTCCACGCTTTTACTGCTGGGGCCCAGGTTCCATCCCTGGTTGGGGAACTAAGATCCCACAAGCTGTGTGGCCCGGCCAAAAAAAAAAAGATAAATACATACTAGGGATGTACAACATGGTAGATACGATGAACACTGCTGTATGTTACATATGAAAGGTGTTAAGGAGTAAATCCTAAGGGTTCTCATCACAAGGAAAATATTTTTTCTACTTCTTTAATCTTGTATCTATTTGAAATGATGGATGTTCACTAAACTTACTGTGATAATCATTTGATGATGTATGTAAGCCAAGTTTCTATGCTGCACACCTTAAACTTATACAGTGGTGTATGTCAATTATATCTCAATAAAACTGGAAGAAAAAGAAAAAAATGAAATAAAAAAAAAAGAAAGAGGTCTGGACAGGAGTCAGCTGAATTGGGGGACAACAGAGGGTGGGGTGTGCGGGAAAGGACGCATATGTCTGTCGAAGATCAGTGGTCGAAGGCTGAGGCAAGAAGAGCATGGTCGGAGGGGGAGGGGATATTACAACCTCCACCAACCCCCAGCACAGCGTTCTGTCCCTGTTGAACTGCCGTAAGCTCTCCCACATTTCTATTTTACCTGTAGAGATCTGAGAGTTTTCAGGAACTAATTCTGGGAAGTTCTGACTCTGTGTGAAAGGCAACGTCAGAAACAACAGCATACCAAGGCGTGATTACGGTCCCTAAAAATGTATCTATCCCTTCTTCTCTGAGTAGTTAAACTCAGAATTTCAGTGAGGCACCTGGCTCCTCAGCTCAAGACCCCATCTCCCAGCTTCCCTTGCTCCTAGCTGTGGCTTTAGGGTGAAGTTTTAGCCAATGGCATGTGAGTGGAAGGGATGGGTGCCACTTCTGGGTAGTACCCTAAAGGGAAAGACATACACTCCACTGCCCTTTTCCCCCTTCTCTCTGACCAGATGTGGATGTGATGGCAGGAGCTGGAGCAATTACCTTAGATCTTGACATGGAAGCCACATGTTGAGGATGGCAGAGTGACAAAGTAGGATGAGTCTGTCCTGCACTGTGAAACTGCCATAGGACTCTCTCTTGGTGAAGCCACTCTTAGCATGACTTTGTCACAGCAGCTGAACTTGTATCATACCTATGTAAATAACACAGCCAACAGTTGCTGAGAGCTTCCTGTGTATCCATCACTGTACTGGGGGTTTTACACGTAGCATTTAATTTAATCTCCTCCTAAGCCAGTGAGTTGGTGAGCAGCATGCTGTCCTGACCCTCAACACCCCAGACATATCTCTCCTCCCCTCCCTATCCTATCCAGGCAAGGTCAGGTTGTTGGGGTATCTGCCTCACAGCCCTCATTGTCTCCGCCACATACCATGCAATGGATCATGCACATATGAAGAGCCCACATCTATGAATAAACTCAGACTAAGACATAGCCGCCCCCCCAATTTAACGATCCTTCACGTGGAGTAGGAGTGGCGATCCCTGCTTGATGGCTGTGGTTACATGCAGTAGTCTGTATACCGGTCCTACCCCCACTCTTCCTTCCCACTCAGGAACGCCTATTGCAGTGCAGGGGAGTCGGAGTGACATTATTGAGGATGAGTCTTGAATTTGTTCTAATTTATTTTTTAGAAGGTGGATTCCTCCATAAGTCTTTTGAGCACTATTAGTAACAAATCTTTCTTCACCCCCTCATTTGACTGTGGTGGATCGGTTGTAATGACACTGCTGTGGGGAACCACCAGCCTGAGGGACTGCTTCAGTCATTGGTCATGTCTGCAGCTGGTCAGCTTTCCCTCGCACGGTCTGCAGCACCACAGGGCAAGGACAATGGGGTGCTAGCTCTTCAGTGTGGACAGAACACACGGATGTCATAAAAAAGAACATGGGCCAGTTTTGCACTCCCTGAGTATTCCTTCTGCCTTCTGCTTACAGTGTCTTGCTTTCCCTTCAGGGAGCACCTACTGCCTATTCCATGTGTTCAAACGTCTGCTCTTTTCAAAGTTTAGGCATGTGACCCAAACCTGACTACAGTCTCTCTCTCTCTCTCTCTCTCTCTCTCTCACCCAGTGTTGTGTCCCAGGTAACAAGATGTATAACAGTTGGGACTGAATTGTCTTGACTCATGAATTCTCACTACTCTGGATACTGAGTATTAATTTACATAATTAATTAGAGCAAATTCAAGATTATCCTTAAATGCAGTCACTCTCTCCTGCATTTCAATATGTCTTCTTGAAGTGGAGAGAGAAGACTCACACTAGAGTTAACAGGTAGGAAAGCTGCATAATGGGCAGGACCCCAGGTCCTGTCCTTCCCAGGCATTGTTGCCCAAGTCCCCCTCTCATTCTGGGAGCTTCCCTGTAATCCGAGCAACCACACTGCACAACTTTAGGAGGAACCATTCACATGTCATCTCTGGTGTTGTGCAAAGAGGTGGCACTGCCCCATAGCCTTCCAGTACATTCCTCGTTGTTGTTTAAGTTAGCACAAGTCAGTTCTTGAGGGTTACAACCAAAGAAGCTAACCTGGAATCTTTAGCCATTCTCCCACAACCCACTGCTATTCAACCATCCAGCAACTAGACTTGCTTCCCTTTTCCTTTAAGTGCTCCAGGAATAGCATTATCACATTTGAAATGTAAAAAAGTAAACAAAAATACAGGATACCCAGTTAAGTTTGATTTCAGATAGACATAATTTTTTAGTATAACTATGTCTCATGCAATTTTTGGGCACCCTGTGTTGTATCTGGCAGCCCTACCCAGGGAAGAAAATGATGTCTCATCTTTCGGGGTTGATATAAAAGCACTCACCCACATTTACCCGTTTCTCCTGCCCCTTACCGTAATATGTAAAGTGCATCTTTAGGAGTGGCCATATAATTTACCAGATGGTTGGTTTAAGGGTAGGCACCTTATACAAAATGGACCAAGGTGCCTTCCCAGAATTTTTCAGACAGGAAGTAAGAAACAATTAAGTACTCTCAGGTGTAAGAGTTTGGAAAACACTAAGCTCAGGGACTAATGGCAGCCTCGATTTCTTACACGTGAACAGGACTGGTCTTTATTGAGAGAACATGTTGGATGTGCAGGCAGAAGCAGAGCGGAGAGAGGGAGACAATTCTGACAGTGTTCGAATTGCAGGTTCCAGCTGTTCTTGAGACCTCCCTGCCTTGGCCATGTTTTGATTTTTAATCTTTCTTAGATTCTATGAACTATTCAGTTCTTTTTTGCCCAAGAGTTGAAGCCAAATTAAAACAAGTTGCAACCCTTATTTCATTGTGTTGGAGTAAAGTTCTTAAGTTTCCATCTTCCCAAGATGTGAGTGGGAGCTGTATCTTACTCATTCTGGCCACCACAGCATGTAACCCAGCACCTGGCATAGACTAGGAGCTAGATTATATTTTAAATAAATTAATAAATGACTCCGTGGGCTTGGAGGTCAGCAGCATAATGTACATTTGACGAACTTCATTTCTTGAAAGATACTCGCACCAGGAATTTTCTCAGCAGCTCACTGAAAAGCCCTGAAACTTAGAGCATCTGCCACCCACAGCTGGCCTGTTTGGAAGCAAGACTATGTTGGGTCATGTGTTTTTATAGAGGGTGGAGAGTAATGAGCCTTTATGATAAGGATCGTGATACTGAAACAACCTTGCTTCAAAAGCTAACCTCCTTGCATTTTGCAGTGGTTTCAATTCCCTTCTAGACAGATGAGAATGGAATAGGAGCAAGTCCTGTTAGGCCCTCCTAAGGAAGCCCTGGGAAGATGGCCCTGGCACTCCTGGTCCAGACCTAGCACAATTCCTGACAGCAGGAAGTGTAGGGAAAGGTCCAGGTGTAAGTGAATAGGGTAGGGGTCCCCGGAGAAAGAGAACCAAGCCTGGCTTTCTTGACATAAGAGAAGCCATTTTAGGCCTAAGCCGTTTTGGGATCTAAGCCTGGCCACGATGCTTGCCCTTGAGCAGGTCTCAGTAATAATGATCTTAAGGGCACAAAAGAACAAACGACTGTTAACAGGAAAGAGAAGTAACAATAGCAAAGATAATAAATCAGTTGTAAAGACTCCCAGTTCTGTTTCAATGTTAAAAATTAGCCTGAAGCATTTTCTTGAGCTGTTTTGCAGAATTTAAACCCACCTCGAGTGCTCAACCACCAGATCTACTGGAACCTAAAAGATGATGTCATTGACTTTTCTGACCCTGGTGACTTCAATCAGCTAAAGCTTGGACACTTGTAGACTTTTGCCCCAGTTCTATACTGAATTCTTCTGTTCAAGCCCCTTCATGAATATGTATCTACCACTCAAGCCCCATCATGAATATGCCTGTACTCTTAGTTGAAATTTTCCCCAGTTTTGCCGTTGGGGAGACACTGCTTTGGGAAAGATCCTGGTGTCCTCCTTACTTGTTGAAAATAATAAGTCCTTCCTTCTCTTGATCTTTGGCTTTGTTGTGTCTTTCAGCTTGACACCAACCAAGAGGTGAACCAGTTTTCGGGTAGCATCTGTAAGGCATGCCCAGGTGGTACCATCAGGAGCGGTGGTATGTAACCCTCAGCCCTCCGACATCCTAATTGTTACAGAATGTCCTGCCTGGGCTCTGACCCTTCAAGCCCCATCACCCTGTCTCAGGCCCCTCAAAAGCCTGAAATTTTGTTGCCAGAGGTTCAAAGGTCTCAGGTTACAACAGAGGCGGGGCACCTGGAAGCACAGGCCCCATGTCCCCTAACAAGACTTTCAGGAAAGAGGAGTCAGCTTTCAGCTCCAGTGCCAAGCTGTCTAGAAAGGGGGACCAGTGAGTGTCTTGCCCTCCCTAGAGAGCGGTAGCCCCTGTCTCCCAAGCTGTGCAGGGAGACAATTCTTTCTGTCGGCCTGTGGAAGAATGAACTCTGTTGCCCTCTGCACTTGAGGAATTCCATCATCCTTAAATTATTTGTGTCAATCGTTTGAATCGAAAGAGAATTTTAGAGCTGGGAGAATTTGTTTATATTGTTGCAATTTATAATGCTCATTTTGTCACAGCAGTTTGCCTATACAAAAGGATGACCTAACATTCACTTATGGAGAGAGAAAACAAAACGCAAACTAAGGGGGCTTCCCTGGTGGCGCAGTGGTTGGGAGTCTGCCTGCTAATGCACGGGACACGGGTTCGAGCCCTGGTCTGGGAGGATCCCGCATGCCGCGGAGCGACTGGGCCCGTGAGCCACAACTACTGAGCCTGCGCGTCTGGAGCCTGTGCTCCGCAACGGGAGAGGCCGCCACAGTGAGAGGCCCGCGCAACGCGATGAAGAGTGGCACCCGCTCGCCGCAACTAGAGAAAGCCCTTGCACAGAAACGAAGACCCAACACAGCCAAAAATAAATAAATTAATTAATAATTAAAAAAAAAGCAAACTAAGGCTTTGCAACATCAAAGTGAATATTACTTTTGACAAAATGTACAGAGATGTGGAAAAAAGGCTGATCAGAAGGTTTTGTTAATAATGGGCTTGCTGGCTGATCCCTGAGGCTCCCTTCAGCTCTAAGTCTTTGTTTCTTCTGTGTTCATCACATTTGCATGCTGATTTTTGTATCAATGGTGAGGAAAGACTCCAGTGAAAATGTTGTCAGCACAATGGGCTGACAGAACAGTTGTGATTTGTGGAGATGTCCTCCCAACTATCTTATCGCTGTTAAGTATATTCTTGCTGGGAATTTCCAAGAGAGAACCTGATCATTTACTGACCTATTGACCTACATACCTACCTATTGATGTCTCTTCTTTATCATCAACTACTATTGTTATTATGCTAAGTGCTTCAGATATATCATCTCATTAAAAATTCTCACTTAAAATTCTTTTCAATCTTATTAAGAGATACTATCTTCTCATTTGATGTATGAAGAAATTGAGTCCTAGTGAGATTAACTTGACTGATGTCACACAGCTGGTAAATGACCAAGCCAAGGTTGGGACTGAAACCTCCCTGACTTCAGAATCTTAATGAGTTTGTGTAATTGGCTTCCTTCCCTGATCCACTTGCTTAAATTGTATGTTATCTTCTTCTTTGTCCCTTAAGACATTTCAGGGTCTATATATTCTCCAGTGCAGAGGGTCTTAATCTGGGTTTGCAGAAGAGTTTCAGGGAATCTGGGTTTACAGAAGAGCTTCAGGGAATCAGTGAAGCTTTTGAAAGACACGTACATTTTATGTGTAGATACTCACGTATGTGTTTCTGGGAAGAGATACCATTGCTTTTATTGCATTCTTGAATGGTTATGAGACCCTGAGTGTTGGTGTGAGTTGGCTCGTTCCAATGAACTCTAGTGTCAAGTTCTAGGGCAGAGGTTCCCAAACATTAGTGAGCATCAGTCTCACCCAGGGAGCTTGTTAAAATGCAGATGCGCTGCCACTCCAGGTGATGTTGAAACTTGGTCTCTGTGCACTGGTGCCAAATCAAATCTTGGAGACAGAGCTTTGGGTGCCCAGGAGCCCCACAGGGTCCTGCTCAATTTCATAGGGAGTCTGATTTGGTAGATCTGGGGCCAGACTAGGAATCTCCTTTTTTTTTAAATTTAATTTTTATTTTATATTGGAGTATAGTTGATTTATAATGTTGTTGTTAGAGGAATCTACATTTTAACAAGCACCTCAGTTGATTGTGATGCCGGATATCTGGGATACACATCTCACGGGGAGAATAAATTATTTTATTTGATGAGTTACTCTGCAGTTCCCACTCATTTCCCGGTGACCTTAGATCCTATAGTTACCCTTGTGACATTATTGTAGCAACCCCTTTGAAAAGAATCCAGGCATTTTCCACTCCTCCCCCAAAAAATGTTTGAACCTGTCCGTGAATGTCAGGGTTGTGCTCCATAGAAAGAGGAGATCCAGAGAATAAAGACAAATCGAAAGGAATTTCAACAAATTCTCCCAAATGGAAATACTCAAATTGTTGGATATTCCAGTACTGATGCCATCAGCCAGTGATTCCTGACTGTTCATACGGAGCCTTTGCCCAGGTGAGTTCACTGGGGCCCAGGAGGGGGCCGTACCTTGTATGTGCCTAAATCTTCATGGCAGACTGGTGGGTCAGTTTGCCCTGCCCAGGCCTTTTGTCTAACCCCTTTTGTCTCCTTTCATCACCAACAGGAGGCTAGTGGGGTATGAAACTTCATAACCCTTTTTGTTGCATTTTGCACCAGGCATGGCTATAGTGGCCACCCGAATTACACTGGGTCAATTAAATTGTCTCAGGATTTTGAAATGGGGGGAGGGGGCTCAGAAACCCTAAACTTTCTGGAAGTGGGAAGTTATGTGAATTTTGGTTGAGGCAGCTATGTTCGTTTTAATAAGCAAATGGAACAGAAAAGGTCTATTGGGGAGAGGAAGGAAAGTTTCCATTCTTTCTGAGTTCCAGTTGTGTTTCCTGTTTTTGGTTTTTTTTTTTTTTTTTACGGTACAAGGGCCTCTCACGGCTGTGGCCTCTCCCATTGCGGAGCACAGGCTCCGGACGCGCAGGCTCAGCGGCCATGGCTCACGGGCCCAGCCGCTCCGCGGCATGTGGGATCTTCCCGGACCGGGGCACGAACCCGTGTCCTCTGCATCGGCAGGCGGACTCTCAACCACTGCGCTACCAGGGAAGCCCCCTGTTTTTGGTTTTACGAGGCATCTCCATGGTCTTTTTTTTGCTAAAGCAAGTTTGAGTGAATTTTACTTCTTCCAATCAAATGATTCTTTACTAGCATGCTTTCCAAAACATTTCCACTGCAGACAGAAAATACTAGTACTTGCATAGCACAGTCTTGGACCACTTGTGGCACCACATCTGGCGACCTCTGCTTTACTAAGACGTAAAATAGTATAAAGAAGAGGATTTGTAATCAGTAGACTGACAGAGAAAATATCGAATGGGCTGTGGAGTTGAGATGGGATATGGGTTGTGCTGAAGTGGAATGGTGTGTGACGATCTCTTCCTTTCAGGACAAGTGACCAGTGGCCTTTAGTACCCTCAGCCTCTCAGAACCTAGACATGGTCTAGCCCACCGAGATCAAGGTTTTGGGGAACTGTACAGCTGTAAAACATGAGACTAACTGTGCTGGTTCTTTCCTGAAACCTTGCATGGAGTATGGCAAGAAAGGGAGAAACTCTAGCCTAGGTTACCCAGTTGAAAGCACATAGGGCAATTATGTAGTTAATCTCTTTGTGGGATGCCCTTTCTGAGCTGATGGGGACCTTATCAATAAATTATTAATTCATCTTGCCAAATTATAACAGATGAATTCTCTGCCATCCCCTTTTCGTGACTCAAGTTAATGCCTTGATTAAAAAAGAAAGGGGTCCTCATAAGTGGAAATGTGCATAACTGAGAAGTGAGTAAACCAAGCCCCTCCAGAGAGCTTCCCACTGCATACCCTGTAAATCAATGTCATGTTGCATTCCACTATAAAATGCATTCTTTGACCAGGCCAAGTGTATAGTGAGTTCTGGGTGTCAAGCTTGAGAGCAAACATGAGAAAGAAGATCCAGTCCATTTTTCCCCTCTGAGGAAGAGTAGGTAAGAAACAAAGATAGAGCTGGGTGTAGCCTAGGTTGTTGCTAAGCAACAGAACCCCTGCAGAAATGGTCACCCCAGAACACTTGCAGTGCTCTTTCTAAACAACCCCTCAGGCCAAGCATTGAGGAAGCAGTCTGACCCAACAAATTTCTGTCACTGGCTTGGAACCAGTAGAATTCCTTAGAAGAGACAGACAGCCCACTGGGTTTCTATGGAAAGAACACACTTCTGTGCTTGATTCAAACAAATAGGGAGTCTTACTCTGTCCACAGTTGGCCAGGCACCAGGCAGAAGTGAACTCCCACACGCTTGAAGCAGAGCATCAATATATTTACAATGGGAAATACAGTGCCACACTTTAATGCTTATCTGGGGGGAAATGTGCAATAGCCAAGATATAGTTAATGAGAATAATAGCAGAGAATCTCAAAACATACCACAAAGCTTCAGTAATTAAAACAATATGTATTAACATAGGAATAAATAAATCAGTGCAATAGAATAAATAATCCAAGCACGCTATATAATTGGGAAGTTAGTAAATGATCATAGTGGCATTTCAGATCATTGGGGATAAAATGTTGTGATTATTAGTTATAAATTTGGAAATAAAATAAAATTAGAATTACAACTAACACTGTATCCAAAGATAAGATTCCAGGTGAACTAAAGATCTAAATATAAGGAAAAATAACAACCAAATTATAAAAAAGCAGTACAAAAAATAACATTGAACAGGGAAAGTTTTTATTTTAAAAGTAAACCATAAATACCAGAAGCCATAAAAGAAAATACTGTCAGATTTGACAGTATGAAAATTTCTTTTTGAAAAAAGATGTCATAAATAAGATCAAAAGACAAACAGCAGAGGGGATTTCCCTGGTGGTCCAGTGGTTAAGAATCTGCCTGCCAGTGCAGGGGATATTGGTTCCATCCCTGGTGGGGGAAAATCCCACGTGCTGTGGGGCAAATAAGTACACAACTACTGAGCCCACGCTCTAGAGCCTGCAAGCTGCAACTACTGAGCCCACATGCCACAACTACTGAAGCCCGTGTGCCTAGAGCCCTTGCTCTGCAACAAGAGAAGCCACCGCAATGAGAAGCCTGCACACCGCAATGAAGAGTAGCCCCTTCTGGCCACAACTAGAGAAAGCCCACGTGCAGTAACAAAGACCCAGTGCAGGCAAAACAAAACAAAACAAAACAAAACAAAAAAAAGACAAGCAGCAGAGAGGAAGAAAATATTTGCAACATACAGAGCAGAGAATAGGTTACTATCCATTATATATAAAAAGTTTCTACAAGTTAATAAAAACAATCCAATTATTTGAAAAGATAATTTATAAAAGAATACGAACAACTTAGAAACTCATCTCACCAGCAAACTAAAATAAGGCTGATTTGCTATTTTCTACCCATCACATTGGCTAAAGTTAAAAAGCAAAATAATATATAATTCATGCTTTTGGGAAATGAGCAATCACACACATCCTTGGTAGGAGTAGAAATCTAAATTCATACCAAGTTTTGGAAGGCAATGTGTAATATCTATTCAATTTTAATTCAATTTCTAGGAATTCATCCTATAGAAATACTTATCCATGTACAATCATAAGTAATATATGGGTAAAAGATGTTTTATTTAGCAGTTGACAAGAATAAAAAAACAAGACAAAACTAGTTCATTCCCTATTTCTGTTACATAATCTTTCTTTGAACAGGGTACAATTGATTAAGCTTACCCTCAACAAATTACAATTTTATCTTTCTGAAATTACACCCAATTTACTTTGATTGGAAGGCATTTCTAAACTCTTCAGTCACACTTTCCACACAACACCTCATTCACTGTGTATGAGTTTTGCTATTTTAACTCTCAGATGGCAATCTTATTTTCTAGCACCAAAGTATGAGAAATTAGAAGACTGGTAAAATGCCACATGAATTCAATATATTATTAATTTTCCTTTCCCACTTTTGAGTCAAGAGGGCTGTTTCTCTCATGGACTCATCAACTCATCATCACGTTGCTGAGGCAGAGGAATCTTTGGTGGAAGATATGGTGGTAGGGGATGCAGAGGAGAAGGGAACCAAAGCATAATAAATTGTTAGTAAGTGCCTGGCACCATAAAAAGCAGTGGGTCACACCTTGAATGATTTTACTCTGCAGGAGACATTTGGCCATATCTGGGGATATTTTTGGTTGTCACAACTAGGAGGTTCTTACTGGCATCTAGTGGGCAGAGGCTGAGGATGCTGCTAAGCAACCTAAAATGCACAGGACAAGCCCCCACAACAAAGGATTATCCAGTCCAAAATGTCAATCGATACTATTGATATAAGGCAATATAAAGCATCTTACATGGATATCTCATTAATATTCCCAACAACCCTATGAAGTTGGAACAGTAGAAAGTCTCTTAGTAGACTCACACTAAATCAACTCACTAACCCAATTAACTGGCATTCTCCCTTTCCTCCATAAAACACAATGAGTGATGACCAGGGCACACAAAGTGCTCAAGGCTGACCACTGACAAGAATGCTTGTGCACTTATGCTTCATCAATACAGCTGTACTTACCAAGTTTCTTTTGTTACTGGACCTTCTAATTTTCTTATTATCATAATTATGTAATTTAATGACATATCACATGAATCAGAATTTTTCAATCTTGACACTGACATAAATCAATGATATCATTACAGGAGTGCAAATATAAAAGGAGGGACTTCCCGGGTGGCACAGTCGTTAAGAATTTGCCTGCCAATGCAGGGGACATGGGTTCGAGCTCTGGTCTGGGAAGATCCCACATGCCACAGAGCAACTAAGCCCGTGTGCCACAACTACTGAGCCTGTGTGCCACAACTACTGAAGCCCATGTACCTAGAGCCTGTGCTCCACAACAAGAGAAGCTACCGCAATGAGAAGCCCGCACACTGCAATGAAGAGTAGCCCCTGCTCACTGCAACTAGAGAAAGCCCACATGCAGCAACGAAGACCCAATGCAACCATAAGTAAATAAATTAATTAATTTAAAAAATATAGAAGGAATTGTTTCTATGATAACTGACATGGCAGAGACTGGCTAGACCTCACTAACCTAACTTCTGGACATACAACTGGACCACATTTCCCAGACCTCTTTGCTTTGGATGGGACCATACTTCTACTTCTCACCAGTGGAGTGTGAACAGAGGTGGTATGCATCTCTTCTAGGCTGAGTTAGTTAAAGGATGGGTATGCTTTCATTATCCTCCTTCCTTCTCTTTCCCCTGCTTGTCACCTGATGCACCCAAAACAGTAACTTCAGAAGCCACGTATTGAATACTCCATGGCCAAAACTGAAGGGCCTTGTACCCATGAATCATGCTTGGAGGAGAGTCACTCACCAACTAGGAGCAATTGTTTTGGCCTTTATGTGAATAAGAAAAAAAATTCTATTGTTCTTGAACCATTATACATTTTGGGGCTTGTTGTTAGAGCAAGTTATGTTTCCTTAATTAATTAAGTGGCTTAAAGACTCTGGAAATACAGGCATGCCTTGGAGATACTGAGGATTCAGCTCCAGACCACCACAATAAAGTGAGTCACACGAATGTCTTTGGTTTCCCAGTGCATATAAAAGTTATGTTTACACTATACTGTAGTCTATTAAGTGTGCAATAGCAAAACACTGTATATGCCTTAATTTAAAAATACTTTATTGTGGGAGGGAGGGAGATGCAAGAGGGAAGAGATATGGGGATATATGTATATGTATAGCTGATTCACTTTGTTATAAAGCAGAAACTAACACACCATTGAAAAGCAATTATACTCCAATAAAGGTGTTAAAAAATTCCCAGAAATTTAAAGCTGAGCCAAAAATAATGAAAAAAGAAAAAAACTTTATTGACTCCCTCTTGTGAGAGCACCAGAATCACAACTAACTACTGAACAGTCATTGAAAGGAAGACACTGGAACTCACCAAAAAAGATACCCCGCCTCCAAAGACAAAGGAGAAGCCACAATGAGATGCTAGAAGGGATGCAATCACAATAAAACCAAATCCCATAACTGCTGGGTGGGTGACTCACAAACTGGAGAACAATTATACCACAGAAGTCCACCCACTGGAGTGAAGGTTCTGAGCCCCATGTCAGGCTTCCCAACCTGGGGGTCTGGCAATGGGAGGAGGAATTTCTAGAGAATCAGAATTTGAAGGCTAGTAGGATTTGACTGCAGGACTTTGACAGGACTGGGGGAAACAGAGACTCCACTCTTGGAGGTCACACACAAAGTAGTGTACACACTGGGACCCAGGGGAAGGAGCAGTGACCCCATAGGACACTCAGCCAGACCTACCTGCTAGTATTGGAGGGTCTCCTGCTGAGGTGGGGGATGGCTGTGGCTCACCAGGGGGACAAGGACACTGGCAGCAGAAGTTCTGGGAAGTACTCCTTGGTGTGAGTCCTCCCAGAGTCCACCATTAGCCCCACCAAAGAGCTGGGTAGGCTCTAGTGCTGGGTTGCCTCAGGCCAAACACCCAACAGGGAGGGAACCCAGCATCACTCATCAGCATACAAGCAGATTCAAGTTTTACTGAGCTCTGCCCACCTGAGTAACACCCAGCTCTACTCACCACCAGTCCCTCCCATCAGGAAGCTTGCACAAGCCTCTTAGATAGCCTCATCCACGAGATGGCAGACAGCAGAAGCAAGAAGAACTACAATTCTGCAGCCTGTGGAAGGGAAACCACATTCACAGAAAGATAGACAAAATGAAAAGGCAGAGGACTTTGTACAAGATGAAGGAAGAAGATAAAACCCCAGAAAAACAACTAAATGAAGTAGAGAGAGGAAACCTTCCAGAAAAATAATTCAGAATAATGATAGTGAAGATGCTCCGGGACCTTGGAAAAAGAATGGAGGCAAAGATCGAGAAGATGCAAGAAATGTTTAACAAAGACCTAGAAGAATTAAAGAACAAGCACTTAGAAGAATTAAAGAACAAACAAACAGAGATAAACAATACAATAACTGAAATGAAAAATACACAGGAAGGAATCAATAGAAGAGTAACTGAGGCAGAAGAACAGATAAGTGCCCTGGAAGACAGAATGGTGGAATTCACTGCTGCGGAACAGAATAAAGAAAAAAGAATTAAAAAAATGAAGACAGCCTAAGAGACCTCTGGGACAACATTAAATGCACCAACATTTGCATTATAGGAGTCCCAGAAGGAGAAGGAGAGAGAAAGGACCTGAGAAAATATTTGAAGATATTATAGTCAAAAACTTCCCTAACATGGGGAAGGAAATAGTCACCCAAGTCCAGGAAGCTCAGAGAGTCCCAGGGAGGATAAACCCAAGAGGAAACATGCCAAGACACATAGTGGTCAAATTGACAAAAATAAAAGACAAAGAAAAATTGTTGAAAGCAACAAGGGAAAAACAACAAATAACATACAAGGGAACTCCCATAAGGTTAACAGCTGATTTCTCAGCAGAAACTCTACAAGCCAGAAGGGAGTGGCATGATATACTTAAGGTGATGAAAGGGAAGAACCTACAACCAAGATTACTCTACCCGGCAAGGATCTCATTCAGATTCGATGGAGAAATCAAAAGCTTTACAGACAAGCAAAATCTAAGAGAATTCACCACCACCAAACCAGCTCTACAACAAATGCTAAAGGAACTTCTCTAAGTGGGAAACACAAGAGAAGAAAAAGACCTGCAAAAACAAACCCATAACAATTAAGAAAATGGTAATAGGAACATACATATCGATAATTACCTTAAACGTGAATGGATTAAATGTTCCAACCAAAAGACACAGGCTCGCTGAATGGATACAAAAACAAGACCCATATATATGCTGTCTACAAGAGACCCACTTCAGACATAGGGACACATATAGACTGAAAGTGAGGGGATGGAAAAAGATATTCCATGTAAATTGAAATCAAAAGAAAGCTGGAGTAACAATACTCATATCAAATAAAATAGACTTTAAAATAAAGATTGTTACAAGAGACAAAGAAGGACACTACATAGTGATCAAGAGATCAATCCAAGAAGAAGATGTAACAATTATAAATATATATGCACCCAACACAGGAGCACCTCAATACAGAAGGCAACTGCTAACAGTTATAAAAGAAGAAATAAACAGTAACACAATAATAGAGTGGGACTTTAACACCTCACTTACACCAATGGACAGATCATCCAGACAGAAAATTAATAAGGAAACACAAGCTTTAAGTGACACAGTAGACCAGAGAGATTTAATTGATATTTATAGGACATTCCATCCCCAAACAGCAGATTACACTTTCTTCTCAAGTGCACATGGAACATTCTCCAGGATAGATCACATTTTGGGTCACAAATCAAGCCTCGGTAAATTTAAGAAAATTGAAATCATATCAAGCATCCTGTCTGACCACAATGCTATGAGATTAGATATCAATCACAGGGAAAAAATCGTAAGAAACACAAACACATGGAGGCTAAACAGTACGTTACTAAATAACCAAGAGATCACTGAAAAAATCAAAGAGGAAATAAAAAAATACCTAGAGATAAATTACAATGAAAACACGACGACCCAAAACCTGTGGGATGCAGCAAAAGCAGTTCTAAGAGGGAAGTTTATAGCAATACAATCCTACCTCAAGAAACAAGAAAAATCTCAAATAAACAATCTAACCTTACACCTAAAGGAAATAGAGAAAGAAAAACAAACTAAACCTAAAGTTAGTAGAAGAAAAGAAATCATACAGATCAGAGCAGAAATAAATGAAATAGAAACAAAGAAAACAATAGCAAAGATCAATAAAACTAAAAGCTGGTTCTTTGAGAAGATAAACAAAATTGATAAACCTTTAGCTAGACTCATCAAGAAAAAGAGGGAGAGGACTCAAATCAATAAAATTAGAAATGAAAAAGGAGACATTACAACGGACACCGCAGAAATACAAAGCATCCTAAGAGACTACTACAAACAACTCTATGCCAATAAAATGGAAAACCTGGAAGAAATGGACAAATGCCTAGAAAGGTATAACCTTCCAAGACTGAACCAGGAAGAAATAGAAAATATGAACAGACCGATCACAAGTAATGAAATTGAAACTATGATTAAAAATCTTCTAACAAACAAAAGTCCAGGACCAGATGGATTCACAGGTGAATTCTATCAAACATTTAGAGAAGAGCTAACACGCATCCTTCTCAAACTCTTCCAAAAAATTGCAGAGGAAGGAACACTCCCAAACTCATTCTATGAAGCCACCACCATCATCCTGATACCAAAACCAGACAAAGATACTACAAAAAAAAGAAAATTACAAATCACTGATGAATATAGATGCAAAAATCCAACAGCACATTAAAAGGATCATACACCAGGATCAAATGGGATTTATCCAAGGGATGCAAGGATTCTTCAATATACACAAACCAATCAATGTGATACACCATATTAACAAACTGAAGATAAAAAACCATATGATCATCTCAATAGATACAGAAAAAGCTTTTGACAAAATTCAACACCCATTTATGATAAAAACTCTCCAGAATGTGGGCATAGAGGGAACCTATCTCAACATAATAAAGGCCATATACGACAAACCCACAGCAAACATCATTCTCAGTGGTGAAAAACGGAAAGCATTTCCTCTAAGATCAGGAACAAGACAAGGATGTCCACTCTTGCCAGTATTATTCAAAAGAGTTTTGGAAGTCCTAGCCATGGCAATCAGAGAAGAAAAAGAAATAAAAGGAATGCAAATTGGAAAAGAAGCAGTAAAACTATCACTGTTTGCAGATGACATGATACTATACATAGAGAATCCTAAAGATGCCACCAGAAAACTACTAGAGCTAAACAATGAATTTGGTAAAGTTGCAGGATACAAAATTAATGCAGAGAAATCTCTTGCATTCTTATACACTAACAATGAAAAATCAGAAAGAGAAATTAAGAAAACAATCCCATTCACCACTGCAACAAAAAGAATAAAATACCTAGGAATAAGCCTACCTAAGGAGGTAAAAGACCTGTACTCAGAAAACTCTAAGACACTGATGAAAGAAATCAAAGATGACACAAACAGATGGAGAGATATACCATGTTCTTGGATTGGAAGAATCAATATTGTGAAAATGACTATACTACCCAAAGCAATCTACAGATTCAATGCAATCCCTATCAAATAACCAGTGGCATTTTTTACAGAACTAGAACCAAAAATCTTAAAATTTGTATGGAGACACAAAAGACTCCGAATAGACAAAGCAGTCTTGAGGGAAAAAAATGGAGCTGGAGGAATCAGACTCCCTGACTTCAGACTATACTACAAAGCTACAGTAATCAAGACAATATGGTACTGGCACAAAAACAGAAATATAGATCAATGGAACAGGATAGAAAGCCCAGAGATAAACCCCCACACCTATGGTCAACTAATCTATGACAAAGGAGGCAAGGATATACAATGGAGAAAAGATCTTCTCTTCAATAAGTGGTGCTGGGAAAACTGGACAGCTACATGTAAAAGAATGAAATTAGAACACTCCCTAACACCATACACAAAAATAAACTCAAAATCGATTCAAGACCTAAATGTAAGACCGGACACTATAAAACTCTTAGAGGAAAACATAAGAAGAGCACTCTTTGACATAAATCACAGCAAGATTTTTTCTGATCCACCTCCTAGAGTAAAGGAAATAAAAACAAAAATAAACAAATTGGACCTAATGAAACTTAAAAGCTTTTGCAAAGCAAAGGAAACTACAAACAAGAAGAAAAGACAACCCAACCCTCAGAATGGGAGAAAATATTTACAAATGAATCAACAGACAAAGGATTACTCTCCAAAATATATGAACAGCTCAAGCAGTTCAATATTAAAAAATTTGTTTAACAAACAACCCAATAAAAAATGGGCAGAAGACCTAAATAGACATCTCTCCAAAGGAGACATACAGATGGCCAAGAAGCACATGAAAAGCTGCTCAGCATCAGTAATTATTAGAGAAATGCAAATCAAAACTACAATGAGGTATCACCTCACACCAGTTAAAATGGGCATCATCAGAAAATCTACAAACAACAAATGCTGGAGAGGGTGTGGAGAAAAGGGAACCCTCTTGCACTGTTGGTGGGAATGTAAATAGATACAGCCACTATGGAGAACAGTATGGAGTTTCCTTTAAAAACTAAAAGTAGGGGCTTCCCTGGTGGCGCAGTGGTTGAGGGTCTGCCTGCTGGTGCAGGGGATACGGGTTCGTGCCCTGGTCCGGGAGGATCCCACATTCCGTGGAGCGGCTGGGCCTGTGAGCCATGGCCTCTGGGCCTGCGCGTCCGGAGCCTGTGCTCTGCGGCGGGGGAGGCCGCAACAGTGAGAGGCCCACGTACCACAAAATAAATAAATAAATATTTTAAAAAAACCTAAAAATAGTATTACCATATGACCCAGCAATCCCACTACTGGGCATATACCCAGAGAATACCATAATTCAAATTCAATGTTTATTGCAGCACTATTTACAATAGCCAGGTCATGGAAGCAACCTAAATGCCCATTGACACATGAACAGGTTAAGAAGATGTGGTACATATATACAATGGGATATTACTCAGCCAAAAAAAAAGAAACGAAATTGGGTCATTTGTAGAGATGTGGATGGATTTGGAGACTGTCATACAGAGTGAAGTAAGTCAGAAAGAGAAAAACAAATATCGTATATTAACGCATATATGTGGAACCTAGAAAAATGGTATAGATGAACCGGTTGGCAGGGCAGAAATAGAGAAACAGATGTAGAGAACAAATGTATGGACGCCAAGGGAGGAAAGCGGCGGGGGTGGTGGTGGTGGTGTGATGAATTGGGAGATTGGGATTGATATATATACACTAATATGTATAAAATAGATAACTAATAGGAACCTGCTGTATAAAAAATAAATAAAATAAAATTCAAAAAAAAACTTTATTGCTAAAAAATGCTATCATCTGAGCCTTCAGCAAGTTGTAGTAGTAACATCAAAGATCACTGATCACAGATCACTATAACAAATAAAATAATAATAGAAAAATATGAAATATTGTGAGAATTAGTAAAGTGTGACACAGAGACACAAAGTGAATAAATGCTGTTGGAAAAAATGGTGCTGGCAGACTTGCTTGACGTGGGGTTGCCACAAACTTTCAATTTGTAAAAAACTGCAATAAAGCAAAGCACAGTAAAACAAGGTATGCCTGTACTTCTAAAAGCGAGTCCCTCAAAATTTGCCATTGTATTAGGTGTAGGACAGAAAATGGTATAATATTGGGAATGAAATCATTAACATCTAAAATAAATTTTATAGTCATATTTCTTTTTAAGTCTTTTAAGCTTACACCATTTTGAAGAAATCATTAACTATGCATTGCTAGCATGGTTCATGCAAGAAAGTCATCTTGGAATCCAACCAGCAAATCCAGAGGCCTGGCCTTACATCAAAAGATTGACCTATACACATACTTCTAGCTATTTTAAGTTGAAATGTTTAAAGTAAATATGTACTGTTTTTAATGATTTCTTGCTTTAACTGAGTTTTTGAGATAACCTACTTTCCACTAGTCCCAATCAATCCCACTGAATGAGAGGGCTTCCAGTGTTCAACCATTTTTCAAATGAGAAAACTGAGGTTCAGGAGGTAAGGTGACTTCACAAATCTCCAAAGCAAGTGGCAGAGCTAGAATCCACCTCCAGACTCCCAAACTCTCCACTGTTACTCCATGTGGTGGCTCTCCTTCCTCTTGGGAGCTCTGACACTGCTGAGCCAGACACAGGCCACCATCTCGTATCTGATGGAGAAACCAGTGTGGCTTTCAGAGGCTTATTACAAACAAACAATGAGTTGCAAATGTTCCCATGGAAGTTGATCATTTGGCAAATGCTTTCGTTTACGGAGGTATTTAACTGCATGAAAGATGGAGCCAAGCCGCACAGCCCTTGCTGCATGTGAGTCCTGCCCAGAGCCCTTAGCAGAGACTCCCCCTCAGTGCAGCTGGTGTCCCGTGCCTGCAGGGCTGCGGCTGCCAGACCTTGGGAGATGCTCTTGAGTCTCCGGCTCCCTCTCACTGACACAGAGCTTTCTTTACAGTTTACAAACAGATTTCTGACATGTTACTTTTTTTTTTTTTGGTGCGGCTTGCAGGATATCAGTTCAGTTCCCGGACCAGGGATTGAACCCAGGGCCACAGCAGTGAAAGCCCAGAATCCTAACCACTAGGCCACCACGGAACTCTGCCTGACGTGTTATCTTGGTTGAGCCTCTCAACCATCTTTAAGGTCAGTGGGACAGGTTTTATCTCCTTTTACGGAAAATTGAGCTGAGAGAGGTTAAGTAATTTCCCTAAGTCCCATGGCTACTGTGTGTCAGGGATAGAGCTGAGATATAAACCCAGGTGTGTGCTTTCAGCTCCGTGTTCCTTCTGCCACACCACATGACCTTCTCCTGCTGCCCTGCCAAATCCCATCACCCCAAAGCCTGGCGCCTCTTTAGTGGAACAGCTCGGTGTCCCAGTGAGAGAACACCTTTGAAGGAGAGCAGCCTCAGTCTGAGTCAGGGCTCTGACTCTTATCAGCCTGAGCTGCAGTCTTCTCATCTTTTGCATGGGAAAGAATAATCATACCAACTCACACCGGAGTGGTGAGGATTGTGCGTGCATTTGGTGAAAGCCACGATCACAGTGTCTGGCTCACAGTAGGGCTTCAGTCCCCCCCCATTGTCTGTACCTGAGTGTTGATGTCTGTGCTCTGCACCGGTGCCTTTCATTCCACCCTCACAATGGGCTATGTGTAGGGCCTTCCAGCCTGGCTGGGAATTTCCCAAGAGCAGGGACCATGTCCCTTTTATGAAAAATACTTGGAAGTGGCTCCTGCCCTTGACCAGAAGACCTGAATTTTAGTCTTTTGTCACTTTCTTCCTCTGATCCTCAATTTTCCCATTTGTAAACTGAAGGGGTTTGACTAGATGATCTCTAAGGTCCTTCTGAATGATGATATTCTATGGTTTTCCTCACCCAGACTGGACTCTGAAGACAGAGGAACTGTGGCCACTTTTGCCCTGGATACTTCCTACTCCTAGCCCAGTGCCTGGGAGAAGGCTCTGCACATTCACAAATGTTTAGGTGCACAGCATTGTGTGCTGAGTATGATGCTACCGTCTCTGGGGAGACACAAGGAAGAGAAAGCAGTCCTATCCCCCAGGACTCCTACCCACCAAGAGTCCACCTCTGGTCTCATTGAGGAGACAGCAACAGCACACATGAAAACACCAAGGGTACTTAGTTCAGGCCCTGGGCATCTCTCCCTGGGAGGAATGCAAACAACCCCCTAACAGACTTCCTCACTTCTAGTATCTCCCCTTTGCTAATTCATCCCCATGCAGCTGCCAGATACACAAAGGCCAGCTCTGATCAGATCTCTTACTGGCTTTGAAGCCTTCAATGCTCCTTCTCTCTTTCTGGTGAAAATCTGAACTCATTAGCATGGCACCAAACCCTTTGCTGTCCAATCCCAGCCTGCCCCGAGGGCTCCAGTCATCATCACTGCTCATTGGCACCCAGACGCTGATCATTTGGAACTTCCTGCTCTCATTCCCATTCCAGCCCCAGTCTTCCAGCATGCTTGAAAGCCTCTGCAACCCCCATGATTTGCTTGACCTGTTTAGGTACAATCCCATCACATTTCATTGACTTATTTCATCTCAACATTTCAGCCTGAAGTGCCCTTATCACCAGGAATTCCAGAATCTTCCTTTCCCCTCTCATTCCCTGCTATTCCACTGTACACAATTGCCTAGCAACCTGGGCGCTACTCAGTCCAAAGAGATTAGAGTGTGAGAAAAGTCAATGTATGAGAAAGATCAGAGTCATGCAAGATAAACCAGGATGGGTTGCCTGCAAACAGAGAACTTTCATCAGGATTTAGAATGTACGAGAACTTCGGCAGGTAGATGTGTTGGCAATGGGGAAGGGAGGACCCCTGAAGTATGGGATCAGTAGCTAAGGGGTGGAAAAAGGCAGCGCCTCAGGCTCAGAATGCAATGACTTCACTTGATAAATTCCAGTCTGGTAAGGCTTTCAGAAACTGGGTGAGCTCATTCAATGCTGATATCGTTCCAAATTGGTATAGTCCTTGAGAGCCATAAAATATGTTCATGTCTTTGACAAGTAATCCTGCCCATGAAAATTTATGCTTTAAGGAAATAATTCACTGGAACACCAAATGCTCTTTGAACAATAGTGTTCATAGAGACATTCTATATAGTAGAGAACATGTGGAAGAAATCAACAGTTCAACAATAGGAGCTGGTTAAATAAAATAGGAAATGTCTAGATAATGAAGTGTTAGGAAGATATTAAAACTGATAATTAAAGTTTGTACTATTCAATTCTGAATTAACAAGTCAGCAAATATGGATGGAGGGTGCTGTATCAGTTTGTTAGGGCTGCTGTAACAAAGTACCACGGAGTGGGTTGCTTAAACACCAGAAATTTATTTTCCCACAGTTCTGGAGGCTGGAAGTCTGAGATCAAGGTGCAGCAGGTTGGTTTCTTCTGAGGCCTCTCTCCTTGGCTTGTAGATGTGTCTTCTCCCTTTGTCTGCGCAGGGTCTTCCCTCTGTGTGTGTCTGCGTCCTAATTTCCTCTTATAAGGACACCAGTCCTATTGGATTAGGCCCTCCCGCCGCGGAGCACAGGCTGTGGACGCGCAGGCCCAGCGGCCATGGCTCACGGGCCCAGCCGCTCCGCAGCACGCGGGATCCCCCCAGACCGGGGCATGAACCCGCGTCCCCTGCATCGGCAGGCGGACTCTCAACCACTGCGCCACCAGGGAAGCCCATGACTTCTTTTTAACTTAATTAATTATCTCTTTAAATATCCTATCTCCATATACAGTCACATTCTGAGGTATAGTGAATTAAGACTTCAACATATGAATACTGGGGGGACATGATGGCCTTTTCTGCATCTGAGACTGCACCGTGGGTTTGGGGGACTGATATGAAAAAGACACAGTCACTGGTTACCAAACATCTATAGACAAGAAAAAGTCTGGCTTTGATGGAAGGATAGAACTCTGACAAGGTAAGAGGGTGGGGTGGGCAGGGAACAATTAGGGCAAAGGCCGGGAAGCAGAGCACAGATCGCACTTGACCTCTGTGAAGTTATTCTTGGGTGTTGTACACACAGGACTCAAAGGCTATAAGCACAAAGTGATTTTATTTTGTCTCCTACTTCCCTTTAAAATTTATTCAGCTGGGAAATTTCCTCCTCTGCTCCTGCACAAAAACTTACACAGTCTTATGACTTTCTGGTCACTCTTAGGTAATAAGACTTTTGGGTCACGTTAAGTTGTTACACTCTGTCCCAGTTTAGAAATTAATAATTTAAATAATCAAATTGATTAAATCAAAGCTTCCAACTTAAGCTACAGCCCCTCGTCTGGCTGGGCCACTTGCTGCAGATGGGCTATCTGGGGCAGGGAGCTGGGTGATGTTAACCTTTTCCCCCTATTCATCCTCCTTCTCTCTGCCTCTGTTTCTGGCCCCTTCTGGATTGGGGTTGAGGGAGGGAGAAGAAGATAGACTATTCCTATACGCATATTATCTCCATGACTAGAACAGGATCCTCTTGGCTGGGGAGGATTTTTGCCAGGTGTGGACTGGTCAGCCAACAGCAGGGAGAATAGGACCCAAGACCTCTCGGCTGCCAAAGGGGTGATGCAGCCCAGTTTGTGGTTTCTCAAATCTTAACTTCAATCAACTCCGATCATTAATGATCTTATGACTGCAGCTGGCTCTTTTGAGAACGTCTCAGGCCAAGAAGCAAAGTCAACTCCAACGGAAACTCAATGCAAATTGAGCTTCTGGGACCATATTTAACTTTACATTCTCCATGGAAGTGGTAGGAGAGATCAGAGGCAGTGAACCTCACGGAAGAGAAGCAAGGTCAGAGCTTGTCTGGGGTCTCACAGTGGAGAGGCGCTGTGTCCTGGATCTGCAGACCTCTGGCCCTAGAGGTGTTGCATTACTTTCTTGAATGAGGCAGTGTGATGTTCAAAACATAGGCTTTGAGGCCACACAGCTGATTCTATCTCTATATTAATGAGCTCTGTGGCCTTGAATAAGTCACTTAGCTTCTCAGTTTTATCTAGTTTTCAGAGTTGTCATGAGGAGTACAACATATAAAATATACAAAAGCATCTACCCGGTACCTGATATATGAAAGGTCGTAAATTAATTTTATTTGTTTCCCCTCCCCTCATCAATGCTGAAATGCAGCATTTTCCTGAGTCAATGAAAGACTACAGTCATGAGATGTGGTTGGGCTGATTCCCCAGGATGTGGGACCTTGTTGAGAGCTTCCAGGACCCGAGGGTAACCCAGGGAACAACATGGGGAAGGATATAGTTAGTTAGAGCTGTCCAGGCAGCAAGGATACTGGGACAATCTGTTTCCCTTCCTGAATCTCGAGCTACTCCTAGTGCCCTGATCTCATCCAGCCCCAGGCCCAGAAGGCTCACTCTCTAGGCAAATGGATTCCTAATAGCCATTGGCCGAGGCCAGGGGTGTGGTCCTCATGGCCTCACTGGGAGAGGTCCACTTCCTGCCTTTCTTCATTGGCCAGCAGCCAAGTGGCCAGTTTCCCATCAGGCTGTGGCTGTTCCTCCTGTGGGCCCAGTTCAGTAGGGACACAGTCTCTACTCTTCCTGTGTCCATGAGCAAGGGCTTCTCTGGGGTATCACTCCTGGTTTCTCTCATTCCACCCGAGGAACAAGGGATCAACTTACTCGATTAATGATTTTGAGGAAGGAATTGAATATAAGTAGGGAGTCCTCCTGGATTCTGTCCTGAGATCTGCACTCTGAACTGTTCTGTCTACTCTGTGTGAGCTTAGAGAGCATGATCTGGATCTTCAGAACAGGCTTATTGCTGGGTGGGGAGTGGGGTGTGGTGGGGGGATGGAGAGTGGGTCAAAGTATAATTTTCAAAAACGTCAAAAAACATTACTTCTATACAGATATGGAAGAATATATGCCAAAGCTCTGTTTAACTCATTAATAAGAAAATGTTAAAGCTGGGTCTTAAAAGCATTTGATGAAGAAATTTATATAGTTAGAAAAGGAATGCTGAAATAAGTTTATTAAATTAGATGCAAAATATCCTCCCATGCAATAAAATGATAGCCTTTGCAGTCATCTTCTCTATCAAAGAGATATCGCTTGGGTCTCTGTCAGACAAAAATCTACATATTAACATGTAATATTAATGAATGTTAACAAATCTGGGCCCTAATACATAGTCAATAAAAGTCAAGCAAAGACTAATTGCTCCTGGAGAATTAAATAAATCTTGGTGGGGCTATTAGACAGTGATCCAGTATAATATTGAGACAACAAGTAGTCATGTTTTTTCATTATTTCCAAGATTTTGATAATTCTGGGTAATTCTTTTTTTGTTTGTTTTGTTTATTTGTTTATTTTTGGCTGTGTTGGGTCTTCGTTGCTGCGCACGGGCTTTCTCTAGCTGCAGCCAGCCGGGGCTACTCTTCATTACGGTGCATGGGCTTCTCATTGCAGTGGTTTCTCTTGTTGCAGAGCACGGGCTCTAGGTGCGTGGACTTCAGTAGTTGGGACTCGTGGGCTCTAGAGCTCAAGCTCAGTAGTTGTGGCACATGGGCTTAGTTGCTCCGGGGCATGTGGGATCTTCCCAGACCAGGGCTTGAACCCGTGTCCCCTGCATTGGCAGGTGGATTCTTAACCACTGCACCACCAAGGAAGTCCTGGGTAATTCTTAATAAGGGATAAATTCAGTACTGGAGAGGGGATATTAGCAAGCACAGCACATCTGAATATTTTGTTAAAATATTTTTTTTTTACTATCTCCATCTTTGTGATTACTGGGTCTATCTCTCCTTTGCTTTTTTTGTTTTTGTTTTTGAATATTTATTTATTTAGTCTGTGCCAGGTCTTAGTTGCGGCACTTGGGATATTTGTTGTGGCGTGCAGGATCTTTACTTGTGGCATGTGGGATCTAGTTCCCTGACCAGGGATCGAGCCACCAGGGAAGTCCCCTCTCCTTTGGTTTTGTTTTTGTTTTGTTTTTCCACTTGGGTAGAGAAAAGAGGGGTGTTATTTATTGAGCCTCCCAAACTCCAGTGGGCATCCTCTCCCTTTGGTGAATCCCATCTCTGCCGTAGGAGCTGCTCCAGGCTAACTCTGGTTGGATGATGGCCCAGCTCTCTTTGTTCCTTCCAACTGTCAGGCTAGGAGGCACCATCAATTCAACTCTCATACTGTGAAAGTACAGGAGGAAACAGACTTATTCATTTTTCTGCTATAATTTGCCAAGATGTCAGTTTAATAAACAAAATAAATATCTCTTGTCAGTGTTTTCTCCCATTATGAATATGTATGAGCTCTTAGAACTTTGGGAAGAGGCAGGCTTCTGAGGATAACTCCTGGATTTACAGCCCCCTAGACGAGAATTGCAGAGGGCCTGTGTGCCCTATTCTTTAACACCCCCACCCTTCCACCCTTATACTAGGCCTCTGAATATGTTTAGGAGGAAATGAGATTCGGTGAATAGCCATATCAATAAATACTCAGTGAATGCCTATTATCTGACAATCACAAAGATAGGACCAAGATGTATAGACTAAAATGACCAAAATGTATAGTCTCAGTCCTTCACAAGTCCATGGTCTTCTAGGAGAAAAATGTATAGACAAACAAATTACAAATGCAATGTGGTAAACATGGCAATGGAAGTGTGTGTGTGGTGTAGGCTTTTGCTAGGGTAGAGAAAAAATATAGAATGTGCAAGAAGACACACCTAGGTTCCAATTTCCGCTCCACCATTTAGTTGAATGTCTTGGACAACTTATTTATAAAATGAGGTCAGTGCCCTCCTTACTGGTTGTGTGAGTTTTGGAAATAATAGATTTAAATCGCTAAATGTAGTAAGTAGCACCTAGTTGGCACTCAATAAATTATAACTATTAATAAGGGGCATTTTAAAAATTCTTTCTTTCTGTCTTTCTTTCTTTCCTTCTTTCTTTTTTCCTTCCTACCTTCCCTCCTTGCTTTTTCTTTCTTCCTTTCTTCCTTCCTTCCTTTCTTTCTTTCTTTGTTTCTTTCTTTCTTTCTTCTTAGCTACAAAAAATAACTCATGATAGAATTGCCCTTTGTAATGTATAAGGCACTTTCATTTTTTTTAAAAAGATCAATCTCAATTACTCTTTTAAAAGATTTTTCTTAATTTAATTTTTTAAGTTTTATTTTTACTTTAGGCTGTGTTCAGTCTTCATTGCTGCGCATGGGCTTTCTCTAGTTGTGGCAAGCGGGGGCTACCCTTCGTTGAAGTACACTAGCTTCTCTCATTCAGTGGCTTCTCTTGTTCCATATGTGATGGAGGGGCTCAGTGGCAGAAGACCACTGCGAGCTTTCAGAGAAGTTCTGAGAAAAGTCGAATAGTTGGACATTGGCTGGATCTGCTGCTGGACTAAGAGAGGAGGAAAGCTGGGGAAGATGGCCTAGAGATTGTCCAGCTCGAAGGCTCCCTGAGGCATGTGCAGAAACCCTCTCAGGCAGCAAGACTGGGAAAGTGCCGCATTGTGGAGAGTGGCCTGAGTCCTGGCCCCGGCACTGCCACTAATCTATGCTACTCATTCATACAACTTCTGGTACCGCAATGTCTTCACTTGTAAAATGGGGACAAATAATTCCAGCCCTAACCATTTCATAGTATTCTGAACAAGGAACAAGAACCAACTGCAGTTAACAGATATAAAAGAACACTGAAAATTGTAACAAATTCTGAAGGACTAGGAGAGAATTTTATGTGTTTTTGTTTTTAATTAATTAATTAATTTTTAGAACACTAACCCACTAGTGTGGCAATATGTCATTTATTGTGGACTTGGAGCTCTCTGATCCTGGGTGCTCCAGGTGTATGTCCCCATCTAGACTGCATGGTGGCAGAGAAGACCAAAAATCATACTTTTCCATTTTTCTCCCACCCCGTCCCCCCCTCATTCCCCCATCCCCCACCTCCAGCGGCTCAGCAGGGCAGCTGTGCCACAGCATCTGCTGAGTGGCTGACTGGTTGATAGCTTGGAAGCATGTATGTGGTAATATCCAGTTTTTCTACGGATTCATAGTCACTGCCTCTTTTTTGGGGGGCCTGGGGCGGGGGTTGGGTACAGGTGAGCAGCCAGTTTCCATGACAGCAAAAGTTAGAACAGAATGGTACATGCTTCATTTGCAACAACGTGGATTTAGCCTAGACTTTAGATAGATTCGGTTAGCTGGAAGGCCCAAGGAAAGAAAAGGGAGAGACTGTGTGAGGTTTTGAGAATTCTCTTCTACGATATTTTTTTTGATCTTTTTTTCTGAAGCATTTTACAGTAGATTACAGATATTATGATTTTTCATCCTTAGTTACTTCAGTTTGCATCTCTAAACATTTAGGGCATTTTTGATGATGAAGGTGGGGGGTGTGTGTGCAAGTACAGGCAGCTCATTTTGAGAGGATTTGGACACCGCTCTACCCAGAGTCAGGAGAATGGACCATATATATTCTCCTCACATCCCTCCTGGATTTCGGTGGCTGCCACCTCAAGCTCAGCCTGGGTTTCCCCAAGCTCTCAGGGACGGGAGGCACCTGGAGCTGGAGACGGGAGCAGACAGGGAAAGCTGACTCAAGGGAAAGTCCCCTGTTTCTCTGTCTCCCATCACAGCTTTTCCCTGAGGCACTAAGTATCCATCTCCAGTGACTCCATAATAATCTCTCACTGAGAAACCTGAACAAAATCGAGTGCCGAGTGTGGTACCCAAATTGCAAACCAATGAATTCTGAATTAAATATTGATTTCCCCCATTTTCTTTCAGGCAAGATTCTTTAGAGTAATTGCCTTGCTGGTTTTGTTTTTTTACCTTTAAATTATCATTCTGATCTTTAAACACTCTAGTGCTGAAAGACTAATAATCCTGTAAGGCAGAGCCCCATCCTCCCCACTCCCATCCCACCCTCCTCCCTCCCCCTCTGGTAACTTTCCTCTCCAAAATGGAATGTCAGGAAGTAGGAGATGTGGCTCATTACGAAGGACTGTGCACATCAGCCCACAAGGCTGTGCTGGGCAAAGGGCAGCCGCCCCAACCCCCAGGGGCCCCTGGCATGGACGCTTAGTCCCAGAAGAAAGAGCAAGGCATCATCCCTGTAATGTTTAAGATGTAGTATATAAACTCTAAAATCCTTTAGGATAACTGCCAATATATATCAAAAACATAAATATGTTTAAACTATTTTTTCCCTGGTAATTCTCTATTTTGACAATCAAACCCAAGGCAATAATCCTAAATACACACGCACAAAAGCTTGTTGCAAAAGCAAGGCCAAATAAGAGATGCAAACTAAGCCTCAAGGGGGCTTAACTTCAGTGAGATCCCCCTAGACTGCTCTCTTCACACTCCTTCAGGAAGTCTTTCTTGATCTGCCCCTCCTAAATCTCAGGGTTCTCATCCTTAGATGTGGACCTGCCAGAGCTGGAGGAAAATATTTAGGAACTCCTGAGCCTTAAAAAGATTATGGTGCTTTCTCAACTGCCCCGACATCCTGATATGGCAGAAAATGAAACATGAATTAAGACAAGAGACTCCCAAAGAGTTCTGACTTTCCCATAATGCTGACTAGAATGTCAAGCATAAAGTCACTCGAACTGTTTTTCCTGTATCTGCTTTACTGGGTGTCCCGTAAGCGTTGGAGCGCTGGGTACGGTGAGAGGGCCAGCTTGTTTCTGAGCAGAGACTGGAATCCCTGCACCCTTGCCCTGTGGCCTGCGATCCTGGGGGCTTCCGTAGCCTCCCTGGAGAAGCTGTCAGTCCCAGGCTCTAGGCAACAGGGAGAGCTCCCCCACCTCCAGATCCACTTTCTCTCCCCGTGTGTGTCAGCAGCTTCCTGGGCCTCCAGCACTTCCAGTCAGCCACTGGCTCTGGCTGCAGAAAAAGAAAACAGCCCGGTCTCTATTCCTAGAGGACCAGTCTGGAGGCGAGGCTGTTCCAGGATGAGCATGTTAGCAGAGAAATTTACTGCCCTCTCACCAGGCCAAAGGTTCTGTGTTTCCACAGTGCTTCCCTCTTGAGCACTCCAGTGTTGGTTACGAGCAGGTCTGAGTGTCAAGGTGCAGGTGTGGAGAATGGGAAGATGGTGCCAGCCCAGGGCATTTCAAAGTTCCCCCAGGAGGAGAATCCAGCCTATGTGCTTCCTCCTGCCCTGTTTCATTCACCTTTGCTGGAAATTCCTCAGACTTCAGAATGGGCCAAATCTGGGTTTGCATGGCAGAGAATGCATTCATTCACTAAACTCTTATTGAGTACCAGGACTCAGGTAAAGGAATATGGAGATAAAATAACACAGCCTGTGATCTTAGACACCTGGCTAGGGAGACAGACACATATGCAATTACAATATAGTGTGGTAAGCGCTGTGATAGGTTTATCCACTGACGCTCATAAGAGGGACACCAAACCCCATGTGGGGTCAGGTGGGGTGGAGGTACTGGGGGTCAGGGCTGATTCTGAGCTGATTCTTATCAAGGGGTTAGACAAACAGAAAAGATTGGGGGATGTGGATGGGTGTTCCAAGGTTCCAAGAAGAGGAAATGGCATGGAGTGAAAAAAGGGAGATTTTCGGGAGCTATGCGTTGTCTGGAATGGGGTGCCTGGCGCTGAGAGATGATGGGACATGCAGGTAGGCCTGGGGGGTGGGTCACACTATAGGACCAGGCATCCAGGTTCTGTGATCTTAGGAAATCTATTAAATGGGACCAAGTGGGACCAGCTTTATGGGGATTTGGGAAGGTAATGAATAAATGAGCACTATTTAAAGCACTATACAGATTGCCAACAAACACATGAAAGGATGCTCAACATCACTAATCATTAGAGAAATGCAAATCAAATCTACAGTGAGGTATCACCTCACACCAGTCAGAATGGCCATCATCAAAAAATCTATAAACAACAAATGCTGGAGAGGGTGTGGAGAAAAGGGAACCCTCTTGCACTGTTGGTGGGAATGTAAATTGATAGAGCCACTATGGAGAACAGTATGGAGGTTCCTTAAAAAACTAAAAATAGAACTACCATACGACCCTGCAATCCCACTCCTGGGCATATACCCTGAGAAAACCATAATTCAAAAAGAGTCAGGTACCACAATGTTCATTGCAGCACTATTTACAATAGCCAGGACATGGAAGCAACCTAAGTTGTCCATTGACAGATGAATGGATAAAGAAGATGTGGCACATATATGCAATGGAATATTACTCAGCCAAAAAA